>NC_053500.1:136160882-136500882 GCF_905171775.1 Rana temporaria | reverse complement strand
ATCTACTGGGCTTCACTCATCGTAGCATACGGGCGGACTCCGCACATCCCGGACATACTATTAATGCCATCCCTTACGGACAATTTCTTAGGCTCAAACGCCTGTGCAGTTCTCCTGAGAATTTTTCTGTAGAGGCCACTGAAATGTCACACAGGTTCAGAGATAGGGGATACCCTGTTAAAATCATTAATAGAGCTCTATCAAGAGCCAGTGCCATACCCAGGGATTCCCTCCTGAGCAATATCTACATTCCAGCCAGAAATACACATAGCATTCCCTTTAGCGATGTTCCTGTCTTTTCCACTCCTTATAGCTCTGAATTTAACAAAATCAAGTCCATTGTCAACAAATATCTCCCCATACTATATGGTGATACAATTTACCAACATATTCTGGAGAAGGGCATTAGATCTGTCTCCCGCAGAGCACCCACCCTCGGTAGCAAACTGTCTCCCAGCCTTTTTCAAAGTCACAATACTAACATGAATTGGCTTCAGTTTCAGGGTACTTTCAAATGCGGTATGAGGCTGGGTTCACACTACTACACTACTTTCATCCTACTTTGCTCTGCTACATTGGTCCTACATTTATCCTACATTGGTCCTACATCCATCCTACTTTCATGAACAGGATACTACTTTGGTCCGACTTCAATGATATTCAATGGGCCTGAAGTAGGATCAATGTAGGACCAAAAGTAGTACAGGGAGCATTTTCAAAGTCGGACCGACTTGTGTAGGACACTACAAGACGCTCTCATAGGGAAACATTGAACACAGAGCAAAGTAGGATGAAAGTAGTGTAGTAGTGTGAACCCAGCCTTAGTGGATGTAGGTACTGCAAACTAATCAAAAGTGGACAGCATGTCCACTCCTATTCCAGCGAGAAAAGCTTTTCCATCAAACATTTCATAAACTGTAACACCAAGTATGTCATATATGTAATTGGTTGCAGCGCATGCAAACTTCAGTATGTGGGTCGCACTACCCGCAGAATGAAAGACAGGTTGCGTGACCATCTATATGACATCGATAAAAATCATGACACCAACGTGGCCAGACACTGGAACCTCATACATCATAAGGACATATCTAGTCTCACTGTGCAGGGAATTGAAAAAATCACAACACCCATTAGAGGGGGGGACAAATTCAGAATTTTGTGCAAAAGAGAGGTATTCTGGATATTCTCCCTTTACACGAGAATTCCCAGGGGCCTCAATTTTGAATGGGATGTTTCCCACTTCTATGACTGACCAGCCTACCGGCCCTTTCACACAGGGTCCTTTCACACTTGTTTTAGTATTAGCGGGTTCAAGCGCCTCAATATCAGATATACTACATCATTGACAGTAAGGACTAGTATATGCCCTAGCCAGGGGCGGACTGACAACTCATGGGGCCCCCGGGCAATAGAAGATTATGGGGCCCCTCTGGCTTACAGATAGCCACCACGCCAGGAGGCAGTGCAGAGGTGGGGCAGCTAAAATCTTGGGATATTCACATTAAAAGCATGTCAGTTTCGGACATATCAGGGACAGATCTAAAAAAAAACACAGATTTTTACATACTGTCCCTGGTTTTACTGAGCCTGGCAACCCTGATGGGGCCCCCTAGTGGCATGAGGCCTTCGGGCAGTGCCCGAGTGACTCAATGGTCAGTCCGCCCCTGGCCCTAGCTGAGTACATATATACATGCATTCACATGCATGCACATCATATACATGTGCAGTTGGAGCCTTTTATCTTCAATTTGTCTTCCTTTATGTGCATATTTATATCTATTACCAGCCTGATTAACTGTAGATTCTATTTCATGTACCTATTGGGCTCTGGTATCGGCTTATGACTAGTACCAAAATCTGTCCGCATGCGATATTCATTAATCTGCATGTGGGTACTCATATGTGTGACTATTTAGCCCACCATACATATCATATACAGCTCGTGTACCCCGTTCCAACCCTTCATGCTTTGTGATTTTGCTTAGACGCGATTCCCACATGTAACCTCTTTTTACAGGGCCCTTTCACACAGGGTCGTTTCACACCTGTTTCAATACCAATGGGTTCAAGCGCCTCAACATCAGATATATCACATCATTGGCAGTAAGGACTAGTATAGGCCCTAGCTGAGCACATATACACATGCATTCACATGCATGCACATTATATACATGTGCAGTTGGAGCTTTTCATTTTTATTTTCGATTGGTTTTCCCTTATGTGTATATGTACATCCATTACCAGCCTGACTAACTGCAGATCTCATTTCATGTACCTATTGGGTTTTGGTAACGGTTTATGACTAGTACTAAAATGGCTGTCCGCATGCAGTATTTACTAATCTGCATGTGGGTACTCATGTGTGTGGTTATTCAGCCCACCATACATACTATATATAGCTCTTGTACCCCGCTCCAACCCTTCATGCTTTGAGATTTTGCTTAGACGCGATTCCCATATGTAACCTCTTTTTACATGGCCCTTTCACACAGGGTCCTTTCACACTTGTTCTAGTACTAGTGGGGTCAAGCGCCTCAATATCAGATATACTATATCATTGGCAGTAAGGACTAGTATAGGCCCTAGCTGAGTACATATACACATGCATTCACATGCATGCATATTATATACATGTGTAGTTGGGGGTTTTTTTTTTTTTCCATTGGTTTTCCCTCATGTGCATATATATATATTAGGGTTGTCCCGATACCACTTTTTTAGGACCGAGTACAAGTACCGATACTTTTTTTCAAGTAGTCGCCGATACCGAATACCGATACTTTTTTTAAATGTGTCCCCAAATGCAGCCATGTCCCCCACATATGCAGCCATGTCCCTCTAGCCATGTCCCTCACATATGCAGCCATGTCCCTCACATATGCAGCCATGTCCCTCTAGCCATGTCCCTCACATATGCAGCCATGTCCCTCTAGCCATGTCCCTCACATATGCAGCCATGTCCCTCTAGCCATGTCCCTCACATATGCAGCAATGTCCCTCTAGCCATGTCCCTCACATATGCAGCCATGTCCCTCTAGCCATGTCCCTCACATATGCAGCCATGTCCCTCACATATGCAGCAATGTCCCTCTAGCCATGTCCCTCACATATGCAGCAATGTCCCTCTAGCCATGTCCCTCGATGCGGCGGCGCGATGCGGCAGCGGCGGGGGGGGGAAAGGGGGGGGGGAAGTATTCTATTTAGGTATCGGGGGTATTTGCGCGAGTACGAGTACTCCCGCAAATACTCGGTATCGGTCCCGATACCGATACTGGTATCAGTATCTGGACAACCCTAATATATATCCATTACTAGCCTGATTAACTGCAGATCTCATTTCATGTACCTATTGGGTTCTGGCATTGGTTCATGATTTACAGGTTATCCACCATAATTGTCTATTTGGTATGGTTTTATACACTTGTTGTGATTTTCACATCATCTATACAATATTTCAATATACCTACCACTTACATGATTTTGGTTTTAGAGGGTTCTACTCACTCATTTTTACTTTCATTTAATATTTTACTTATAATTTCAAAAATGAAGAAAACATGGTTTTACTTACCGTATTTATCGCGGTATAACGCGCTCTGGCGTATACCGCGCACCCCCAAAGTGGCCCCCAATCCTGTGGGAAAAAAAGATTTTTTGTTTTTTTGTACTTACAGTTTTGGTGTCTTGCGCGGCGTCCATCTGCGGCCTCGTCGGGTCCGGCGTCCTTCTGCGGCCTCGTCGGGTCCGGCGTCCTTCTGCGGCTTCGGGTGTCCTCTTCGGCGGGTCAGGCGTCCATCTTCGGCGGGTCCGGTGTCCATCTTCGGCGGGGGTCCGGTGTCCATCTTCGGCGGGTCCGGCGTCCTTCTGCGGCGTCCTCCCGCTCGTTTCCCGCCACGACTTTGAATACTGCGCCCGCATATAGCGAGCGCAGTACACTCGTGAATCTTCGGGCAGGCTCGGGCGCCTCTCGCACTGACGTCCTGTACGCTCAGGACGTCAGGACGTCAGTACGAGAGGCGCCGAGACTGCCCGAAGATTCACGAGTGTACTGCGCTCGCTATATGCGGGCGCAGTATTCAAACTCGTGGCGGGAAAGCGGTTATCGGCGTATATCGCGCACCCACGATTTTGCCCTGATTTTCAGGGCAAAATAGTGCGCGGTATACGCCGATAAATACGGTATCTGGAAAATGTCACTACTTCCAATAGACACATTTCATTTGGTACCCCTTTCCCCCCCTCTCCTTATGTGTACGGCCTTCATACGTTCTGTGCATATATATATATATGTATTTATTTACATATATATTTTTTATTGCCCTTGTTGGGCTTTTCCACAGCACACGGTAATGGACCTCTATACATATACACATACACTGAGGGAGGTGATACATCCCTTTAGTGATGTACCTTTCGAAATTCTGTCTATTCTTTTACTTACACATTATATACTACTATAATAGAGTGTATTATAGGATTTTACAAGCATTTTTAACTAGGGCTTATTTTCAGGGTAGGGCTTATATTGCAGCCCTCCTGGAAAATAACGCTAGGTCTTATTTTCAGGGTAGGTCTTATTTTTGGGGAAACAGGGTATTACTTTTTTCCAACACCACACACTACTGGGCACCTTTGCATTTATATTATCTTTTACCGGTTTATTATTAGTTTTATGACACCTTTTATACATATATATCTTTTACACATATATTTGTGTATATATACCCATGTATACTTTTCACATTTTATACATACTTATTAACATAACATAATAATCACAATTTTTTCTATCATAATATATATTGCAATTGGTTCCTTGCTCACATCATTCTGTCCTTGCTTTAAATATAAGTGACATCACATGCTTCGATTATATGGGCTTGTCGGTCTTTATTTTAGCACATGCTTATAATACATTTTCATTAATCATCAACTCACTTTCTTTATTCACATTTATATTTACACCACATCCCTGTCATACCTCAGCTTTTAATATGTTTTTGATTACTATTTATATTTTTACATAATTATGTGTTGCCTTTTTGGTCACATTTATTATTGTCCACACTTGTATTTACAGATTTGTTTCACTTTGCAAGCCAGTTTGTTTCATGTGTGCTTTTTTTCACCTATGCCTTTTCTCCCCACCCCCCCCCGCATGTGTGTTGGATACTGGCTAATTGCTGTAGTCAATCACATGCTGGGTGGGTCCAATTAAGCATAGATTTCTGTGTGTATATGTATACCTGTTATTTTTTATTTCATCTATAGCTATGATTAAGCATTGACACTCAATGCGAAACGCGTCAGCTGTTTATTCCACTGTGTGCTGATACCTGTAGTGCATTTTTTCCTGTACCCAATAAAGGGCACGTCTTTTTTCAAGTTACTGGAGTGCGGCTGTCCATATCCTTATTGTTTTTGCACATCCTGTGCATTGCCAGCACCCATCTGCTTCTGAGTGGACATCAATTACCTTAGTGAGCTCACCTGGAGCGGCAGCTCTCTTACCTGTTCATCGTAGCATAAACATGACAAGCGCCAATGAAGTTTAAAACCAACTTGTATGGATTTATTCTACAAAGGGCCACACTGGAGCGACTAAGGGAAGACATTACTTAGCTGCAAAACATACTAAAAGCATTGATAGGGTCGGTCCACCCAGAACTGATATTTGGTGGGTGGTGGAGAGTTCAACAATTCAACCATCTTCTTCCATCTATCAGAAACTGTATTTGGTGCACATCTGCTGTGCCCATTATAAGGGGTTCCCACCATCCCTGTGCAGAGTTTCCATCTCTTAACGCCTACTCTGCCCAATGTGGAGGGGTTCCCGGTATCCCTGCTCTGAGTTCCCAATTTTTTACCTCCACTGCGCCTATTGTAAGGGGTCACCAACCATCCCTGCTCTGAGTTCACATGCCTGAACATCTGCTGCACCCATTGTGAAGGGTTTATACTATTTGCGCACTGAGTTCCCGGGTCTGTACACCTGTTGTGTCTATTATGAGGGGTTCCCACCATCCCTGTGCTGGGTTCCCGGGTCTGTACACCTGCTGTGCCCATTATGAGGGGTTCCCACCATCCCTGTGCCGAGTTCCCCGGTCTGTATACCTGCTGTGCCCATAATGAGGGGTTCCCACCACCCCTGCACTGAGTTCCTGGGTCTGTATACCTGCTGTGCCCATTATGAGGGGTTACCCCATCCCTGTGCTGAGTTCCCCGGTCTGTACAAAGGCTGTGCCCATTATGAGGGGTTCCCACCATCCCTGTGCTGAGTTCCCGGGTCTGTACACCTGCTGTGCCCATTATGAGGGGTTCCCACCATCCCTGTGCCGAATTCCCGGGTCTGTACACCTGCTGCGCCCATTATGCGGGGTTTCCACCATCCCTGTGCTGAGTTCCCGGGTCTGTACACCTGCTGTGCCCATTATGAGGGGTTCCCACCATCCCTGTGCCGAGTTCCCAGGTCTGTACACCTGCTGTGCCCATTATGAGGGGTTCCCATCATCCCTGTGCTGAATTCCTGGGTCTGTACACCTGCTGTTCTCATTATGAGGGGTTCCCCCATCCCTGTGCTGAGTTCCCAGGTCTGTACACCCGCTGTGCCCATTATGAGGGGTTCCCACCATCCCTGCGCTGAGTTCCCGGGTCTGTAGACCTGCTGTGCCCATTATGAGGGGTTCCCCCATCCCTGTGCTGAGTTCCCAGGTCCGTACACCCGCTGTGCCCATTATGAGGGGTTCCCACCATCCCTGTGCTGAGCTCCCAGGTCTGTACACCCGCTGTGCCCATTATGAGGGGTTCCCCATCCCTGTGCTGAGTCCCTGGGTCTGTACACCCGATGTGCCCATTATGAGGGGTTCCCACCATCTCTGTGCTGAGTTCCCGGGTCTGTACACCTGCTGTGCCCATTATGAGGGGTTCCCACCATCCCTGTGCCGAATTCCCGGGTCTGTACACCTGCTGTGCCCATTATGAGGGGTTCCCATCATCCCTGTGCTGAATTCCCAGGTCTGTACACCTGCTGTGCCCATTATGAGGGGTTCCCACCATCCCTGCGCTGAGTTCCCGGGTCTGTAGACCTGCTGTGCCCATTATGAGGGGTTCCCCCATCCCTGTGCTGAGTTCCCAGGTCTGTACACCTGCTGTTCTCATTATGAGGATGTCTCTGCTGGTTTGGGCCATATCTTTGCTGGATTGGGATGTCTCTTTGCTGAATATATGGGGATGTTTCTTTGCTGCAGGGCCGTCTTTAATGTTGATTGGACCCTGGGCAAAAAAATTATTTGCCCCCCCCCCCCCCCCCCCCATGCAATTTTGCTCTTCACTTGCTCTGAGACATACAATAAATATCAGCTAGACTTAAAATCAGTTCACTGTATCAGATCAGACAGTGATTGCGATTGGTTGCCAGAGGTTACAGCGTATCATTACCACCTACTGACTGGTTGCTAGAGGTTACAGCACACATTACGGCTCACTGATTAGTTGCTAGAGGTTACAGCACACGATTTCTTCTTGTCTTGTTGATTGGTTGCTAGAGATTACAGTACAGTAATACGGCTCACTAATTAGTTGCTGAAGGTTACCGCACATCATCTCTTCACTGCAGAAGGGCATGATATTCATATGAATGCCGCATTTATTTACATATGAATGCCGCCGGCCTCGGCTATTTACATATGAATGATGCCTCAATTTACATATGAATGCTCCCGTTATTTACATATGAATGATGGTTATTTACATGTAGACATAGGGTCTGCAGGTGAGTCATCTGTACACAACAATAGGGCAGAGCTGGGCAGCGTTAGTAGCAGCGCTTCACCATACCTCCCAACTTTTTGAGAGGAGAATGAGGGTCACCTATCAGCAAATGTATGCAGGTATAAGACACACCCCTTGCCACGCCCCCTTAAAGGAGAATTGTACAAAAAACAACATTGGTTTAAACCACAATTGCTTTTTTTACCACTACTATTCCTTTATATTGGCTTGTGAAATTTACAAATGCAGCAATTTAGAAATCAGATGGAATGCTTAGGGCTGGAAAATACTTTTTGATAGATAAAAAGTGCATTTTATATACAGCTATACAGGTCAAATCAAAATGAGGGACAAATGAGGAGGAATGAGGGACAGAGGGACATTGCTCCAAATCAGGGACAGTCCCTCAAAATCAGGGACAGTTGGGAAGTATGCTTCACACTGAGATATCAGGACACAGCTCAGGACTAAAACTTCAAGGGACATATATGAGGATGTCTCTTTGCTGGATTGGGCTATCTCTTTGCTATACGGGTTTATTTCTTTGCTGGATTGGGATGTCACTTTGCTGAATATATGGGGATGTATCTTAGCTGAATATATGAGGATGTCTCTTTGATGAATATATAGGTATGTCTATTTTCTGGATTGAGCTGTCTCTTTGCTATATGGGAAAATTGCTTTGCTGGATTGGGATGTTGCTTTGCTTTATTGGGCTTTTTCTATTTGCTGAATATATGGGGATGTCTCTTTGGCACACCTCTCAAATTTTTGAGATGGAAATGAAGGACACCTATCAGCAAAAATATGCAGGCATAGGACACACCCCTTGCCACGCCCCCTTAAAGGAGAATTGGCCAAAAAACAAGATTGGTTAAACCCACAAGTGCTTTTTCTACCACTACTATTGCTTTATATTGGCTTTTTTAATTTACAAATGCAGCAATTTAGAAATCAGATGAAAGTTTTAGCAATTTTTTTTTATAGATAAAAATAAAATTTTATAAATATCTATATAGATCAGACCAAAATAAGGGACAAATGAGGAGGATAGAGGGACATTGCTTCAAATCAGAGACAGTCCCTCAAAATCAGGGACAGTTGGGAGGTATGTCTTTGGTGACTATATAGGGCTGGTGGATTCGGTGGACGGCCTGTTGGGCAAGCCCTGGGGAATGTTAGTGGTCAGGTTCGGAGAGGCCTAGGCCACATTTCTGATGGCTGACCTGGCCGCGCGTGTACACAGCCACCATCCGCCCACAGTGTTCAGTTCAGATGGGCAGTAAAACAGTTTTTAGCAACCCCCCAGCTGCAAGTGTAAAGTAGTCCTTATTGAGATCGTCACACAATATTTCTTGTCTCATTTATGTCCACTTTAGAGTCTCAGTGCTCCTGGGACCTTAGTGCATACCTAGTGCAGAAAGTTCGGAACGGTAAACACATTAACCTTCCAATTTATCGTTCGTTCGGCAGAAAATTTCCAAACTTGTCCCAACGATTATCGATTGTGTGCCCATTAACTGTTCGAAAAACGAACATACTGTCTGAACGACCGAATTTCGGCCGATTTTTCGTATAGTGTATGGCCAGCATTAATCAATTTACATCTGTGATGTCTAATTAAGCCAGACTTAATTAGCACAATAGACAATGAGCCAGACTCAATTAACACCTATTAACAGTATGTGTCCACACATGATTGAATACTGTCCTATTGACCTGTTGGGTTCAGAATAAACCACTATATTTCAAGATATCCTGCAATACATGAATTATCATTACTGTCCCATCTCATGTAATCCGAGATATAATTTCTCAGTCATCCTATGCCCCTATTGGACATAGGATGACCCTAGACACAAGAGTCATTGGTGAAAAAAACACGATCATTTTTCGGCATGAAAAAAAAACGACGTATTTCGGCATTTTGAAAAAAACGTTTTTCCAACTTCATCATTTAAACGGCGTTGCCCACACACCATCGTTTTTTAAAAATGCTCTAGCAAAGCGCGGTGGCGTACAACACGTACGACGGCACTATAAAGGGGAAGTTCCATGCGGATGACGCCACCCTTGGGGCTGCTTTAGCTGATTCCGTGTTAGTAAAAGACGATTCGCGCTTTTCTGTCTGTTACAGCGTGATGACTGTGCTTACTCCATTATGAACGGTAGTTTTACTAGAACGGAGTCCGCCTTGTGTGAATGGGGCCTAAGAGGACACGAGGCCACACAATGAGATTGGAGGAGAAGCAGTCTAACCTTAAAGTAATTGTAAAGGCTTGTTTTGTTTTTTTAAATAACAAACATATTTACATGCTCTGTGCAGGTGGTTTTGCACAGAGCAGCCCAGATCCTCCTCTTCTCGTGTCCCAGGGATATGAAAAATTATTATCGACATTGACACAAATACACCTTCACAGGATGAAATGGATGGGCTAGTGTCTTTATTCAACCTTACCTATCATACTATGAGGGAAACCTATCAGCAAAAGTATGTAGGCGAAGGACACACCCCTTGCCACGCCCCCTTAAAGGAGAATTATACAAATAAAAATGATTAGTTAAACCGAGAAGTGCTTTTTTTGTACCATGTAACGCAGGGATTCTCAAACTACGGCCCTCCAGCTGTTGCGGAACTACACATCCCATGAGGCATTGTAACACACTGACATTCGCAGACATGACTAGGCATGATGGGAATTGTAGTTCCTGAACAACTGGAGGGCCGTAGTTTGAAGACCCATGATGTAACGGAATGGTCCATGATACCCAGAGACTTTTGAAGGATGCGGGGTACTCCTGTGCCAGCCTAACCAATGACTCTTGTGTCTAGGGTCATCCTATGTCCAATAGGGGCATAGGATGACTCAGAAATTATATCTCGGATTACATGAGATGGGACAGTAATGATAATTCATGTATTGCAGGATATCTTGAAATATAGTGGTTTATTCTGACCCCAACAGGTCAATAGGACAGTTTTCATTCATGTGGGGACACATACTGTTGAGGTGTTAATTGAGTCTGGCTCCTAAGATATTTCATTGTCTATTGTGCTAATTAAGTCTGGCTTCTGAAGGACCTCTCATTGTGTGATGCTAATGACACTGTGTTGTGTGAAAGTTCTATTGATGATAGATGTGTGTTGGCAGTCTGAAAGGTCAGATGTCTGACCTTTCAGGTGTAGTGGATTAGCATGACAATTATGTTTACTAAAGGAATGTGTATTATGTAGCAGGTGAGAATAACTTATTGCGGAGTCAGAACGTCTGGGTAATGATTAGTAATTAGCTCATCTGAATGTCATTATCTAACGGAATGTGTATTGAAGTTCCTTGTGTCATGTTGTGGGTGGAGTTGAGTCATTGTCCAGATTTGGTTTCTAACTGTATATAACAAGCTGAGTTTACCATTAAAGGATTCATTCGTTTGGAACCAGAGAACAGAGCTTGTATCTCGTTATTCTGGGAAAATCCATATGGATCGTGTCTGCTGGATTGTGGAGTGTCGGATAAGCTGTCTTGGGTTGGTGGAATGGAATATCGTAAACGGTGTTAACCCCTGACCCCAGACCACTATTCCTTTTATATTGGCTTTTGAAACTTACAAATGCATCAATTTAGAAATTGGATGGAAGGTTTAGCGCTGGGAAGCACTTTTTGAAAGATAAATAGTGCATTTTCTATACAACTCTATAGATTGGACCACAATGAGGGACAAATGAGGAGCAAAGAGGGACAGGGGGACTTTGTTCCAAATCAAGGACAGTCCCTCGAAATCAGGGACAGTTGAGAGCTATGCGTTAGAGTAAACCTGTTAAGAGACATAGAGCGGCAGCCATCACTATCCTTCTGAAAAGTCCTGTCCCTTTGGAGTCTTTATTGTCTTCTATGACAAGCATGTGGCCAGTGAAGATAGACCTTGTGATAAATCACATCAGCATTCCCCAGTATTGCTATACTAATGAAAAGAAATACAACACATGGAGATTTTTTTTTTTTGGCTTTATGTTTTATTTGCACCTAGAGCTACACGTACTAATTACATACGAACAGTTTTAATTACATAAAAGTCCATATTGTATGAACTTCTGCAAAGTGTTCCTTGATCTCTTCACTCTTCTGATTTCTGCAAAGATAGATAAAACAAAAAAAAACATTAGTTGGATGATGTACATTAAATACAGATAATCTGCGATAGAGTCTGCAGTTTTCTTGCTGCCTCCAGACTGCTCATTGGTCGATAAATGATCATTCAAAACCTCCCCGGTCACCCCCACCACCATGTAGGATCCCTTCTGCCACACAATGCCGAAAACAGCCTTTCTTAAACGTTTTAACTTAATGCACTGCCCAGGGGCCCTAGGTGCATTGGGGCCCCATGATCTCGCATTACATCATACTTGCAAACAATCCCGGTGACTTGTCGTTATGGTTCCCCTATCCAGATGGTTCCTGTAAGGACTGCGCAGGCGCAATCCTTGCCGACGGAAATCTCCGAACCTCGACCGGCATCCAGGCTCATTTCTTTAACATCCCCGTGGATTGGAGGATGTTAAAATAAATATATATATTTTTTTATTATTATTATTAAAGGGCTCAGAGGTCCCCAGGGCCCCATGTGGCAACCCCCCCCCTTTTTTTTTTTTATAAATGTCAATTTGTTTTGTGTATATATATTTTTTATTTTATTTTTAATTAAAGGCCCATATAAATGTTTATTTATTTATTTTTTATTAAAGGGCCCAGAGGCTTCTTTTCTCTTTTAATTAAAGGGCCCAGAGGTCCCCAGGGCCCTGGATGGCAACCCCCTCCCCTTTTTTCTATGTATTTTTTTTATAAATGTTTATTTTTTTATTTATTTTTTATTAAAGGGCCCAGAGGCTTCTTTTCTCTTTTTATTAAAGGGCCCATAGGTCCCCAGGGCCCCGGATGGCAACCCCCCCTTTTTTCTATGTATTTTTTTATAAATGTTTATTTTTTTAATTATTTTTTATTAAAGGGCCCAGAGGCTTCTTTTCTCTTTTTATTAAAGGGCCCAGAGGTCCCCAGGTCCCGGATGGCTACCACCCTTTTTTTATAATTTGATTTTGTATATATATATTTTTCTTTATTTCTTCTTTTTTTTTAGAAAGGCCCCCCCCTCGCTTCTCAATTTCAGGTGGCAGCACCCCCCCCCCCCCTGTCCTTTGCTCCAGGGGGCCCATGCCCCCCTTTTCAAAAGGATGGTATTTTCAGGATGAAGATGCTCTATGCATTTATACGCTACATATTCACATATGACTGGAGAACACACAAAGTCTGAAGTCCTCACCTTGATAATTTCCCGGCTCCTGACTCTGAGCTTGTTGACCTGAGACTCTGCAACGTCCGCACGTTCCTCGGCCTCCTCCAGCTCCAGCTGAGTCTTCCTAAATCGGGCAAGGTGGACGGTAGCTTGTTCCTCCTGAAATAATCATAAGCCACTTTTAGAATTTGTCTCTTCTCTGTGTTTTTTAGTACGTATCGGTGAGCATCAAAACAATTGTAGACTAGTCTCAGTATACTTACAACTTCCTCTGATTGTCTCTTGTAAGACTTGACTTTCATCTGCAGCTTGTCAACCAAATCTTGGAGCCTCAATACGTTCTTCCTGTCTTCTTCAGACTGTAATATGTTAGATACAATTAGACATTTTAGGAAGTGAACTAATTTGCATGCTAAACAGTGGTGTATTTGTGCTGCCCTAGGTCTGACTAAACTTGTGCACCCCCTAATTTAAATTTGACCCACCCCTTCCTGTCAAGGCCACACCCCTTGCTGTTTAAGACCTGCCCTGAACATTTTGAGTGGGGACACTAGTTCTGAGGGCCTGGGGGAGGCAATGGAGTCCCTTAATTTGCATAGATTTCCTCCCACTTCCTGTTTGGCTACGGGGCAGGAAGTGAAGGGAAATCTCTGCAACGGGACAGGGACGGCAAAAAATAAACTGACCGGGACTATAACCCTCCCTTACTCCATCCAAAAATGAAACAATGTTCCTATAGTTCCTACTTTAGGCACAAATTTCTGATAATTTTATGGAGAGGACTAAGAAGATATAACCATGCCAATGGTGCAGCAGAAAATACATAGCACAATGAGGAAGGTTTGTGGTCCAGGATGATATGACAGTCAAAATTAGAAGCCCCCCCCCCCCAAAGTTGCTGAATACTGGCCGCCCACATACCGGAAGCAGTGCGGCCACTTTGTAGGACTAATTTACCTCTCTGGCCAAAAAAATACATAGCACAATGAGGAAGGTTTGTGGTCAAGGATGATAGGGCAGTCAAAATTAGAAGCAAAGCTCCCCCCCCCCCCACACAGTTGCAGAATGTCGTCCGCCCACATGCCGGAAGCAGTGCGGCCACTTTATGGGGGCGCTAGACTAATTTGCCTCTCTGCCCAGTCCGCCCCATAAGACTGGCGCTACTCTAACAGTGTAGCCCAAGCTGGCGGGGTCTCTTTCGGTGCTGCCCTAGGCCTGGGCCTTGTTGGCCTAGGCCAGGATACAGCGTCGATTCTAAATTTAACCAGATGTTTGTAGGAAAGCCAGGCAATAAAATTTATTTGACTTCTGGATTCTTTGAAATTTTGTGTTAGGAAAAAAACAATGTGTTCCAGAAATCACTTTTTCCCTCCAACTAAATTGTGTTTATAGTGTACTGTATGTTCTCTTGTTATCTACTTCAGTCTGTAAGTTTCCCACCAACTTATCAATATCTGGTGATTAATTCTACAAACCTGGTATGACAGCTCCTTGACTCTCCTCTCGTACTTGCGCACGCCTTTGATGGCGTCTGAGCTTCTCCTCTGTTCAGCATCAAGTTCATTTTCCAACTCACGTACCTGTAGAGTAGCGTGAAATTGAGTTTTAGGTCTAAATTATAATACAATTACCAGTTTTTACCTTCCGTCAATAATAAAATATTGGTTCTTACAGGAACAAGTCATTTAAGAAAACTTACTCTGGCCTCCAGTTTCTGGAGTTGCTTCTTGCCACCTTTCAAGGCCAGCTGCTCAGCCTCATCCAGACGATGTTGAAGGTCCTTCACTGACTGTTCAAGGTTCTTCTTCATCCTCTCAAGGTGAGCGCTGGTGTCCTGTTCTTTCTTCAGCTCTTCGGCCATCATGGCAGCCTATGTATTTAATACATTTGAATTACAAGGACAAAATGTTAACTATTTAACCACTTCAGCCCCGGACCATTTCGCTGGCGAAAGACCAGAGCATTTTTTGCGATTCGGCACTGCGTCGCTTTAACTGACAATTGTGCGGCCGTGCGACGTGGCTCCCAAACAAAATTGAGGTCCATTTTTTTCCCCACAAGTAGAGCTTTCTTTTGGAGGAAAAAAATAAAACCGAAGGTGATCAAATAGATCACCTTCGGTTTTATTTTTTTGCGCTATAAACAAAAATAGAGCGACAATTTGGAAAAAAATGCAATATTTTTTACTGTTTGCTCTTATCCCCAAAAAATATCAGTTTAGGCCGATACATATTCTTCTACATATTTTTGGTAAAAAAAAATCGCAATATGCGTTTATTGAATGGTTTGCGCAAAAGTTATAGCATCCACAAAATAGGGGATAGTTTTATAGCATTTTTATTAATATTTTTTTTTTTTTTACTAGTAATGGTGGCGATCAGCGATTTTTATCGTGACTGCAACATTATGGCGGACACTTTTGACACCATTTTGGGACCATTGTCATTTATACATCGATCAGTGCTATAAAAATGCACTGATTACTGTATAAATTTCATTGGCAGTGAATGGGGTTAACCTGTAGGGGGCGCGGAAGGGGTTAAGTGTCTCCTAGGGAGTGATTCTAACTGTTAGGCCGCGTACACACGGTCGAACATGTCCGCTGAAACTGGTCCGCGGACATGTCCGACCGTGTGTACGGCCTAGCGGACAGGTTTCCAGCGGACAAAAGTTTCTTAGCAAGCTAAGAAACTTGTCCACTGGAAACATGTCCGTCGGACATGTCCGATGGTTAGTACACCTAATCGGACATGTCCGCTGGTTATGACGTGTAACCAGCGTCCCGAAATCCCGCGCATGCGTCGAATTGATTCCGGGGGGGGGTGGCTGTGTTAGTTTCATTCCGGGACACTGTTTTGTCCTGGAATTAATGTGCCCGGGACAGACCTGCAAAATGCGGGACTGTCCCGGGCAATCCGGGACACGTGGTCATCCTAATATGTATAGGAGCCGGTCGGGAACCGGTTAAGTGTTAGGCCTCGTACACACGACCGAACATGTCTGCTGAAACTGGTCTGCGGACCATTTTCCAGCGGACATTTGTCCAGCCGACCGTTTTCCGGCGGACAAAAATGTCTTAGCATGCTAAAAAACTTGTCCGCTGGAACGATGTCCGCCGGACATGTCCGATGGTCAGTATGACCGATCGGACATGTCCGCTGGCCCGAGAACCCGTGCATGACGTCGAAGTGATTCGACGCATGCGTGAAAGGATTTAACTTCCGGGTTCGCGCAACGTCGCGCGTCATCGTCGCCGTCACGTCGCCTTCATGTCGTCGTCGCGTATTCTGTCCGCGCGGATTTTGGTTTGATGGTGTGTACAACCATCAGACCAAAATCTCCGAGCGGACATGTCCCCTCGTGTGTACGAGGCCTTATGTCTGTTTTTGTCCTGTAAGACTTACATCAGTGATTGCTTTCTTTGCTTTTTCATCTGCATTCCTGGACTCTTGAATGGCTTCTTCCATTTCAGATTGCAATTGTGAGACATCAGATTCAAGCTTCTTCTTTGTGTTGATGAGGCTGGTGTTCTGAAGGAAGAAAAAAAATAACAAGCAATTATCACATCTATCACTGTGGATAAAGACTAAAACAAAAAGGTCCAAGGAACCTATGTTCCTCACCTGGGTGTGTAGAAGTTGGACGCGCTCTGTGACGTCGAGCAGCTCTTGCTCAGCCACCTTACGTGCGCGATCCGTCTGTTCCAGGGCAGACCTCATCTCTTCAATTTCTGCAGTCAAGAGATTGCCTCGTCTTTCAGAAATAGCCAGCTGTTCTTTAAGATCTTCGATTCCTCTAAGAGCATCATCAAGATGCAGTTGGGCATCCTAAGTAGGTACAATGTGAAAGGTTAGCCAACTGGAATACCTTATAGTTTCATTTAATTCAGGCCAACTAGAATCTTCAGTAACTGTACCTTAAATTGTGCCTGAACATTCCTAAGTTGCTTTTGGGCCTCAGCTGCCTGTCGGTTGGCATGGCTGAGTTGGATCTCCATCTCATTGAGATCTCCCTCCATCTTCTTCTTCAGTCTCAGAGCATCATTCCTGCTTCTGATCTCAGAATCCAAAGAGCTCTGCAAGGATTCCAGGGCTCTTTGGCTGTTCCTCTTAATCTGGTCGATCTCTTCATCTTTTTCAGCTATTTTCCTGTCAATGTCGGATTTAACCTGGGTCAGTTCAAGTTGTACGCGCAGAATTTTGGCCTCTTCATGCTCCAGAGATGCCTCTGCTTCTTCAAGAGCTGCTTGGAAGTCAGACCTCTCCTGTTCAACCTGTTTCTTGGCCTTTTCCAACTCGTGAATGGTCTTACTTGATTCTGAAATCTGTTCCGTCAGGTCTGAAATCTCCTCTGAAGAAAGGATTTTTGAAACACAAAATTAGATTCAACAAGCGTGTAACTTCAGAAATGATGTGAACTACAGTATTTATCGGCGTATAACACGCACAGGCGTATAACACGCACCCTAACTTTAAGGCCCCGTACAGACGAGTGGACAGTCCGTTGAAAACAGGCATGTCCGCTTGGAGATTTCGGTCTAATGGCTGTACACACCATCAAACCGAAATCCGCGCGGACAGACAGCGCGGTGACGTTGACGCCGCCACGTCACCAAACCAGGAAGTAAAATACTTCCACGCATACGTCGAATCCATTTGACGCATGCGGGAGATATCTGTCCGCTGGTTAGGTGTACTAACCAGCGGACATGTCCGCCGGACAGCTTTCCAGCGGACATGTTTCTTAGCATGCTAAGAAACATTTGTCCGCTGGAAATCTGTCTGCTAGCCTGTACACACGATCGGATCTGTCCGCTGACACTGGTCCGCGGACCAGTTTCAGCGGACATGTCCGGTCGTGTGTACGAGGGCTAAGAGTGAAGTTTCAGGAAAAAAACTTTCCAAAGCCCACTGCGTATTACACGCAGGCACAGTTTACACTCTATTTTCAGGGTAAAAAAGTGAGTGTTATACGCCAATAAATACGGTACTTAAAAACAGGGCCGATCCTAGGCAGGGTGCACAGGGTGCACTGCACCCAGGCGCCTGCAGAGGTGGGGGCGCCGATTATCTGAGTGTTATACTAGGGTGACCAGACATCCCCAGTGTCCGGTGACAGTCCCCGGATTGAGGACACTCTCCTTGTCCGTTTTAGGGGAGCATCTCTGTGTTTGAGTCATTGCCATAGAAACATTTGTAAAGGGGAGTGGTTGGTAAGATGACCACGCCCATGTGGGGGCGCTACACTTTAAAAAAAAAGTATATGCTTACGTTGAAGGTTCTTGTTTTCTCTCTTGATGGTCTCCAATTGGTCTAATGCCTCTTCATATGAATTCTTCATCTTGAAAATTTCAGTGCTTAAAGACCTGCATTCTTTCTGAGAAGCTTCCAATTCAGCCTGACTCTCCTCATACTTCTGTTTCCATTCAGCCAGCACCTGTTGCAATAAGAAAATGGAACATATTTTTAGTTATAACCCGAGTATTGATTGTAATAACCTCTTAAAGCGGAGTTCCACCCACTTTTTAAACTAGTTCCTTAGACCCCTTTCACATTGAGGTGCTTTGCAGGCGCTATAGCGTTAAAAACAGCGCTTGCAAAGTGCCCTGAAAGAGCAGCTCCGTTCACTCCAGTGTGAAAGCCTGAGGGCTTTCACACTGGAGCGGTGCGCTGGCTTGGCAGCGCGTCAAAAAAGTCCTTCCAGCAGCTCCTAAAGCGCCCCTGCCCAATGAAATCAATGGGCAGCACCGCCGGCAAAGCACCGCTGTAGCGCTTTTGACCCTTTTCCGTCCGCTAGCGGGGGTTAAAAGCGCACTTTCGGCCGCAAAAATTACGGTAAAACGCTGCTAAAAATAGCAGCGTTTTACCGCCAACGCCAGGGCGCTTTCAGTGTGAAAGCAGTCTAAAGGAAAGCCTACTCCTCCACCACTAGGTTTTGGCTATTGTTTTTTTTTCTATTGCTCCTTCCTACCTTTATTGAAGTACCTTGTGTACTTCTGCCCCAGCATCACCCCGGCCCAGGGCGTCATTTCCTGTACTTCACCCGCTGCCTTCTGGGACCTGTGTGTGTCCCAGAACATGTCGGGGCCATTCAGGAAGTGCCGCGCGACCTCGCGCATTGCGCAGTAGGAAACCGGCGTTGAAGCCTGAAGGCTCCACTGCCGATTTCCCTTAGTTAAAATGGTGGCGGCTGCACCCGATCCGATGGACAGATCGGCCTGGGGGGGGGGGGCACATTATGGGCTCCCTGGACAGGTAAGTGTACTTATTAAAAGTCAGCAGCTACAGTGTTTGTAGCTGCTGACTTTAAAAAAAAATTGAAATTGCGGGTGGAACACCGCTTTAACATTTAAATCATTTGAACCATTGTCAGAATCATTCCTTGATAATCATCGGGCACAACTTAAAGGAATCTTCTATATCAAAGACAAACCCTATCAAAGTTCTTCTGTTTCTTATCCAGAGCGGCACATGCTGAATTGGAACGTTCTACATCCACCATGAGATCCTCCACTTCATTTTGAAGTCTCTGTTTGGTCTTTTCCAGAGAGGAACATTTGGAATTGACTGCCTCAATTTGTTCTTCAGCATCCTGGAGGCGCTGCGCCAGCTTCTTCCTGTAATGCAGATTATAGTAAGTTACATCGGAGTTTCGCAACCTTTTTTCAGTTAAGGCACCCTTTAAAATTATAGACAACCTCAAGGCACCCTTTAAAATTATGGACAGTCTCAAGTAGGGGTGCAACGGATCAAAAAACTCACGGTTCGGATCGTTCCTCGGATCAGGAGTCACGGATCGGATCATTTTTCGGATCGGCAAAAAAAAAAAAAAATCTCCCCCACTGTAATATACACATCTCCCCCCCCCCCCCACTGTAATATACACATCTCCCCCCCACCAACTATAGTACCCCCTCTGTGCAGACACCCCCCCTCCTCTCAGTACAGAGACCCCCCCTCCTCTCAGTACAAGAGACCCCCCTCCTCTCAGGGCCAGAGACCCCCCCTCCACTCAGTACAAGAGACCCCCCCTCCTCTCAGGGCAAGAGACCCTCCCTCCCCTCAGGGCAATAGACCCCCCCCCCGGGCAGTACAGACACTCCCAGCGTGTGTCCCACGAGTGCAGGCTTCTCCTCTGTGGGTGTAAACAGAGAAGGGCCGCTGCCGGGTGTACCAAGATGGCAGCGGCTCTGGAGCTAGGCCAAAGCCGCGGCCTTTCCTAATGTTATTCCTGCGGCTCCGGGGCTAGGCCGAAGCCGCAGCCTTTCCTAGCGTTATGGCCGCGGCTCTGGAGGTAGGCCGAAGCCGCGGCCATAGCTCTGGAGCCGCGGCCATAACATTAGGAAAGGCCGCGGCTTCGGCCTAGCTCCGGAGCCGCGGCAATCCGCGGATCACAGTGTGTTCCGATCCGAAGGGGGTGACCCGTTCGGATCACGGATCATCTGTGATCCGTTGCACCCCTAGTCTCAAGGCACCCCATACTAAAATGTTAAAAACTATTCTAATAGCTTTAAATAATGCAGCCACATCAGGGGTGGACTGACCATTCGGGCACTGCCCGAGGGCCCCATGTCACTAGTGGGGGGCCCCATCAGGGTTTCCAGCCTCAGTAAAACCAGGTACAATATGTAAAAATCTGTGTTTTCAAAAAAATCCCAAGATTATAGCTGCCCCGCCTCTCCAGTCCTCACTGGTCCCTGTTGTCTTCTGGCACCTGTGTGTCTCCCAGAAGACAGCGGGGGGAGGACAGTGTAGGCGCCGGACATGGCATATGTCACTGCGATCACCGCGGTGATCTATGCCAGAAAGTGGGAGCAAATACCTATATTACACAGGTATCTGCTCCCCCCTGAAAGGTGCCAAATTTGACACCGGAGGGGGGGGGGGGGGATTCCAAAAATTTGAAGTTCCATTTTTGGGTGGAACTCTACTTTAAGATTTAAAACTGTAGTAGGAAAGAACTAGGACACCTACTTGGCGTCTTCAAGTTCCTCTGTGCGCTGAATGGCATCTGTCTCATATTTTGTCCTCCACTGAGCGACTTCACTGTTGGCCTTGGACAATGAGCGTTGAAGCTCAGACTTAGCTTCCTGTTCCTCTTCATATTGCTCCCTGAGCAAATCACAGTCATGGCGAGAAGACTGAAGAGCATGAGCGAGGGCATTCTTGGCCTATAGGAGTATAACATAGCAAGGCTTGTGAGTGCCACTCTCATTTACAAGGCAGAGAACATTTCAGTAAAGATTATCTCGTACCTTTGCCTCTTCCTCAAGCTGCCTCTTCAACTCTTCAACTTGTTGGGTGAAGGCCTGTTTGCCTCTGGAGAGTTGAGAGACCAAGGACTCTTTTTCTTCTACCTGGCGACAGTATTCACCTGTTTGGAGAGATAAATAATAATAAAATTGGTATGGCGCTTCTCTGTGTGACAACTATTGCAGAAAAATGTTTCAAGGCAGATAAATACCAGACTCTGTTTGAAGGCGAGCTCTTTGGGCACTTAAGTCATTAATCACTCTCATATGTTCTTCCTCTTTGGTTTTGATCTCAGAATATTGGTCCTCTAGGGTTCGGCACATCTTCTCCAAGTTTGCCTATTAGGAAAACCAAGTACATTTTTAGTACAGGGTATCAACGAATTAATAAAAACGAAGCTCCGTTATCAATTTGTGATTTCGTTGTGCTTTTTGAATCGTAGATTTGCCAGTTTTCGACTCCTTCGCGCCCTTAGGACGTACCGGTACATCCATAGGTTGAAGTAGTTAAACCAGGATAATGACTGCAGCTCTAGCCATGATCTCAATATCAAAATTTGCGGCCGTCCATGGGCTTTCATGTAGTGATCCGAGTGGCTCTGCAGCCACCCAATCGCTTCTACAGGGCACAGAAGGGGGGCCCACTCCCTCCATTGCCTTTACCGGGCTCTCCGGTGCGATCGGGTAGCCTGGAACCACTGCAATCTCCCTGTCCACCTGCTAGAAGAGGAAAGGCATCCCAGTCTTAGTCCGTAGGGTTCAATATTGACTTGGCCCACCCTTTGCAGCTATAACGGCTTCATCTCTTCTGGGAAGGCCGTCCACAAGGTTTAGGAGTGTGTCTATAGGAATGTTTGACCATTCTTCCAGAAGAGCATTTGTAACGCCAGGCACTGATGTTGAATGAGAAGGCTTGGCCTTGCAGTCTCCGCTCTAATTCATCCCAAAGGTGTTCTATAGAGTTGTTCAGAAGAGTTGCTGTTAAGAATAAGCTGTTATAGCTGCAAAGGGTGGGCCAACTCAATATTGAACCCTACGGAGTAAGACTGGGATGCCATTAAAGTTCATGTGCGTGTAAAGGCAGGCGTCCCAATACTTTAAAAAATAATGGCCCGGATTCTCGTAGCACTTACGCCGACGTATCTATAGATGCGTCGCGTAAGTGTAAATGTGTGCCGTTGTATCTATGCGCCGTACCCATAGACCTAGATACGCCTGAAAATAGGCTTCCTCCGACCGACGTAACTTTCCTACGCCGGCGTATCTTGGGCGCATATTCACGCTGGCCGCCTCATTGCAAATATGCAAATGAGTGAGATACGCCGATTCACGAACGTACTTGCGCCCGGCTCTTTAATATACATGGTTTACGTAAGTCGTACGTCCGGCGTAAAGTTAAGCCACATAAAGCAGGTGTAAGTCATGTGAAGGTATGGACCAGGGAACAGCAGTTGTATTTTACGTTGTTTATGTATTAGTACGTGAATGGGGCTGGGCGTAGGTTATGTTCACGTCGTAGGCATTGAGCCGTCGTATCTTAGGGAGTATATTCGACGTGATTCTGAGCATGCGCGCGCATGCGCCGTTCGTTCGGACCATCATTTGCATGGGGCCACGCTTCATTTAAATGTATCACGCCCACCTTCCACCTACTTTGAATTAGGCGGGCTTACGCCAACGAATTTACGTTACGCCGGCGCAACGTTGGGAGCATTTGCATTGTGAATTGGGTGCTTGCCTCTCTGCTTTACGTCGGCGTATTGCATATGAGATGCGCTACGCCTGCCTAAAAATGCGCCGATCTACCTGAATCCGGCCTATAGTGTATATAATATATATATATTTATGGCCTTGGCACATAGATCTCCCTGCCGGCACAGTGAAAGAGAAGTGCGTAAGATTACTATCCAAGTAACCTTTTTTTGTTTCCTCTCCCATCTCATTGCTAACATACTTTTCCTCATATGGTATACAGAATGTCATACCTGAAATAAAAAAGAAACCAAGCTTGCACTTACTTTTGATTTAGAGACAGTCTCCATGTTGCTGGCGAGGTCGTCTATCTCCATCTTCATCTCACTCTTCTCCTTTTCCAATTTCTGTTTGACCCTCTGAAGGTTGTCAACCTGTTCACTGAACTCTGCCATGCTATCAGCGTGCTTCTTCCGGAAAGTGGCAGCGGTGGCTTCGTGCTGCAAGGTGGCCTCCTCCAGGTCACGTCTCATCTTCTGGAATTCCGCCTCACGTTTCTTGTTCATCTCAATCTGAGCAGATGTTGCCCCTCCGGCTTCCTCCAGACGCTCGCTGATCTCTTCGAGCTCTCTGGAGTAGTCGGAGCGTTGTTTCTCAGCCTTGGCACGAGATGCACGCTCTGCCTCAATTTCTTCTTCAAGTTCCTCAATGCGGGCCTAAAGTTCACATAAGTTATTATTTTCCTGTATAGTTTTGATAACAGAAACACTAAATTATTTGTATCATGCTCTTCAAGTTACCTGAAGTTCCTTAATCTTTTTCTGCAGCTGTGCACCCAAGGCCTGTTCATCTTCAATCCTGCTCTGGAATTGGCTGATTTCAAAATCCTTCCTGTTTAAGCAAAAGTGTAATAGAGTTAAATACCTTCATCTATGGCAGTGAACTGCAGCTCTTTGACTGCCTATATCCAGCCCTTGAGGCACTATTACTCCCACTGACACCAACAAGAAGGCACAATTCCTCCCACTGACACCAATAATGGGACACTATTCCTTTCACTTGCACCAACAATGGGATGATGGGACACTATTTCCTCCCCTGATACCAATGATGAGGCACCATTCCTCCCACTGACACCATTGATGGGACACTATTCCTCCCACTGACACCAATGACCGAACACTATTCCTCTCACTGACACCAATGATGGAACACTATTCCTCCCACTGACACCAATGATGGGACACTATTCCTCTCACTGACACCAATGATGGAACACTATTCCTCTCACTGACACCAATGATGGGACACTATTCCTCTCACTGACACCAATGATGGAACTCTATTCTTCTCACTGACACCAATGATGGAACACTATTCCTCTCCAGGCGTCAAGTCCTGGGGAAAAAAGTGTGGGAACTCCCACCCAAGATCCACTCCCCCACCAAAAAAAAAAAAATGATACGCTCATATGCATAATTACTAAACCGCATGTTCTTTCTAAATCCCGCGATAACTCGCGGCAGACCTCCGCAATGTCTCCTGGGAACAATGACAAAAGCTCCCAGGAGACATTACGGCATCGAGGACGTGACAGAATACCCGCACACTACCTGATGAATCCATATATAGGAAGCGGGCAGTAACATAAAGGATTACTAAGGTTCGCCTGCCCCTGACAGTGACTCGAGCTGGGCATCGCTGCTTAGTGAAGGATTGGCTTGGGCGGCTCGGCTGCTCTCGGCTGCTCTAGTCCTGCAAAGGGAACTGCGTTCCTGCTGTGAAAAAAGTGCAGGAACTCCGTTCCCACGCATTCCCGCAGGACTTGAGCCCTGTTCCTCTCACTGACACCAATGATGGTACACTATTCTTCTCACTGACACCAATGATGGGACACTATTCCTCTCACTGACACCAATGATGGAACACTATTCCTCTCACTGACACCAATGACGGGGCACGAATCCTTCCCCTGATACCAATGATGAGGCACAATTCCTCCCACTAATACCAATAATAGGGCATTATTCCTCCCACTGACAATAATGATGAAACACCAATGATGGGGCACTATTTCTCCCACTGTAATGCAGGGCACAGGCCGCCCACCGAATCCATGCGTCCGGCTCCCTAATCTACATGCGGGGCGCCGAACGCATGGATTACAATGTTTTTTTTTTCTTTTTTTTTTAAAAGCACATGATTAGAGCCAGAAATTCGAATAAGCTTCAAAAAAAGGGTGGGCTCAGGGCGCAGAGCACTGTGCCCCGAGCCCACCCAGTTGTGTGACAAAAGCGAATTAATATTTGCTATTGTCTTCCTGATTCTCCTCCCGACTAATCAGGAGACCTGTCCTGAGACCTGTCACCCAATTGGCCAGGAGGAGAAGCGATCCTATTGGCTGGCTAGGAGACGCCGCCTGCCACCCGGAGGAAGTGCTGGCTGCCCATGACCTAGATGGGGTAAGTGCAGAGCTTGGGACTGACCGGGGGGGGTGGGGATGCCTGTGACAGACCCGACTCCCAGCGGGCGGATTGTTTGCTGCCCCCCCCCCAATAAATATACCACCAGCTGCAACTGGACACTATTCCTCCCACTGATACCAATTATGGGGGCACAATTCCTCACACTGATACCAATAAGGAGGTACTATTTCTCCCACTAATACCAATAATAGGGCACAATTCCTGCCACTGACATTAACGATCGGACCCAATTCCTCCCACTGACACCAATGATGGGAATTGGGGAACTATTCCTCCCACTCTGTAACGCTATTAGCGTTAATTTATGTACTAGGAGCGCAGCTTTACCTAATATGACAGCTGCGCTCCATTCACAAAGACATCCGCGTCACTTCCGGTACGCGGACGTCTGCGCTCCACGCTGGAACGCGGAAGTGCGTTCCAGTGTGCGGCGCTCGGCGTGCATGGGAGACCGGGCTATTTAAACCTCCAGCACTGGCGACAGGTTGTTGGAATATTCCTGTTGGACCCTGTCGCCACCTGGAGACCCTCCACCAACTCACACCAACCTTGAACTTCACTTTTGGGATACTTGGATCCTGATCTTAGTTGCTATACTAGATAGAAGGACCACCAGCGTTACACCTGTGCTTATTTTCCCAGTCTGGACTACCTCCTAACCGCAAGTATATAGAGTATATTACTGCATATTGGGATTACCATCTACTCCTGTGCAAACAGACCTGGTCCACACTACTTCTTAAACTGCATAAGGATATATAGCATATTACTGCATAAAGGGATTACCATCTACTCCTGTGCAAACAGACCTGGTCCACACTACTTCTTAAACTGCATAAGGATATATAGCATATTACTGCATAAAGGGATTACCATCTACTCCTGTGCAAACAGACCTGGTTCACACTACTTCTTAAACTGCATAAGGATATATAGCATATTACTGCATAAAGGGATTACCATCTACTCCTGTGCAAACAGACCTGGTTCACACTACTTCTTAAACTGCATAAGGATATATAGCATATTACTGCATAAAGGGATTACCATCTACTCCTGTGCAAACAGACCTGGTTCACACTACTTCTTAAACTGCATAATTATATAGAGCATATTATTGCACATTGGGATTACCATCTACTACTATGCAAACTGACCTGGTCCACACTACCTCTTTAACTGCTTGTGTTTAAAGACTATTTTGCCATATAGTTAGTGTTGTTGCCCATAGCCTGGACTACCTTCTTCTCTCTCTTTCAGAAATACATATTAACTATTGAGATACTTGCTCTAAATATATTGAGGTTTTGCTTCTATATGTTATATCAGGAGTGCTAATTTCCTACATGACTCAAGTTCAGTACCTATATATTCAAAAAGCACTTACTAAAGACTTATCCTTGTCATTGCTCTAGACAAAGGTTACTATATAGTTTAACAAGTATTAAACTATTTCTACATGTTTTGCTCCAATCAGAGGATATGATGATATAGACCCCATACTCTTATAGTTCAGTGAGAGTGAGCTGGTGGTTAATTCTGATAGGCCTCTACAGCTGGAGTCTAAACTTGAGACAGAGTGTTCTCAGAATCAGGGTCGTAACATAATATTCCAACCCCTTTAAAAAAAAAAAAAAAAAAAAAAAAGGGAAACATTCAAGATGGATCCAGCTGAACTTGCAAATCATTTAGTTACACTCTCCCAAAGAGTGGATAACCTGACTGCTAACATGAATGAATTGCGTGTTCAGAATGATACCTTACGCAATCTCAATCATGCACAAGCTAGAGACAGACCTGAAGCTAAGGTCTGCCCACCAGAACTTTTTTCTGGTGAAAGGAAGAATTATAAACAATTTATTAGTTCATGTCGTTTGATGTACGAATTACGTCCGCGCACTTATTACTCTGATAGAATAAAGATCCTCACTTTAGTTACCTATCTCAGAGGTGAACCCAGAGTGTGGGCTGATACATACATAGAAGAACATGGAGATCTTTTGGGAGCTTTTGATACTTTCATTAATGAGATGTCTCTCTTATATGAAGATCCTAACAAACAGCTAACAGCTGAAAATTCAATCAGAACCCTCAAACAGGGTAAGAGGCCTGTGGAGGACTTTATTTCAGAATTTAAATGCTGGAGCAGGGAGACCCAATGGTCAGAGATTGCTCTTAGAAATCAATTTCGTTTGGGTTTATCAGAGGCTATGAAGGATGAGCTTGCTCGCGTCGTGCTCCCTGATACTCTAGAAGACCTCATGCACCTATCAGTGACTATCGATCGCCGTCTGCGTGAGAGAAAGGCAGAACGTGCAAATACATACCCAGTCACTTCCTTCAGGAGATTCAGATCGCCTTCAAAAGAGTCTCCAATGGAACTTGGAACTATAAGAGGACCTTTGACTCCAGCAGAAAAGCAACGCCGTAGAGCCAATAATCTATGTCTTTATTGTTCAGCTCCAGACCACATTGTGTCTACCTGTCCTCTACTTAAGAAAAACTCTGAAGGTAAATTTTCCCACATTAATAAATTAGACTCATCCCTTTCCACGTCTAATCGATATATCTTTATCCTTCTTACTCTACAGTGGGATCAAGAAGAGATTTCCATTGAAGCAATGGTCGACAGCGGAGCCTGCGGCAACTTTATAGATTCAAGTATTGTAGAATCAAATAAAATTCCCTGTGTGTTTAAGCAAAATCCAGTGTCACTCACTTTTATTGATGGGTCCAGTTCAACTCATGGTCCTGTTATATCTCAGACATCTCCCCTAAAGGTTACATGTGCCACTGGTCATTCTGAGACCCTCAAATTTGATATTATTTCCTCACCTGTCTTTCCCATTGTTCTAGGCCTCCCATGGTTACTTCTTCATCAGCCTATTTTCTTATGGTCCACCAAATCAATTTCTTTACAGTCTGATTATTGTAAACAGTTCTGTTATTCCCCATGCATCATCTCTTTCTCTGACGCCATTCCACATGACCTACCTGAATATTTACATGATTTCCTTGATGTATTCAGTAAGACTAATGCAGATAAACTTCCTCCACATAGAATTTACGACTGTCCCATAGACCTTATTCCCGACAGTCCTATTCCTACTGCTCGAATCTACCCCCTCTCTCAACCAGAGCTTGTACATTTAAAAGAGTACCTCGATGAGAATCTAAAAAAGGGGTTTATTAGGAACTCCACCTCTTCAGCAAGTGCAGCTCTCTTTTTTGTAAAGAATAAAGATGGTTCACTCCGACCAATCATTGATTATCGTTCCCTCAATAATATCACTGTAAAAAATAGATACCCATTACCACTCATTCCGGAACTCATTGAGCGTCTACAGAACGCCAAGATCTATACAAAACTGGACCTCAGAGGTGCATATAATCTGATCAGAATCCGTTCGGGTGACGAATGGAAAACTGCCTTCAAAACCCGATATGGCCTTTTTGAGTATTGTGTGATGCCTTTTGGTTTGTGTAACGCTCCAGCAACTTTTCAGTGGTTCATTAATGATATTTTTCATGATCTACTTGATATTTGCGTTGTAATTTATTTGGACGACATCTTAATTTATTCTGAGAATCAGGATGAACATCACAAACATGTGCGCTGGGTTCTGGCTAGGCTTAGGACACACTCTTTGTATGCAAAACTTGAAAAGTGTGTATTCAGTCAAACTACTATTTCCTTCTTGGGTTACCAAATTACTCCTAGTGGAGTTCAGATGGATCGATCTAAGGTAGATTGTATTCTGTCCTGGCCTGCACCACAAACTAGGAAAGCTCTTCAGAGATTTCTCGGTTTTTCAAATTACTACAGAAAGTTCATAAAGAACTTTTCAGCTATTGTGAGACCATTAACCAGCTTAACCAGTTCAAAGATACCTTTTGTTTGGAATGATGATGCACAGAAATCTTTTGACACACTCAAGAATAGTTACACTTCTGCTCCTATTCTTCAATTGCCAAATCCATCATACCATTTTACATTAGAAGTAGATGCTTCGCATTTTGCTCTTGGCGCTGTACTCTCCCAACAACCTACATTATCGGAACCACTACATCCAGTTGCCTTTTTTTCCAGGACACTCTCCTCAGCGGAAAAAAATTATCCTATTGGCGAGAAAGAATTACTAGCAATAAGAGATGCTCTCTCTAACTGGAGACATTTGCTGGAGGGTTCAACACATACTATCACCATCCTCACTGATCATCGAAATTTACAACACTTAAAATCTTGCAAAACTCTCTCTGCCCGTCAAGTCAGATGGAGTCTATTTTTCGATAGATTCAATTTTGTTATTTCCTACCTTCCTGGCACTCAAAATACTAAAGCAGACTCTTTGTCTCGTATGCATGAAGAACAAACATTGGAGATTCCACCATTTTCAATTATTCCATCCAATAGGATTCTGGGTACTACTATGACCTTCAATAAATTGCTTATTCAAACCCTCACTAAAGAGAGATCTCATTTACCTATGGGTTTACAACAAGAGTCTAACGGACTATTAACTTTTAACAACAAGATATATGTTCCACCAAAATTGCAACTTATGTTACTAAAACAACTTCATGATGCTCCACTTGCAGGACATCCTGGCATTACTAAGACCCTTCATCTAGTCAAGAGAAATTACTGGTGGCCAAATCTCACAAAGACAGTTCAGGACTATGTTAATTCTTGTCAGACCTGTGCCACCAACAAACATTCTAGAAAACCTCCCTATGGTCTATTAACTTCTATCCCAGTACCAAATAGACCTTGGGACGTTATTTCTATGGATTTCATAGTTGACCTCCCAAGGTCAAATGGAACAAACACCATCATGGTCACAGTTGATGTTTTAACAAAGATGGCCCATTTTGTACCTTTGAAGAGGTTACCAACCTCTCAAGAGACGGCAAAGGCTTTCATATCCAATATTCTTAAACTTCATGGCTTACCATCTCAGATCATTTCAGATAGAGGCTCACAATTCATTTCCAGATTCTGGAAAGCTCTCTGTCAAACGCTACAAATAGATCATCGCATGTCTACCGCCTATCACCCCCAAACTAATGGGCAAACAGAACGGGTAAATCAAACACTGGAACAATATCTGCGCTGTTACTGCACCCACCTCCAAGACGACTGGTTTCATTTACTTCCACATGCAGAATTTGCTTACAACAACGCCTCCAGTTCATCCTCCCAGTTTTCACCTTTTTACGCAAATTATGGTTTTCATCCTAATAATTTACCGTCTACTTTTCCTTCAACTAATGTCCCTGCTGTTCAGAATCTTTTATCAACCATAAAGGATACTCTAGATACTCTCCGTTCTAATCTTGAAGATGCGCAGATTAGACAAAAGAAGTACTACGATTCTCATAGAACAAAACCCCCATCTTATAAGATTGGAGATTTGGTATGGTTATCTACTAGGAATTTACGACTCAAGATTCCTTCTAAGAAACTTGGCCGTCAGTACACGGGACCTTTTCCAATTTCCCACATCATTAACAATAATGCTGTCAGATTAATTCTACCCTCCGATTGGAAGATTCATCCATCCTTCCATGTTTCATTAATTAAACCTTTCAAACCAAACCCTTTTCCAAACAGAGATCCACAACCTCCTCCACCAGTTCAAGTTTTTGGTGAGACTGAATATCAAGTAGAGAAAATTTTGGATTCTAGGAGGAGAGGTTCTTCCATTCAATACTTGATTCGTTGGAAAGGCTATTCTCCCACAGATGATTCCTGGGAATGCTCATCAGATATTCATGCCCCTAGACTTATTAAGCAGTTCCATCACAAATATCCTGATAAACCATCTCCTATTAGGCGCCCCGGATGGGCCCCCTTGAGGAGGGGAGTATGTAACGCTATTAGCGTTAATTTATGTACTAGGAGCGCAGCTTTACCTAATATGACAGCTGCGCTCCATTCACAAAGACATCCGCGTCACTTCCGGTACGCGGACGTCTGCGCTCCACGCTGGAACGCGGAAGTGCGTTCCAGTGTGCGGCGCTCGGCGTGCATGGGAGACCGGGCTATTTAAACCTCCAGCACTGGCGACAGGTTGTTGGAATATTCCTGTTGGACCCTGTCGCCACCTGGAGACCCTCCACCAACTCACACCAACCTTGAACTTCACTTTTGGGATACTTGGATCCTGATCTTAGTTGCTATACTAGATAGAAGGACCACCAGCGTTACACCTGTGCTTATTTTCCCAGTCTGGACTACCTCCTAACCGCAAGTATATAGAGTATATTACTGCATATTGGGATTACCATCTACTCCTGTGCAAACAGACCTGGTCCACACTACTTCTTAAACTGCATAAGGATATATAGCATATTACTGCATAAAGGGATTACCATCTACTCCTGTGCAAACAGACCTGGTCCACACTACTTCTTAAACTGCATAAGGATATATAGCATATTACTGCATAAAGGGATTACCATCTACTCCTGTGCAAACAGACCTGGTTCACACTACTTCTTAAACTGCATAAGGATATATAGCATATTACTGCATAAAGGGATTACCATCTACTCCTGTGCAAACAGACCTGGTTCACACTACTTCTTAAACTGCATAAGGATATATAGCATATTACTGCATAAAGGGATTACCATCTACTCCTGTGCAAACAGACCTGGTTCACACTACTTCTTAAACTGCATAATTATATAGAGCATATTATTGCACATTGGGATTACCATCTACTACTATGCAAACTGACCTGGTCCACACTACCTCTTTAACTGCTTGTGTTTAAAGACTATTTTGCCATATAGTTAGTGTTGTTGCCCATAGCCTGGACTACCTTCTTCTCTCTCTTTCAGAAATACATATTAACTATTGAGATACTTGCTCTAAATATATTGAGGTTTTGCTTCTATATGTTATATCAGGAGTGCTAATTTCCTACATGACTCAAGTTCAGTACCTATATATTCAAAAAGCACTTACTAAAGACTTATCCTTGTCATTGCTCTAGACAAAGGTTACTATATAGTTTAACAAGTATTAAACTATTTCTACATGTTTTGCTCCAATCAGAGGATATGATGATATAGACCCCATACTCTTATAGTTCAGTGAGAGTGAGCTGGTGGTTAATTCTGATAGGCCTCTACAGCTGGAGTCTAAACTTGAGACAGAGTGTTCTCAGAATCAGGGTCGTAACACACTCACACCAATGTGGGACACTATTCCTCCCACTGACACCAATGATGGGACACTATTCCTCCCACTGACACCAATGATGGGACACTATTCCTCCCACTGACACCAATGATGGGACACTATTCCTCCCACTGACACCAATGACGGGACACTATTCCTCCCACTGACACCAATGATAGGACACTATTCCTCCCACTGACACCAATGATGGGGCACTATTCCTCCCACTGACACTAATTATGGGACCCTATTCCTTCCCCTGATACAAATGATGAGGCACGATTTCTCCCACTGACACCAGTGTCTTACTTTTTAACTTTTTCATCCAGTTGTTGCCTGTCATTTTCCAGGTCCATCAAGGACTCCTGAGACAACTTCAAATCACCCTCCAGCTTCCTCTTTGCTCTCTCCATGTCCATGCGGAGCTTCTTTTCTTGCTCAAGAGATCCCTCCAGCTACAATATACAGTTAAATTAATAACTATCTTCCAACTCTATTATTATAGCATGCATAACTGGATTACTTTTTGTCTTTTTTATTTGCTCACATCATCCACTTGCTGCTCCAGCTTGGTCTTAGCTTTAGTCAGGGTGTTGACTTTGTCCTCTTCAGATTGAAGGTCATCCAGGGTCTGTTGGTGGGCTTCCTGAAGAGCTTTCTTCTCCTTGGTCAGCTTGGCAATGTTTTCATCAAGCACGGCCATTTCTTCAGTAAGATTTTTGACCTATGCAGTGCAGGAATGACAAGTTATTATGTAGCTGACATAGGTGTGTGCAGCACATAGCATTAGGGTGTGCACCCCAAAGCTCAAACAGTGGAAGGTGTCAGTAGAGCAGTGGGCGGTGTCAGTAGAGCAGTGGACGGTGTCAGTAGAGCAGTGGATGGTGTCAGTAGAGCAGTGGATGGTGTCATAAGGGCAGAGATTTGTGTCAGTAGAGTAGTGGATGGTTTCAGTCAGTAGGGCAATGGATGGTGTCAGTAGAGCAGTGGATGGTGTCAGTAGGGCAATGGATGGTGTCAGTAGAGAAGTGGATGGTGTCAGTAGAGCAGTGGATGGTGTCAGTAGGGCAATGAATGGTGTCAGTAGAGCAGTGGATGGTGTCAGTAGGGCAGTGGATGGTGTCAGTAGAGCAGTGGACGGTGTCAGTAGAGCAGTGGATGGTGTCAGTAGAGCAGTGGATGGTGTCAGTAGAGCAGTGGACATTGTCAGTAGAGCAGTGGACGGTGTCAGTAGAGCAGTGGACGGTGTCAGTAGAGCAGTGGACGGTGTCAGTATAGCAGTGGACGGCGTCAGTAGAGCAGTGGACGGTGTCAGTAGAGCAGTGGACGGTGTCAGTAGAGCAGTGGACAGTGTCAGTAGAGCACTGGATGGTGTCAGTAGAGTAGTGGATGGTGTCAGTAGAGCAGTGGACGGTGTCAGTAGAGCAGTGGACGGTGTCAGTAGAGCAGTGGATGGTGTCAGTAGAGCAGTGGATGGTGTCAGTAGAGCAGTGGACAGTGTCTGTAGAGAAGTGGACGGTGTCAGTAGAGCAGTGGACGGTGTCAGTAGAGCAGTGGACGGTGTCATAAGGGCAGAGATTTGTGTCAGTAGAGCAGTGAACAGTGTCAGTAGGGCAGTGGACGGTGTCAGTAGAGCAGTGGACGGTGTCATAAGGGCAGAGATTTGTGTCAGTAGAGCAGTAGACAGTGTCATTATTTTTCTTTTTCTTTTTTATTATTATAATTTTTTTTTTTACAAATTTTGTAAGAGAACAAAGAAAAAAGGAGAAGCATTATTTAGTGAAATATCAGGGGGAATATGTGCCGCACAGGTTGAATAACCACCAAATTTTTTTCCCACAAATAGAGCTTTCTTTTGGTGGTTTTTGATCACCTCTGCGTTTTTTATTTTTTGTGCTATAAACAAAGGAAAAGCGACAATTTTGTAAAAAAAAAGCAATATTTTCTACTTTTTGCTATAGTAAATATCCCCAAAAAATATATAAAAAAACAATTTTTTTGCGCAAAAGTTATAGCGGCTACAAAATATGGGATAGATTCATAGCATTTTTATAATTTTTTTGTTTTACTAGTAATGGCGGCGATCTGCGATTTTGACACATTTTTGGGACAATTCACATTTATACAGCGATCCATGCTATAAAAATGCATTGATTACTGTATAAATATGACTGTCAGGGAAGAGATTAACACTAGGGGGCGATCAAGGGGTTAAATGTGTTCCCTAGGGAGTGATTCTAACTGTGGGGGGAGGAGACTGACTGGGGGAGGTGACCGATCGGTGTCCCTATGTACAAGGGACACACCACCTCCTTGACAGGATGTTGATCTGTGTGTTTACACACACAGATCCACGGTCCTGCTCAGTTACTGGTCAATTGTGGGTGCCTGGTGGCCATCATGGCCACGCCCATTGGGTCCCCAGTGACGCGGCAAGCGCGTGCGTGTGCCCCCTAGTGGCTCAGGAAGGCGAAGACGTCATATGATGTCCGGCCAGAATGAGAGCCTCATCGTCCCGCTGTCATAGGGCGGTAGGCTACTGGTTGGCGGTAGGCTACTGGTCAAGGTGTGCCCTGGCACACCCTGTGCTCACGCCTATGGTACTGTAGCTGACATACAAGTTACACTCAGTAAGCAAGTACCAGCGCCACCAATGTACCACGTCACATGTACTGGACTGGTTAAATACCTTGTTTTCCGTGGCATGCTTCTCTTTCTCTACTTTAGCCAGGGTCAACTCAAGATCATCAATGTCCTTTTTCAGCTCAGAACACTCATCTTCAAGTTTCCTCTTCTTTGCTGTAAGCTCTGCATTTGATTCCTCTTCATCTTCTAGCCTCTCGTTAATCTCCTTGATTTTGGCCTCCAGTTGAATCTTGGCTTTGATGAGACCCTCACACCTTTCCTCTGCATCTGCTAGGCCCTCAGATTCCTGGGAAGTACATTTATTTATAGGTATAAATTGCTTATTCGTAGATTGTGTATCGTGCAAGTTTTTTGGGGTGTTTCCTCCGATGTGCTAATTACAAATGGTTAAACACTTACAGATGAAACTTGGAGCTGCAGGTCATTCTTCTCTTGCATGATGGCTACCATCTTCTCCTCAAGCTCCTTCCTCTTGGCCTCTGACTTGGCCAGAGCCTCCTTTGTCTTCGCAAACTCTTCCTTCATGTTGGCCATTTCCTTCTCAGATTCAGCGCTCTTTAAGAGAGGCTTGATCTTGAAGTAGAGCTTCATCCATGGCCAATGCTTGACATTCATGAAGGAGCGGACATTGTACTGGATGCAGAAGACGGACTCTCTGGAAGAAAGATGCAACCATCATCAGGGCCGTCTTAATAGCATCATGGGCCCCTGGGCAAAGTAATGCTCAGGGGCCCCTACAATGGAGACAGTGCAGGTAAACAGAAATCAAGTAGGTAGGAGGTAGGGGATATCTAGGGTGTAGATGGGTTAGAGTGCTGGGGGGATATCTGAGGTGTAGAGGGGTCAAAGTGCTGGGGGGATATCTAGGGTATAGAGGGGTCAGAGTGCTGGGGGGATATCTTGGGTGTAGAGGGGTCAGAGTGCTGGGGGGATAGCTGGGATGTAGAGGGGTCAGAGTGCAGGGGGGATACCTGGGGTGTAGAGGGATCAGAATGCTGAGGGGATATCTGGGGAGTAGATGGGTCAGAGTGCTGGGGGATATCTGGGATGTAGAGGGGTCAGAGTGCTGCGGGATATCTGGGGTGTAGAGGGGTCAGAGTGCTGGGGGGATATCTAGGGTATAGAGGGCTCAGAGTGCTGGGGGGATATCTTGGGTGTAGAGGGGTCAGAGTGCTGGGGGGATATCTGGGGTGTAGAGGGGTCAGAGTGTTGGGGAGATATCTGGGGTGTAGAGGGGTCAGAGTGCTGGGGGGATATCTGGGGTGTAGAGGGGTCAGAGTGCTGGGGGGATATCTGGGATGTAGAGGGGTCAGAGTGCTGGGAGGATATCTGAGGTGTAGAGGGGTCAGAGTGCTGGGGGGATATCTAGGGTATAGAGGGGTCAGAGTGCTGGGGGGGATAGCTGGGATGTAGAGGGGTCAGAGTGCTGGGGGGATACCTGGGGTGTAGAGGGGTCAGAGTGTTGGGGAGGTATCTGGGGTGTAGAGGGGTCAGAGTGTTGGGGGGATATCTGGGGTGTAGAGGGGTCAGAGTGCTGGAGGGATATCTGGGGTGTAGAGGGATCAGAGTGCTGGGGGGGGATAGCTGGGATGTAGAGGTGTCAGAGTGTTGGGGGGATATCTGGGGTGTAGAGGGGTCAGAGTGCTGGGGGGGTAGCTGGGATGTAGAGGGGTCAGAGTTCTGGGGGGATATCTGGGGTGTAGAGGGGTCAGAGTGCTGGGGGGGTAGCTGGGATGTAGAGGGGTCAGAGTTCTGGGGGGATATCTGGGATGTAGAGGGACAGCTGGGCTCAAGGACCAGCTGCTTTGGGGTCCCTGGGCAGTGCCCAGGTGTGCCCTCTCATTAAGACAGCCCTGACCATAATTTGAATGAACATTTTTCAAAATAGTTTTATAACAAATTTTGAAATTAAAATACCTCCTCTGCATCATTTTTTGGAACTCAACTCTCATGAGATATCCTCTGCACCTGGCCTGAGTACGAGTAATCAGTTGTGCCAACTTATCATCTCGCATCTCCTCAAGAGTACCCAGCAGACCAGCTTTGAAGAACACCTAGAAATCATAGAATCTAATATAAAACTTGTGCATCGTTTTTGTGGAGTTAAACATTTGTAAATCACAGTCATACGAAAGTGTACCTTGGTGTGCCCAAATTTGTATTGGGTTTGGTCAACATCAATAGAGCCAAGAAGCTTCTCGGAGGCCTTCTTGCTGTCGATAAACTGACCTTCTGGGATGGCACTTGCGTTCAGGATTTTGTAACTGTATTATTGAATAAGTAAACAAATTTAAATATGTTTATTGTGTTTTTTGTCGTATACCGTCACATAACGTATCCGAGCAATTGACCCATACCGTTGTTTAAAGTCAGCGTAGACAATTCTGCTGGGGAAACCTTTCCTGCAAATTCTGATGCCCTCCAGCACGCCATTACACCTGAGCTGATGCATGACCAAGTGATGTTCCATAGAACCTAAACATGAAAATGTTTAATGGTGAAACTGAATCTATGATATTTTTATATTTCTCAAGATTAAATTTGTAATTTTTATTTTTACAAAGTTTACTTAAAAAAAAAAAAAAGTTTCAAAGTAAAAAATAAACTCTCATAATTAACCACTTGCCATCCGGCCGCCGACTATTTATGGCCACAAGGTGGCTCTAATATAGCGGGAGGCGGTCAATATATGGCCTCTGGGCCACCCGCGAGTGCGCTCCCGCCGCGTCACCCAGGAGCCGATGCGCGTGCCTGGCGGCCGCGATGTCCGCCATGCCCCTGCGATCGGCAGTCACAGAGCCAGGGACGTGGGAGAGGAGACCAATGGTGTGTCCCTTGTACATAGGGACATCCATCGGTCACCTCCCCCAGTCAGTCCCCTCCCCCCACAGTAAGAATCACCTATAAGGGAACATATTTAACCCCTTGATCGCCCCCTAGTGTTAACCCCTTCCCTGCCAGTCACATTTATACAGTAGTCAGTGCATAGTTATAGCACTGTTCGCTGTATAAATGTGAATGGTCCCAAAAATGTGTCAAAAGTGTCCGATGTGTCCGTCGTAATATCGCAGTCCTGACAAAAATCGCAGATCGCCGCCATTACTAGTAATAAAAAAAAAAATTATAAAAAAAAGTAATAATTCTATCCCCTATTTTGTAGGCGTTATAACGTTTGCGCAAACCAATCACTATACGCTTATTGCTTCGGGAGAACTAACCTGGGGTCTTGGTTTCATTGGGGATCAAGCAACGCACAAAGTGAGGGTGAGTGCTCCTCAAGTTTGACATCAGTTTGTTCAGATTCTCCTGTAGCCAGAAAAAAAAAATGATATAATAAATATATATATATATATATATATACAAAAATGTACAGCAGAAATGAGAAAACGTGTGTATCCAATATAAAATGTCACAAACCCTAAAGAGAGCAGACACAGTCTGGAAAGATGAACCCTTCTTCTTCGCACCCTTCTTTGTGGCAGCTTCTGCAATGTTACATAGTTACGTAGTTAGTCAGGTTAAAAAAAGACACAAGTCCATCTAGTTCAACCATAAAAAAATAAATACTGTAAATAAAATAAAAAATATTTTACAATCCCATATACCCAATTCTATTCCCACAGTGGATCCAGAGGAAGGCGAAAAACCCCGGCAGAGCATGATCCAATCTGCTACAGCGGGGGGAAAAATTCCTTCCTGATCCCCCGAGAGGCAATCGTTATTTCCCCGTTTCAACTTTACCCAGGGCTGGACTGGGACAAAAATTTGGCCCTGGACTTCATCCAGACCGGCCCACTTTAATTCAATAAAATGCTTAACTTTACATTTATCAACATTAAACCTCATCTGCCACTTAGTCGCCCAATTAGACATCCTATAAGGACGTTATTTTATGTGTAGTAGGATTAGTGTTGTAGGTGATAAGGGTGTGGGGCTCAGCTCTTAATTTTGAGAATATTTTCTTCACACATGGGCCTTTCATCCCATAATACTAAAGCAAACCGCAAACTATGGGCCAGATTCAGGTACAGCGGCGTATCTTTTGGCCGGCGTAGCGCATCTCATATGCACTACACCGACGTAAAACAGGGAGCCCAGAACAGTATTCTCAAAGGAGTTGCGCCGTACGTTGCGCCGGCGTAGTGTAAATAAGCCGGTGTAAGCCAGCCTAATTCAAAGTAGGCAGGTAGTGGGCGTGCTTCATTTAAATTAACCGTGACCCCATGTAAATGAGCAGCCGATCGAATCGGCGTATCTAGCTCATTTACATACTCTACGCGTAAATCTACGGAAGCGCCCCTTGCGGCCAGCGTAAATATGCACCCAAGATACGCCGGTGTACGGCAACTTACGTAGGTCAGTTGAAGCCATATTTCAGGCGTATCTAGGTTCCTGAATACAGGGCATCGATACGATGGCGCATCTTTGAACTTACCCCGCGTATCAATAGATACGTCGGCGTAAGTCGTCTGTGAATCTGGCCCTATGTGTGAATGTCTGTAGGCAGGCTGTGATGGGAACATTGGAGGGTAGGTTCTTTTGAGTGCAAGAGAGGCTGAATAGATGCATGTCTTTTACGAAGTATAAAAAAAAAATATCTAAATCACTTACTATACTGGAGGTGTAGTAAGCAAATGTTTTAGGCATCAACAAAAGAAAGAACATTACAGAATGTATTACCTGCATCTGAAACAGCATAGGCATTATAGAGGAAGGCCAAGAGTTTTACTGGTGACTTCTGGTAGAGTCCAATGACACTCTCATTCAACGGGTCCTTGTTCTTTTCCAGCCAGCCAGTGATATTGTAATCCACAGTTCCGGCATAGTGGACCAATGAGAAGTGAGCCTCAGCTTTGCCTTTGGCTGGTTTGGGTTTCTGGAAGTTGTTGGACTTGCCCAGATGTTGGTCGTACAGCTTGTTCTTGAAGGAAACGTCTGTTGCCTTGGGGAACATGCACTCCTCTTCCAGGATGGAGAAGATGCCCATTGGCTAATCACAGAAAAGCAAAAACATTTTGGTGTATTGATAGGCTCTCAGTTTCTGCTTGTAAAACGTGTTAAAATTGGGTGATAAAATGTAGCAAGCATACCTTCTCAATAAGCTCAATGCAGGCGGCCAAGTCCATGCCGAAGTCAATGAATTCCCACTCGATGCCTTCCTTCTTGTACTCCTCTTGTTCCAGCACAAACATGTGGTGGTTAAAAAACTGTTGCAGTTTCTCATTGGTGAAATTAATACAAAGCTGCTCCAAGCTGTTGTACTGTACAAAAAAGAAAAACATTTTTTTTTTTACTAAATGTTCCTAAGTAAAACAATGGCAGGACCAGAAAAGAGGAAACCCCTAAGGTGGGACTTTAAGAGCACTACCAGTGCTCTTAACCACTTAAGACCAGGACCACTATGCAGGTTAAAGCGGGAGTTCACCCGAAAAACAATTTTTAACATTAGATCGAGGCTCATTTTGTAAAGGGGAATCGGGTGTTTTTTTTTTTAATCGAAGCAGTACTTACCGTTTTAGAGAGCGATCTTCTCCGCCGCTTCCGGGTATGATCTTCGGGACTGGGCATTCCTATTTGATTGACAGGCTTCCGACAGGCTTCCGACGGTCGCATACATCGCGTCACGAGTAGCCGAAAGAAGCCGAACGTTGGCATACCTCCCAACATTTAAAAAGTGCGGGACAGTTTTTGAGCGGGGGGGGGAATCGGAGTTGTTGAGCGGGGGGGGTCGGGGTTGTTGAGCGGGGGTCGGGGGGGGCGAAAGTGGATGCCTCTCACCTTTGCACAGAATGTCTCCTCCCTCAGCAGTCATCGACGCGCCGCAGTACATTCAGCACCGCCCGCCTCCTCCAATAGTACGGCTGTCGTTCAGCTCCGCCCGCCTCCTCCTATCGCACAGCTGCCATTCAGCTCTGCCCGCCTCCTCCTATAGGCTGCCATTCAGCTCTACCCGCCTCCTCCAGCAGTACTGCCCATTCAGCTCCGCCCGCCTCCTCCTACAGTACTGAGCAAAGGGGGGGGAGCTCGGATCCTCTCAGTGCGGGAAATTTAACCCTTTTGCGGGACTGCGGGAATATGCAGTCAGTGCGGGAGAATCCGTGCTTGTTGGGTGGTATGCTTAAGTGGTTAAAGTCCCACCCTAGGGGTTTCCTCCATTCTGGTACTTTTCTTGGGATGTGGCACACCTATATTAGTTTTATTTATCAGATCCCCCTTTTCTAACAATGGCAAGACATTCATGTATTAAGTCATGAAACTCACATCAAAGATCTCAAAGCCGGCAATATCCAAGACGCCAATAAAGTGCTGCCTTGGCTGCTTGGTGTCCAGCTGCTGGTTGATACGGAGGACCATCCAAAAGAACATCTTCTCATAGACGGACTTGCCCAGGGCACCGACATTGTTGTATACCTTGAAAAAAAAAAAGTTGCAAGTTTATATGCTTTAAACTGTGTCCTATGAATAACATTTTTTTTTTAGAAAAAGGTATATATACCTGCTGGACAGTTTGACCTTTGGTGACAAATTCGTTCCCAACTTTGACCCTGGGGTAGCACAGAGCCTTCAGAAGATCAGCTGAATTCAGGCCCATCAGGTAGGAAGCCTTGTCAGCCACTGTGAAACAGCAATTACGTAAATGTCTGTACTTTTGGCTTTTAGAGCAGAAGAATCTATAGCCTCGTATACACGATCAGACTTTTCCGTGGATTTTGGTCCGAAGGGCGTTGTCTGTGAACTTGGTATGCATACACACGGCAGGACTTTTTCAGCCAACAAATACGAACGTAGTGACGTAACAGACGTACTATGTGGTTTCTCTGCTCTTTACCGCCACCCTTTGGGTAACTTCTGCTATTGTTGTCTGATCTTTAGCATTGGTTCTGAGCATGCGTGTTTGTACTTTGGAATTTAGTCCGATGGACTTGTGCACACGCGATCGGATTAGCCGACGTTGGGCATTTGTTGCCGGAAAGTTTGTCTGTTCTCACAGTGAGCATTTGTCCGATGGAGTGTACACACTGTCAGATTGTCCGATCAAACAGGTCCGTTGGACATTTGTTGTCAAATAGCCAGATTCAGAAAGACTGGCTTAACTTTGTGCAGGCGTAGTGTATCGCATTTACGCTACGCCGCTGTAAGTCAGAGACGCAAGTGCTGTGTTCACAAAGCACTTGCGTCCTAAGTTACGGCGGCGTAGCGTATATGGGCCGGCGTAAGCGCGCCTAATTCAAATTGTGTTGAGGTGGACGTGTTTTATGTAAATAAACCATGACCCCACGAAAATGACGTTTTGAACGAACGGCGCATGCGCCGTCCGTGGACGTATCCCAGTGCGCATGCTCCAAATTACGCCGCAAGGACTTATTGGTTTCGACGTGAACGTAAATTACGTCCAGCCCCATTCACGGACGACTTACGCAAACAACGTAAAAATTTCAAAATTCGATGCGGGAACGACGTCCATACTTAACATTGGCTAGGCCAGCTATTTGTCGGACTAACTTTACGCCTGAAAACGCCTTACGTAAACGGCGTAACTTTACTGCGACGGGCAAGCGTACGTTCGTGAATAGGCGTATCTCGCTGATTTACGCATTCTAGGCGTAAATCAGCGTTCACGCCCCTAGCGGCCGGCCTAAATAGAAAGCTAAGATACGACGGCGCAAGCCGTCGTATCTTAGCTAGATTTAAGTGTATCTCATTTTGAGAATACACTTAAAGATACGACGGCGCAGATTCAGAGTTACAACGGCGTATCTACTGATACGCCGGCGTAAAGCTCTCTGAATCTGGCCAACAAAGTCCGATCGTGTGTATGGGCCTCATGATAACAGGAAGAAGAATAACAAGTAATCAGGGCCAAATCTGCCTCACCTTCTGTGCCGTCGGGCTCAGCCTGCTCCTCTCTTTGCTTCTGCTTGAACTTCATGTTACCGTAGTGCATCACAGCGCCGGTCATTTTGTAAATTCCGATCTTCTCCTCTGGGTTGAAGCCCAGGATGTCAATGGCACTCTGTTAAACAAAAAGTCATCAGATTTAACGTCTCCCTGTACCACACTGTAACACATTAATATATGTATTATATGCACTGCATTAGGTAAATTGATATGTTATAATAAGGGCATCTTTCTCAGAGAATAGGTAAGGGTACTACCCTGACCTACCTCTGAGCACCTTTTAGAGAATACAGAGCCAAGTATAGTTTGCGGTGTTAAGTAATTTGTATGGATTTGGTTAATGATAATAGACTCCCGACCCCAGCATCATAAGATCACCCAGCAACAACAGGTCCTTCCCAGCAAGAGACCCTCCCACAGGGACAAAATGCACCCCCAGCAACAATAGATCTGCCACAGTAATAACAGACCCCTGCTGGCAACAATTGATTTGCCAGCCGCCAGAATCAATAGACCCTCCCCCTCAACAGTGGATCTCCTCCAACAGCATCCTCTCCAGAGCAACAAAAGATCCCTCACAAGCAGTGGCAGCTGGTGCCCCAAAAAAATCTGGGGGGGTCGCAAACAAACTGAAAAAAAAAAACAACAAGCGCAGCCACTGTGCCCATCAAACGCAGCCACTGTACCCATAAATTGCTGCCAATGTGCCATCAAACGCAGCTACTGTGCCCATCGATTGCCGCCACTGTGCCCATCAATTGCTACTACTGTGAGCAACAAAATTGCTGCCAGTGTGCCCATCAATTGCTGCCAGTGTTCCCCATCAATTGCTGCCAGTGTGCCCCATCAATTACTGCCAGTGTGCCCCATCAATTGCCACCAGTGTGCCCCATCAATTGCCACCAGTGTGCCCATCAATTGCTGCCGGTGTGCCCCATCAATTGCTGCCAGTGTGCCCATCAATTGCTGCCAGTGTTCCCCATCAATTGCTGCCAGTGTGCCCCATCAATTACTGCCAGTGTGCCCCATCAATTGCCGCCAGTGTGCCCATCAATTGCCGCCAGTGTGCCCATCAATTGCCACTACTGTGCCCCATCAAATGCTGCCAGTGTGCCCCCCGCCCGGCGCTTACCTGTCTCGGCGCTGTCCTCCACGCTCCGAGTCCTCCGTGTCTTCTCTTGTCCTCTTCCTGTCTCTGCTATGATTGGGCGGCTGATAGGCATCCAATCACAGTGCCTGTCGCTTCAGCCAATCAGGTGACAGAGTAACCAGACCCGAACACCTGGTTGGCTGAGAGGCGGTTCAGTGTTAGGTAAGTGATTCCCTAACACAACACTGTGTAAACAGTGAACGCACAGCATTGCGCCCGCTGTTTACCAATTTGGAAGCCTATTAGAGCCATGGCTCTAATCAGGACACCTATTAGAGCCCACGGCTCTAATCAGGCGCTTCCAAAAACACCCCTGCCGCTGTAATTCAGATGCCTGGTGCCCGACAAGGGGCTGGACACCTAAATAGATGGTGATATTGGTGATAGAGCAGTGCAGGAGAGAGGGGGCGGCGCTCCTGCGCCCTCTATGGACGCCCCGCCACTGCTCACCAGCAACAGTAGATCCACCCAGCAACAAGAACCCCCCAGCTACAATAGATTCCCAGCAGTCAGCATCAATAGACTCTCCAGCACACTCCAGCCCCCTTTGTCGGGACATACATTCTGTGCTGGAGGTGCTGGAACTGTGTTCCCCCGCGTTCCCGCTGAAAAAAAGCGATGGTTAAAAGTATAATGTTCCAGAGAGTGAGTCCACTTACATCGGTGGCCATTAATTCTTCTTGGTCATCTATGCTGGCCACGGTGATCTCACCTTGGCTGACAAAGTGGAAGTCATAGGGGTTGGTGGTAATCAGAAGCATGTCTAGAAGAAGGAAGGGAAGCATGTTGCAGACATTACAGTCATTTTAACTAATAACCAGCCTTGAGAAAGCACGGTTTCTTTCTTTCTTTTCATGTCCATCTTAAGGTTTCAACGTTTATATCCCAGATCACAAGTCACCAGTTCAGTGACAATTTTCTATTCCTTGGCAACTGTTCCTGCTGCTTATTTGTATATATCCTCCATATACCTTACATCTCCATCTCTTTCTTACATGTAAAAACTATTAATTAACAATATTTTTACTACTAGAACCAAACACCCCCCCCCCCCCACCCATTCGAGATCTGATCTGTCACTTTAAGCGTTTTCATAAGACCAGTCCTTCCAAAATGCACATTCCACTTTGGGTTGTATTACACATTTTCTTGGAGCTGGTGGATATTTGTGTTATGGAAAAAAGTAGCAGCAGGAGTGAGACTTCATAGTAGAACATAGTAGAACCAAGGGATCAATCCTCCCCCCCCCCCCACAGGAGCCCCAGGTGATCTAAGTTTTTAGATAAGCCCCCCACCCGCAGACCCCAACAACCAACTGCCAGGGTTGTCGGGAAGAGGCCCTTGTCCTCATCAACATGGGGACAAGTTGCTTTGCCCCAAAGCACCTACACCCCATGTTGAGAGCAAGCGGCCTGGTATGGTTCAGGAGGGGGGCGCTCGCTCGTCCCCATCCCCTTTCCTGACCTGCTGGGCTGTGTGCTCGGATAAGGGTCTGGTATGGATTTTGGGGGGACCCCAATGCCATTTTTTTGGCATGGGGGTTCCCCTCATAATTCATATCAGACTAAAGAGCCTGGTATGCTCTTGGAGAGGAACCCATGCCATTTTTTGTTTTTTTATTTGGCATGGAGTTCCTTTAAGATCCTCAGAGCACAAATCACATGCCAAAGTCCGGTCAGTTAAGACGGCGATCCGACTTTGATCCGACTTTAGTGATATTCAATGGGCAGACCAAAGTAGTGCAGGGGACATTTTCAAAGCCGGACCGACTTGTGTCGGACCAGTTAAGACGGCTCCCATAGGGAAACATTGATTTTCACACATCATGCCACATGAGCTCCCAATGTCGGAGCGTTTGTCGTAACCGGTGTGAAACCCGGCCTTAGGGACCTTAGCTTGTAAGCTCCATGAGGGCAGGGACTGATGTGAATGTACAATATACTGTATATGTAAAGCACTGCATAAACATTGTCTGCGCTATATACAGTAAGTACCTGTACTAATGTTTTTACACAAAGAGATTAATAAAAACATCTTCTTTGGCATCACTTACCAATCAGTTCTGGCCTCTTGTTGGACATGATCTGGTAGAAGATGTGGTAGCTCCTCTCAGCAGACAACTGGAATGTTACTCTTGATTTTTCCAGAAGATCTAGGATAAGCGATAATTTATAACAAAAATGCTGGCGGCATTTTTAAATTTTTGAGGCAGTCAATCAGACATATTAAAGTAACAATGGTAGAGAATTAACCGCTTAAGGACCGCCGCACACAGATTTACGTAGACAGAATGGCACAGGCAGGCAAATGGAAGTACAGGTACATCCATTTTAATTTGCAGCTGTGTGGTCGGCAGCTCCGTGACCGTGCCCGCGGGACCCGAGGACTCGATGTCCGCCGGTGTTCCGCAATCGTGTCACGGAGCTGAAGAACGGGGAGATGTCAGTGTAAACACAACATCTCCCCGTTCTTCCTAGTGACATGTCACTGATCGGACGCTCCCTCTCATCAGGAGCAGCGATCAGTGATGTGTCACTCGTAGCCACGCCCCCTAACAGTTAGAATCACTTCCTAGGACACACTTAACCCCTTCAGCGCCCCCTACAGGTAAACCCCTTCACTGCCAGTGTCATTTTTACAATAATCAGTGCATTTTTATAGCACTGATCGCTGTAAAAATGATAATGGGGTCAAAAGCATCCGATGTGTCTGCCATAATGTTGCAGTCACGATAAAAATCACTGATCGCCGCCATTCTTAGTAAAAAAAAAAATAATAATAAAAATGCCATAAAACTATCCCCTATTTTGTAGACGTTATAACTTTTGCACAAACCAATCAATAAACGCTTATTACCAAAAATATGTATAAGAATACGTATCGGCCTAAACTGAGCAAAAAAAATTGTGGTAAATTGGGATATTTATTATAGCAAAAAGTAAAAAATATTGTGTTTTTTTTTTTCAAATTTGTCGCTCGTTTTTTGTTTATAGCGCAAAAAAAAATAAAAAAATATACCACCAAAAGAAAGCTCTATTTGTGGGGGAAAAAAATGTATTTGGGGAAAAAAAACATTTAATTCAGCAGCTACAAATAATATAGCTGCTGACTTTTAATATATGGACACCTATCTGTCCAGGGAGCCCGCGATGTTGGCACCCCAGCCGATTTTCGAAGCGGCTGTTGGGTGCTGCTACCGTGCCCATCTCCACTAACCGGGAAACCGGCAGTTAAGCCTTTCAGCTTCATGGCTGGTTCTTTACTGCGAATGTGTGAAGCACAATGCGTTTCCCAATTGACCCAGCAGCAGAGGAAGGAAGGGGCGAACTTTCGAGGGACGTAACCAAGTTCCCGTTCCCTCCTCTCCCCTGAAAGGTGCCAAATGTGGCACCGGAGGGGGGGAGGAAGCAAATAAGCGAAGGTTCCACTTTTGGGTGGAACTATGCTTTAAAACCAACCCAGCCATCGGCTGTGGTTAGCACTATGTGTATTTTCTAGGAGGAGAACCTAGTGAATGACCATGTGGACATCACTGTAGGTTGGGCACAACCATATGGACAGGGGCATCAAAGCTGAGGTCAGTGAGTATACTAGACTTTGTACAGAGAGGTGATGTATATTACGACTTTGCACAGAGAGGTGATATATATTACGACTTTGCACAGAGAGGTGAAATACAACTTAATCTAGCATAGAAATACCCTGCACCAGCCATAATTAGGATGTATAGGGGGGCGCTATGCTTTGATAGAAACAAGCCTGTGTGGCACCATAAGGGCAGAAGGGAAGTTCTGCATTAGTTCTCCTATAAGAATTGTTACTTACATGTTTCAATATCAGCAGAAGACAGCTTTCCTGTGGTGCCGAAGTGGATTCTGATGAATTTACCCTGTACATCAAACAAGAGGCGTTAGCGATAACGTTTTTGTACATGCATTTTAAAATAGGACAGACAAGGACACAGACGTCAGGATACCGCAACCCAAACCCCAGTCAAGTTATTTAGTCCAACTTACAAAACGGGAGGAGTTGTCATTCCTGACCGTCTTGGCATTGCCAAAGGCCTCCAGAAGAGGGTTGGCCTGGATGATTTGATCCTCCAGATTTCCCTAGAATTGGTGGAGTGAAACATACAGGTGTAAGTAAGGATTTCTTCCTGCTGTTGGGTTCACCGTGACCTTCCACTGGTGACTTACATGTATCTTTCCCTGTGCCTCCTCTTTGGCCTTCTTGTCTCCGATAGCTGCAATTGTGGCAAAGTACTGGATGACACGTTTCGTGTTGACAGTCTTCCCGGCACCAGATTCTCCACTGGGGGACACAAGATGTAATAATCACTGAACCTTAATCTTTAAGAGGACCTGTCAGATGTGAGATTTCTTTAGGAATGGACCCGTCATTAAATGAGGATGCTCTACGGTATATTGGCTGAGGATGTCCTATGGTATATGGGCTGAGGACGTGCTACAGTATATGGGCTAAGAATGTCCTACAGTATCTGGGCTGAGGATGTCCTAAGGTTTTTAGGCTGAGGATGTCCTATGTTATATGGGCTAAAGATGTCCTACGGTATATGGGCTGAGGATGTACCATGGTATATGGGCTGAGGATGCATAACGGTATATGGGCTGAGGATGTCCTATGGTATAGAGGCTGAGGATGCACTACAGTATATGGGCTGAGGATGTCCTATGGTATATGGGCTGAGGACATGCTACAGTATAAGGGCTAAGAATGTCCTACGATATATGGGCTGAGGATATCCTACGGTATATAGGCTGAGGATGTCCTATGTTATATGGACTGAGAACATGCTACGTTATATGTGCTAACGATGTCTTAAGGTATATGGGCCGAGGATGCACCATGGTATATGGGCTGAATATGTCCTATGGTATATGGGCTGAGGATGCACTACAGTATTTGGGCTGAGGATTTCTCCCCCCCCCCCCCCCCTTCACTCCCATTTGTAATAATGACGCAATAACCATGTAATGCAGATGTCATTAGTGGTGCAGACAAGAAAGGGAACTCACGTGATCAGGATGGACTGGTTATCACGATCTGTGAGGGGAAGAATATACTTAGTATTAGTCTCCAGTATAAAATAAATAATAATAATCCTCTACAGCTTTGTTTATCCTTCTATCTCTAAGAGGCACCGTACGGCACTGGAGAGGAATGCAGCTCAGCCAAGGCCTAAAAACGAATGGGGCTCCCACATTTGTTTATGCTTGCTAACTTCTATGTCACAGGTGTCAAACACAAGGCACAGGGGCCGAATCTGGCCCTCCAGACCATTTCATGTGGCCCTTGCACCTCTCCTGCAGGAGAGCTCCAGCCCTCCTCTGGTCCTCCTCCGGACCCCTACTTTCTGCTTTCAAGCAATGCATCCAGCTTCTTCCCAGCAGCAGCATAAAAGAAGGGGGGTACACTGTGATGTAAGGGAGAGTGGGGGACTCAACTTCTGATGGTAGGATGGCTCTTGACATCTAATGTAAGAGGAGGTGAAGCGCTGCGCTGGACAACTAATCTTACAGATGCAACCGGCCCTTTTGAGGACAATCATAATGCTGATGCGGCCCACCATAAAATTGAGTTTGACACCTCTGTTATATGTGATTTTTAGCCATATTTTTAGGGTGTAGCAAGGTTCGAATGAAACCATCAAATGTCTGATTATATAAAGACTTTGCTGAAAAGCCCACAAGAATGCAACTCATTGACAGAACTGGATGTTGACAGAAGCAGACAGAAGAAAACTTTTTGTGTCGATCAGTCAATATTTGATGTGACTCACCAGTCAACATGAACTGATAGGCGTTATCAGAGATGGAGAAGATGTGGGGTGGAGCCTCTTGACGCTTCTTCCCTCTGTATCCAGCAACCACTTCGGGGTTGTACACAGGCAGCCACTTGTAGGGGTTGACGGTGACACAGAAGAGACCGGAGTAGGTCTGTGTGACAAACGACAGGTGGAGGCAATGTGTTAGACGTGGTTAGCAAAGGATAATAAAGATTCTTTACAGTGTTATGTGTGACATAAAAAGTTGCAACAACTGCCATTTTTTTCTCTATGGTATCTGCTAAAAAACAAAAAACAAACGTGTATAATATTTGTTGGTTCTGAGTAATTTTCTAGCAAAAAAAATATGTTTTTTTTACTTGTAGGTGCGAAGTGTCAGGCCTCGTACACACCACTGAGGAACTCAACGGGCGAAACACATAGTTTTGCTCGTCGAGTTCCTTGTTAGGCTGTCGAGGAACTCGGCGAGCCAATTTTCTCCATTCCCGTCGAGCAAAAAGAGAACATGCTCTCTTTTTGGCTCGACGAGTTCCTCGACAGTTTTCTCGTCAAAAAATGTACACACGACCGGTTTCCTCGGCAAAAAAAAAAAAAACAGCAAGTTTCTTGCTGGTTTTTGCCGAGAAACTCGGTCGTGTGTACGAGGCCTCAGAATCAGCTAGAGCTGAAAGTAGGTAAAATCAGATATCTTTTTTTCAACACTACATATTGTAACACATGTCTGCTGGCCACCAGAGCCGCCATATCTCTTTTTGGCCCAGTATATAGTCTTTTCGTGTAGTTTGAGATTTTGTTTTGAGAGTTTTGAGACTTACGTAGATCATCCAGGCTGAATAACGCTCTTTGAGGTTATACAGCACACCGGCCTCGTTGAGGTGAGTCATCATGGCCATGTCTTCAATCTTGTCGTACTTTGGAGGGTTCATGGGGAAAACTTCATCTTCCTTTACTGTTACAGTCTACAGAAAAGTATTTAGATATTAAACACCGATGAGTGTAGTTATTATAAACACGTATTATAATGGAGATGAGATTTTGCTTTCTCCGACTTACGGTATTGTCTTGTTTCTTTACAGTGACTTTTGCCCCGTCTCTGGACTGGATAACACCTTTCACGTACATCTCCTTTGGGTCGATTACAAAGTAGGAGGTTTTGGCATCAAAGGGCCGATTTTGGGCCTCAATCCTCTCCTTTTCAGATTTTCGGAGGAAAGGGGCTGCGACCCCAAATGTGGCCATCTCTCCATCACCCATGGCTGTTGGTTTTCTATGGAAAAATTTATCAATATCAGCATTTTCTGAAATGTTGGTATTATTTAAAATTTTCAGTGTCACTATACTAAGAAGAGAATTCCAGCTGGTATCAAATTGCATTTAAACAGTCTACAATGTGTCAAAACTACCATGTCTGTAAGGTGTGGAACAATTATACAGCAGTGGCCTCTTTGTTATTATCTGCCGCCTTGTCTACCTTCCTCTGGTTGGCAGCCTAAGATCTGCGAAAGCAACAAAAATAAGACATGTCCCTGCAATACTGATTTCTTGCTATATGAGAGATAATATTGTGATCGGTATATTGGTTCTGCTCATAATTTGTCTGCTCCTAACCTCTGTCTGTGTTTCTGCTAGAAAGAATAACCCTCTCTATTTGTCTTGGGGGGTCACCATTGTCACTGGGGCAAAAGACGATAGAGAACTCACAATTTTACAGTTGTCATCGGAATAACGAGGAATCATCCAATGGGAACAACTAATCTGGGTCTGGGCCCATCTGTCTTACTTTTACTTTGGAGAGATTTCCTTTTACTTCCTCTCATGTCTATAGGACAGGAAATTAAAGGAAATCCCCATAATGGGCTACAGAGGGATAAAAAAAAGGGGTTCTACCCAGGCCCGGATTTACTCCCTTTGCCGCCCCAAGGCCAGGTCCTTCAATGCCGCCCCCACCTGCGCAGTACAGGGTGGGACATTATCCGCCGGGGGACTTTTTCGGCAGGACACTGGGAAGCAGGGGGGATACTGCTGCCAAAAATTACATTGAGTACTGGGGGGGGATGTTGCTGCCAAAAATTACATTGATCATTGGCGGGGGGGGGGGGGGTGCTGCTGCTGAAAATTACATTGAAAACCATCTCACCTCCTCTTCCCTCTGTTTTCTTTCCTCTCACCATCCGTGACATGACAGGGGGGAAATGAAAGTGTCCTCTCCTGTCAGCTGCAGTGCCGCCCCTGCACCCACTGCCGCCCCAAGGCCAGGCCCTTCATACCAACACTACTAAAAGCATTTTGTCTTTAGATATACTATAAATATACTGTATGTTTCAGCTACATCTGATAAATAGACTATGCATTAATCATACACACATTAATATTTATTATATGCCTTGATATATAAAAACAAATTATCTTTAATTTGGTATGTTTAATGCAGATGTGAAAATCTAGACAAGTGGTAGAACATGTAATATAGTCCACGTCTTACCACAGCAGGGTTCCAGTATTTAACATGGGAAGAATCATGTATTATAGTCTACATCCTACCACAACAGGGTACCAGGGTTTAACAAGGGATGAGTCAAGTAATATAGTCCACATCCTCCCACGATGGAATGCCAAGGTTTACCATGAGATGGATCAAGCAATATAATCCATGTCATTCCATGGTGGGGTGCCAGGGGTTAACATGGGATGGTTAATGTAATATAGTCAATGTCTTCCCATTGCCGGGTGCCAGGTTTTAACATGGGACGGATCATATAATATAGTCCATGTCCTCCCAGAGCGGGGTGCCATGGTTTAACGTGGGATGGATCATGTAGTATAGTCCACATCCTCCCACGGAATGGCGCCACAGTTTAACAAGGAAGGGAACGTGTAATATAGTAAACGTACTCCAATGGAGAGTTGCAAGGGTTTAACTTGGGATGGAACATGCAATAAAGGCCACATGCTCCCAAGGTGGGCAGCCAGGGTGATATAATATAGTTCATGTTTTCCAACAGTGGGGTGCCAGGGTTTAACAAGGCATGGAACGTGTAAAATTGTCCATATCCTCCCATGGCAGGGTGCCGGGGTTTATCATGGGATGGTTAATGTAATATAGTCTATATCCTCCCACAGTGGGGTTCCAGGATTTAACATGGGATGGAACAAGTAATATAGTCCACATCCTCCAACAATGGGATGCTAGGGCTTAACATGAGATGGATCAAGCAATATAGTCCATGTCATCCCATTGCAGGGTGCCAGGTTTTAACCTGGCACCCTGTTCATGTCCTCCCAGAGTGGGGTGCCATGGTTTAACATGGGACGGATCATGTAATATAGTCCACATCCTCCCAGGAACCGGTGCCAGGGTTTAACAAGGAAGGGAACATGTAATATAGTCCACGTATCCCTACGGTGAGTTGCAAGGGTTTAACTTGGGATGGAACATGTAATGTAGGCCACATCCTCCCTAGGTGGGTGATTCCGGTTTAACAGTGGGGTGCCAGGATTTAACAAGGCATGGAAAATGTTATATAGTCCATGTCCTCCCACGGTGGGGTGCCAGGTTTTAACATGGGAAGGATCATGTAATATAGTCCATGTCCTGCCACGATGGGGTGCCAGGTTTTACCATGGGAAGGATCATGTAATATAGTCCATGTCCTGCCACGATGGGGTGCCAGGTTTTACCATGGGAAGGATCATGTAATATAGTCCATGTCCTACCAGAGCTGGGTGCCAGGTCTTAACTTTAGATGGAACATGCAATGTAGGCCACATCCTTCCAAGGTGAGTCGTCTGGGTTAAAAAGGCATGGAACGTATAATATAGTTCATGTCCTCCAAAGGTGGGGTGCCAAGGTTCTACAAGGCATTGAACATGTAATATAGTACATGTCCTCCCACAGTGGGGTGCAGGGTTTAACATGGGATGGAAGTGTAATATAGTCCACGTCCTCCCATGGTAGGATGCCAGGCTTAGCTGGGAGTTTACAGATAAGATAGATAGGTTATTTTACAACAAAGTTCCAACAAGAAGTAAAATGGAATGTTAGAAAACAAAAATATCTCTTTATAAATAAAGTACAATGATAGAAAACTACTTGGCTTGGTAGTTTAAACCTAAACCTAAATGTTACATAGAAACCCTCTAAACCTAAATGTTACATAGATAAGGACTGTGATGACTTCTCACCTCTAATTTGCCTTTAAGATGTAAAAAAAAATGATGACTCTGGAAGGGAAATGAAGCTGTGAAGAAGAAAGACAGTGTATTAAATACAGGATATAAATGGTAGAACATGATACAAAGGAATAACATATGGACAGATATCATTATTATAGGTAAAAGTTGGGCATATGATAGTATGGCCTCCTATCCTGAGCACAGAAAAGTTTCTTAAAAAAACTGTCAGCCAGTGCAATTATAATCTTCTCATACGCCATCCAAAAAACTAAAAAAAAATTGTGATTAAAAGCAAAATTCTGCAGATAATGTTAAATTGCAAATAAAGATGCAAATAAAGGGTCTTAATCCAACCAATAATGATGCATAAATGGATCAGGTGGATTTTCTTGATTATTCCTGCTCCAAAATGGGTTATATATTGACAGTAATAAAGGTCCTTACAGGAGGACTCCCCCCCATTGACCCATTGCCCCCCCCCCCCATTGACTCCCCCTTGTCCGTGCCAGACAGATGAGTCATTATTGAGCGAAACAGACAACTGGTGATTTTCTACACTGTCAAGGTCTGCACCAATCGTATCCTCCGTGCAGAATCCCTATTGGCTCTCATTGATAAAAAAAAAAAGAGGCCTGTTTGTGGTTGGGAATCTAAAAGTTTCCAATTTATGTAGCAAGTTGAATCTTCAAATAAAAAAGTGTTTTATTACTTTCTAAGCTGAAATCTTATAGTCAAATATGAAACCATTAAATCTCAATTATTTGGCGGCCGATTGTAATCTCTTAAAAGACAAAAAAGTAAAAAAAAAAGAAAGTCTGTCAGGAAGGGGCCCCAGGCTCTATCATAATCCGGGATGGAGGTTGGTGGACTGGGTAGCATTGGCAAAAAAAAATAAAAAATTTAATTTTTGTAGTCAAATATGAAATCATTACATCTCAATTATTTGGCCAATTGTAATTTCTTTAAAAAAAAGAAAAAGTAAAATAAAAAAGAAAGTCTGGCAGGAAGGGGCCACCGGCTCTATCATAATCCGGGATGGAGGTTGGTGGACTGGGTAGCATTGGCAAAAAAAATAAAAAAAATTTAATTTTTGTAGTCAAATATGAAATAATTACATCTCAATTATTTGGCCAATTGTAATTTCTTTAAAAAAATAAATAAAAATGTGGAGCCTGGCAGGAAGGGGCCCCAGGCCCTGTCATAATCCGGGATGGAGGTCGGTGGTCTGGGTAGCACGGCGGCCCCCCTGGCACGTTCTTACCTCTAGATGCAGAGCAGTGAAGGATGAGCCCCCTGGCATCTCAACTACTTTTATATACACGCAGTTGCTGCCCCAGCACATTCACTCTCTATATTTGGTGAATCAAATTTTGGCCCCAGCTGTAAAAATGTGTCAAGGATGTGATCTGCCGCCCATGGGGGCACGGCGGGATATTATTGGCTGCTTGTGTACACACCGCCATATGGACAAATCATTAACGCTATGAGATCTGATGGCTGGTTATTATTACTGTGGGAGACCGAGATGTAACTGGAGCTTCTTCAGACTGGAGAGCAGAGAGATGAGGACTTCACAATTTACACTCCAACGGTAACCAAAATCATTACCCGACAGATACAGAAACAGACTTAAGTGAGTGCTAATTACCACAGGGATAGATAAAAAGACAGATTGATGGCAAGATAGGTAGGTAGATAGATAGATAGATAGATAGATAGATAGATAGATAGATAGATAGATAGATAGATAGATAGATAGATAGATAGATAGATAGATAGATAGATAGATACTAAAAAGATAGATTAGATAGATAGATAGATAGATAGATAGATAGATAGATAGATAGATAGATAGATAGATAGATAGAAATATAATAGATAGATAGATAGATAGATAGATAGATAGATAGATAGATAATATATAGATAGATATGAGATGGGTAGATATGAGATGGATAGATAGATAGATAGATAGATAGATAGATAGATAGATAGATAGATAGATAGATAGATAGATAGATAGATAGATAGATACTAAAAATATAGATTAGATAGATAGATAGATAGATAGATAGATAGATAGATAGATAGATAGATAGATAGATAGATAGATAGATAGATAGATAGATAGATACTAAAAATATAGATAGATAGATAGATAGATAGATACTAAAAATATAGATTAGATAGATAGATAGATAGATAGATAGATAGATAGATAGATAGAGAGATAGATAATAGAATAGCAGATAGATAGATAGATAGATAGATAGATAGATAGATAGATACTAAAAATATAGATTAGATAGATAGATAGATATGAGATAGATAGATAATAAATAGATTGATTAGATAGATAATAAATAGATAGATAGATAATAAATACTGTATTTATTGGCGTATAACACTCACTTTTTTACCCTGAAAATAGAGGGTAAACTGTGCCTGCGTGTTATACGCAGGGGGCTGTGGAAAGTTTTTTTCCTGAAACTTCCATCTTAAAGTTAGGGTGCGTGTTATAGGCCGATAAATACAGTAGATATATTAGATAGATAGATAAATAGATGGATAGATAGATAGATAGATAGATAGATAGATAGATAGATAGATAGATAGATAGATAGATAGATAGATAGATAGATAGATAGATTAGAGATCGATAGACTGAAAGTGATAGAGATTCATAGAAGATAGATAGATAAAAAAAAGATCTATAGATATGAGACAGACAGATAGATGAAAGAAATATCAATTGATAACCGATAAGAGATAGAGTAATAGAAAATAAATAGATCAATAGATAGAAGATAAGAGAGAGATTATTGGAAGAGAGAGAAATCAATAAATAAAATACATAAAAGATAAATAAAAGAGAGATCGTTAGATAATAGATAGAAAGAGAGGTAGATAGATAAAAGAGAGATCAATAGACTGATATATAGATATATATATTATATATATAGATAGATAGATTAAAAAATTGATCCGTAGATTGATAGATAGATAGATAGATAGATAGATAGATAGATAGATAGATAGATAGATAGATAGATAGATAGATAGTTTTAGTAAATCTCTGTGGAAGTTTATCTTAAGGCTTACAGCATCATCATTAATAATTCATTTATATCGGTATATTTTCAAAGAACCAATCCACCTAGAATTGACTTCAGTGTATTTTGATAGGGATGCTGGCGGCATGGGCATCTGCTCCATAGGGCAAGGGGGGTCAATTCCCCCCCCCCCCCCCCCCTGGAAGTCAGAGTGGACTGCACTTTTCAGGCTCAACATGGATGCATTCCACACACACACACACATCTTATAAAAAATTAATATTTTTAATAATGTGGAATACTTTCTATGTAGAACCTGAAAAGTCCTGGTATATTCCTGACATTGCCATAAGTATAAAGAGACATACAGAATACAGCCCACCTCCAGGAAAGGGAAAAGTCCACCCTTGCACTGCTGGGGAAATTACCACTTGTACTTCTATGATTCCATGTTGCAGCCAGCCGCGCTGCTCTCCTCCTCAACCCAAAGCCTCAGCATCATTGCATACCATACAGGAACATTAACCCCGTGTGGTACAATGAGGATGACGGAGTGCCACCACAGCCTGTCACAACTTTCACAGAAGCTGCAGGGGACCAGTCACAGAGATTGAGGGGATCAGGAAAAGTTCGGTACACAGAAAGTATATTTGTTCCAATTTACTATGTTTATTATGCCTCAGAGAAAGGAACTGGAGAATTCACACTCAGTCCCTTTCTTTTTTTCGAAAGTGAGCTATCAGGGGTCTGTTTAGTCCCCTGATATTTCACCAAAGCCCCCCAACAAGACTGTTAAAAAATGTATTGCTGCTGCCAAAGCGCCCCCCCCCCCCCTGAAAAAATTTAAGCGGACGCCCATGGCTGGCGGGCAGAGTCTAATCCCTGCCTCAGAGTCTCATTCCTTCTGCTGCATTCCTTATAATGGACTCAGCAGGTGTGCAGAGCCGGGAACTCTCTCAGGGGGTTTAGCCCTCCTTTACCCACCAAACACATTTCAGTTCTCGGTGGAAGTCCCAGCAGTTCTGTGTTGTATGAAATGTAAGTTATTTTTACTTTGATCTTCTCATTTTGAAGGCCCGATGTCTTCATAACAGAGAGGAAAAATCAACACTTCATTTCTATTCCCATTTCATGTCACAAGCGCTTCAATTTCCTTTATTATGTGACAGGTTGCACTGATCATAGGTGTGCGCACAGGGTGTGTCAGGTGTGCCTAGGCACACCCTAATCACCCTGTGCTGCGCAGATTCCCCCTGCTGCCTGTCTGCAGAGAAAGGGATGGGGTAATCTCTGTCCTCAGTCCCTTTCTCTGTCTCAGAAGTAAGCCATCAGGGGTCTTTTTAGCCCCCTGATATTTCACCAAAGCCCCCCAATGGGGCTCCTAAACAATTGTAAAAAAGAAAATAGTAAAAAATTATGAAAATAAAAAAAAAATTGTAAAAAAAATTAAATAATACAAATAAACTACTGACATCATCTACTGCTGTACTGACACTGTCCATTGCCCTACTGCTATTTATACAAACACACATGCATGTTTGAGCTTTGCGGTGCACACGCCTATGGCACTGATATATGTTTGTCTGCTTATATTAATATAGTCATTGTTATTTTATGGGGCATTGCCTTCAGAAGTATTGGATACATATAGATGGATAGATAGATAGATAGATAGATAGATAGATAGATAGATAGATAGATAGATAGATAGATAGATAGATAGAAGAGAGATCTGTAGATAATAGATATAAAGAAAGGTAGATAGATCAAGAGAGATCAATAGACTGATATAGAGATAGATAGATAGATAGATAGATAGATAGATAGATAGATAGATAGATAGATAGATAGATAGATAGGAGGGAGATCAAAAGATAAGAGTGGGAGCTCCATAGATAGATAGATAAGAGAGTGATCAATAGATAGATGAGAGAGATCTATAGATAATAAACATATAGATATAAGAGAAATCAATAGATTAAGATAGATAGATAGATAGATAGATAGATAGATAGATAGATAGATAGATAGATAGATAGATAGAAATAGAGAGAAAGATAGATAGATAGATAGATAGATAGATAGATAGATAGATAGATAGATAGATAGATAGATAGATAGATAGATAGATAGATTCAACGATTTTGTTATTTTACGGGGGCACTGCCTTCAGAAGTATTGGATACATACATATAGATAGATAGAAACAAAGATAGATAGATAGATAGAGAGAGAGAGAGAGAGAGAGAGAGAGAGAGATAGAGATAGATTAATAGAGATAGATAGAGAGATAGATAGATAGATAGATAGATAGATAGAAACAAAGATAGATAGATAGAGATAGATTAATAGAGAGAGAGATAGATAGATAGATAGATAGATAGATAGATAGATAGATAGATAGATAGATAGATAGAGATAGATTCAACAGTTTTGTTATTTTACGGGGGCACTGCCTTCAGAAGTATTGGATACATACATATAGATAGATAGAAAGAAAGAAAGAAAAAAAGATAGATAGATAGATAGATAGATAGATAGATAGATAGATAGATAGATAGATAGAAAGAGAGAGATAGATAGATAGATAGATAGATAGATAGATAGATAGATAGATAGATAGATTCAACAGTTTTGTTATTTTACAGGGGCACTGCCTTTAGAATTATTGGATACATACATATAGATAGAAAGAGAGAGAGATAGATAGATAGATAGATAGATAGATAGATAGATAGATAGATAGATAGATAGATAGATAGATAGATAATATAATATATGATAGATGATATGATAGATAGATAAGTAGATAGATAGACAGACCGATGATTGATAGATAGATAGATTAATAGACATATAAATAGACAGACAATAATTGTAAGCGGCTCAGTCTCTTCTTTTATATGACGGATTACATTGATTTGTTTTCTTCTACTGACTTTAATGTATGAAATGATTTGGTTCTGTTGCAGGGTTCCTCCTCCGGAAGTATCTCAGGGAATTATCTGTCAGGGTGCGGATATTATTATCATACTATAAAGTGTGTGCAGAACAGAAGAGGAGTCCTGGCAGGAGACAGGTACACTTTATTGGAGGAACCCGGCGGTCACAATCCATATCAATACCACAATCAGGGAAAGTCTCAGTGGTGGAATGTCATCTCCTAGTATTGTCACCCTGAAAAATTCAGCAGAACCCCAACTGTATCTATATCCCTCAGCCCCTTCCCCACCCCCATTTCAGTCCTGCTAGGTTCTGGGGGCATTGATCCATTATCAGCTCTATAAGTCTATAAGCAAAGGCGTGCGCAAGGGGCGTGCCTGGGCACACCCTTATCCTGTGGAAGGCAACCTGTCAATTGTGAGCTCCCTGACGACCGAGGGCAGGTGACCGCTATCCTTCATTGCCAACCCCCAGAACCTGGGCAGGGGTTGCAACGGGGGGGGGGGGGGGGATTTAGTGGAACCAATCTGTATTTTCCTCCTGCTGCAGCTGAAAGTAGGCTTCTCCTCCTCTCCCCCTCGCTGACATTCAGCTGCCAGAGGAAGAAAATACAGGGGATCGATACCAATATATGACACCTCTCCTGTCCCTCTTTCTGCTGCCTGGGTCCCCCATTGTTTTAGGATGGAGAGCGGGGAAGAGGCCAGAGGTGCAAACCCTAATGCACACCTATGTCTATAAGAGGGGGGTGGGGGGGGGCTCACACTTCTAGTATATCTACATTGCATTACAGAGAATGCAGCTGATGGAATGAGACTCCCTTTGCTGCATCAGAAGGATCTGTATTATCATCTTTGTATTCACACTCTTTACATCATAGTCTCTGTTTAATGTAGAGCCCAACAAAATGCCTGAAACTTTATTCTCAATCTTAATTTTCTCTGTCTCATTAATAGATTTATTGTAATTGGCCGCAGATTTATATGTGTCTTTTTAACCAATCGCTGAGCAGAGAACAGGCAGTGCCCTCCCCTCATATAGCGAGAGAGAGAGAGAGAGAGAGAGAGAGAGTGAGAGAGTGAGAGAGAGAGATACAGTGCATTAATATATGTATATATATATATTTTTTTTTTTAGGTTAAACTTTATAAATGCTTTATATGTGTTTATAAAAGTTTTAAATTAAATTGTATAACAATTCTCTTTTCTCCTGAATGGATTTATTTATTTATTGTAATTAATTTATTTTATTTTTTTATTATTATTATTATTATTATTATTATTATTATTATTATTATTTATTATTATTATTTATTATTCTTTATTTATTTATTTTTTCGGTTCTCCTGAATGGATTTATTTATTTATTGTAATACTTTTATTTATTATTATTATTATTATTATTATTATTATTATTATTATTATTAATTATTATTATTTATCATTCTTGTTTTATTAATTTTTTTCTGTTCTCCTGAATGGATTTATTTATTTATTGTAATACATTTTTTTTATTTATTTATTATTATTATTATTATTATTATTATTATTATTATTTATTATTATTATTTATTATTATTTTTATTTTTCTATTTTTCTGAATGGATTTTTTTTATTTATTGTAATACATTTTTTTTATTTATTATTATTATTTTTATTATTATTATTATTATTATTATTTTTTTTTTTTTTTTCTGTTCTCCTGAATGGATTTATTTATTGTAATTGACCACACATTTATTATTAGCTATTAATTTAGAAGGATGACTAACCAATTGCTAAGCAGAGGACAGGCAGCGCCCTCCCTTTCCCTCGCCAGTGGCAGCTCATTCCTCACATACCTTCATATATTATTGTTATATAACAATATTAAAAATAATAATAATAAAAAAAAAAAATATATATATATATATATATATATATATATATATATATATATATATATATATATATACTTTTTTAAATGCTTTATTGTGTTTATACAAGATTTTTATATTTTTTTAAAATAAATGTGTGAAAAAAAAATCTCCTTTCGTCTCTTCCATTTATTTGTGTGCAAGTTTTGGGCGGTGGTGTGGACTCTTATTCATAGTACATGTGTCCTGGGCATTGAATTCACCCCTATGAAATCATCGTATATGGGCAAACACCAATGGATTTTTGGCATTGGTGGAATCTGAACAGTGGTACAGTTACTAATAAAAAAGATGATCATTGACAATTACCATTTGAGAACTGCTGATTATCTATTTGAAGCTACAGAAGGTTGACCTGTGTTCTGTATTATACCTTATGTCAGGTATGTCAATGTAAAATGCATATGCTCATAGGTGTGTGTAGGCAGGGGGTGCGCCGGAGGTGCCTGGGCGCACCCTAATCACTCCGTGCACATTAGCATTATCACTTTGTTTTCCAGCAGGGAGATGGGAAAGGTCTCCCACTGACGTCAGAGAAATTTTCCCTAGTGGGGTTTTTAGGCAGCTCAAAATGATGAATTAGAATGCAATGTGTAAAAAAAATAGTAGGCACATACAAAATAGAAGGGGGGGGGATGGGGAGTATCGTTAAGATATGAGTTGCGGTATTACAAAAGCATTTACAATTCCATAACTTTTTACAGTGCGCAACAGGTAAATATACAGCTTGGTAATTGTAAACATAGCATATATAAATATGTGCTAACGCGTTTCGACCCTAAAGGTCTTCTTCAGAGGTTTTTGTTGTGACTGAAAAGAAATTTACAAAGAATTATTTATTAATGTTACGTATTTATTTCGACTGCCCCCCAAGCACCCTGGCCCCGTCTATATATGGGCACTTGTAGAAAAAAGGGGGGGGGGAGAGAAGAATAAATATAAAATACATATAGAAATATTATAAAAAAGAAAAACTGACCAGCTTTGTCATGTATGTGTGTGCTTGTGTATCTATCATTAGATAGATAGATAGATAGATAGATAGATAGATAGATATACACATACACACACGTGTGCACGCCCGCCCACATGTGTGTTTGAGCTTTGAGGTACATACCCTAATGCAATACCCAATCACACGCAAGACAAATTCGAATAAAAACTGAATTTTTTTTGCTTGCACATGATTGGATGATGGAAGTCAGCTGAGTTTCTGCTCATTTACTAAGCTCTGCAGCAACTGCTCTAGCTGAGTGCCACCGGACTTTGCCCAATGCACAGTCTATTTGCCTTTAGTAAATCAACCCCTTTAATTCCACCCATGTCCTTGGGGAAAAAACTTAAAGAACGCTTACCCCAACTTGTTCATTCCCCGACTTAGTTGGGGTAGGCGGTACACTTTGGTTGGGGTGGGTCAGCCACGCCCTGTGACCTTTGACCTCTGGGAGCCCGCCTTCTGACCTTTGACCTCTGGGGGAGGTCCCTGTTCCAATTCCTGAGTCCTAGCCATATTCTTCAATTGGAAACCCTAACCCCTAACCCTAACCCCAACCCCTAACCCTAACCCTAACCCCTAACCCTAACCCCTACCCCTAACCCTAACCCTAAACCCTAACCCTCTAACCCAGGGGTGTCAAACTCAATTTCATTGTGGGCCGCATCAGCATTATGATTGTCCTCAAAAGGGCCGGTTGTAACTGTAAGTTTAAATATCCAGCGCATCCCCTTTACATTAGATGTCAAGAGCCACCCCACCATCAGAAGTTGAGTCCCCCACTCTCCCTTACATCACAGTGCACCCCCTTTCCTCATGCTGCTGCTGGGAAGAAGCTGGATGCATTGCTTGAAAGCGAAAGTAAGGGTCTGGAGGAGGACCCGAGGAGGGCTGAAGCTCTCCTGCAGCTGCAGGACAGGTGCGAGGGCCACATGAAATGGCCTGGAGGGCCGGATTCGGCCCGCGGGCCTTGTGTTTGACACCTGTGCTCTAACCCTTTATTTCAAAACAAAATTGACAATGGGGGAGATTTACTAAGGCTGCATTCACACCTGAACGCGGCGTATTTTACCGCGATTTGCCGCGACAAATTGCAGCGTTTTGTCCCGTGATTTGCCGCGACAAAACGCGGCGTTTTTAAGCCTAACATAAGCCGGAGGGGTGAATAACATTGTCAGCTATGCCGAACGCCGAAAGCTGCCTGAAAAAAGGGTCCGGGACTTGTTTTGAGCTTCAGGCGTACAGCGTTTCGGCGTTCGGCGTGGAGGTGTGAACCATCTCCATAGCCGACAATGTTAAATCACCCCTCCAGCGTATTTCAGGCTGCAATAGCGTTGCGCTACAGGCGACAAAACGCCTAGGTGTGAATGTAGCCTAAAACTGGTGCAGTTATGCATAGTGACCAATCAGTCTCCAGCTTCAGCCTGTGCTATTAAGCTTTGTCAATAAAACCTACAAGCCGATTGGTTACTATGCAGAGCTGCACCAGATTCTGTGTGTGCCAGTTTTAGTAAATCTCCCCCATAATAAATCTGGTTTTAAATTTGACTTTATTTTGTTATATAAGTTTTTCTCTACATTTGCATTGGGCGAAATGCAGTTGCACTCAGCAAGAGCAAGTTGCTCCAGAGCTTAGTAAATGAGGGGAAGCTCTGCTAACTCCCAAAAAGCGCTTCAGAAGGGCCGCAACACGGGAGTTGTTAACCCCTTCGGCACTGCACAGTATGATTAGGGTGTGCCCAGGCACCCCTGGCACACCCTGTGCACACGCCTATGGTTTTTGTAATATCAGTGTTGACCTCGCCGCTACTCTTTTCCTCTTCTCCCAACTGTCAGCATAGGATCTCAGCCCCCCCCCCCTCACTCTGCAGTACTTGGAGCGGGGAAGAGAGCTTTTGTTAAAATGAAGATATTTGGTACAATTATATTACAGAAAGACACACATTTTAATTTTTTTTTTACAAGGGTTATTTATATATACAGGTATATATAAATTAAAAAATAAATGTATAACAAAAAAAAAAGGGGTGGTTGCCATGTGGGGCCCTGGGGACCTCCGGGCCCCTGGGGTCCTCTGGATCCTTTAATAAAAAAAACAATATAAAAAAATGTATAAAAAAAAAAAAAAAAAGGGGGTTGCCATCCGGGGGGCCTGGAAATGGTGGTCCGTATTTTAAAAAAAATAAGGATCTTTTTCCCGTTGTGTTAAATTTGCGAATTGAGCTCAGAGATTAATTGAAATCTCTTCCTATGTGTACACATATCCGTGGTCATCATTCGGTTTATAGACTTGAAGTACGTCGTTGCTTCAAAAGGTCGACGAGTGACACACAAACATCTCCGGTTGGGTCCCAGCTTCTACTTATAGCAAGGTATTTGTCACCCCGATCTTGTAATGAAATATTCCTTGACCTGCCGCACACGGTCATCCACACTGGAGGAGACCATTCTGAGCTGCTGAAATCATCCTTGTATTAAAAGGACGGGTAAATCGTAAGCTCTACGGTCTTCTCTGGTAAACTGGTGACTAAATATCATTATTAATAATAATTATAATATCAATATCATTCATTTCATTGCACTGTTTTTTATATAATGTACTTGACTTGTCAGTCCTTCCTGGCCTTGAAGACCAATGATATGTCCACTTTATGGTTCTTTGTGTGACTATCAAATACACATTACAATCTGAGCCCAAAGGTGAACATGAAAACTGAAGCCCTGTACACACGGGCCAGAATCACGTCAGGAAAAAAAAACGTTGTTTTTCCTGACGAGATTCTTGGCAAGAATCTCTTGCCGTCTGAGTGTAAAGACACTCCACTCAAAAGAAACACGGTTCTTTTGAATGGCAAGAACGCGGTGACGTCGTTGCGTACCTATGCCTAGGAAGCTACCGCGCATGCGTCAAAGTCATTGCACGGGTTTCCACGGCAACAGATAAGTATACACACTCTCGGGTTTCTCGGCAGGAAAGCACTGCCGAGAATCATGATGAGAAAATCGAGAGCAGGTTCTCTATTTTTTTTGTTGAGCTTTTAGGCAGTTTTCTTGAAGAGAAACCTGAAAGCCTCGTAAACACGCACCGTTTACTCGGCAAGAAAGCTCTGCCAGCAGTTTTCTTGCTGGTTCTTGCTGAGTAAACTGAGCGTGTGTACGAGGCTTCAGACTTGATTTTATCCAAATTCCGACAGCAAATGTCCGATGGAGCCTACACACGGTCGGAGTATCCGACCAAAAGCATCGAACATTTGTTGTCGGAAAATCCGATGGTGTGTACGCGGCATTAGAGCGCCAGATAATTGACCAGCTCTCTGGATATCCTGGACACCTCAAGAGCTTTGAGCTATTCTTCAAAGCTTCTTTAGATATCCTCCAGAAGTGTCTGATAATTGACCAGCTCTCTGGATACTCTGGACACCTTCAGAGATTTAGGGTATGTTTCCAAAGCCTCTTGAAATATCCTCTGACAACTGACCAGCTCTCTGGACCCTTAGGCCTCGTACACATGGCCGAGGAACTCGACGTGCCAAACACATCGAGTTCCTCGGCCAGTTCAGCACTGAAGCCGCCGAGGAGCTTGGCGGGGCGAGAGCTCCCATAGAACAACGAGGAAATAGAGAACATGTTCTCTATTTCCTCGTCGAGCTCCTCGTCGGCTTCCTCGGCCGAAAGTGTACACACGACCAGTTTCCTCGGCAGAATTCAGCCAGAAACTCGGTCGGAAGCTGAATTCTGCCGAGGAAACTGGTCGTGTGTACGGGGCCTTAGAGCTTTAAGGTATTTCTCCAAAGTTTCTTAAAGTATAACTAAAGGCAATTTATTTTTTGTTTTTGATAGAGGGGGGAGGGATTAGAACCCTTGTCTGTTTTAATTGCTGTCTGTGTCCTCATTATGGAGATTTTTCCTCTCTATTTGTCCTGTTTACCATTATCATTGAAAGTAAAAGAAAATCTCATATGTTGGGTTGTCCCCAGAAAAGCAATATAGAGGAAATCTTCCAATGGGGACACTAGTTCTGGTGACCTGGAGGGTCCCCAAGATATTCCCTTAATTTGCAGAGATTTCCTCCCACTTCCTATTTGGCAGAAAGTGAAGGTAAGTCTCCCCAATGGGACAAAGATGTAAAAAAGGAACTTTACAGGGGTTATAACCCTCCCTAATTCTATCCAAAATTAACAAAACGATTTGCCTATAGTTCTACTTTAAGATATCCTCCGGGGGTGTCTGATCATTGACAAGCTCTAGGGATACTCTAAAACCTCAGGAGTGTTTGGAGTGTTCTCCAAATCCTCTTTAGATATCCTCCAAGAGTGTCTTATCATTGATAATTGACTAGCTCTCTGGATACTCTGGACACCTTCAGAGCTATGGGGCAGGGCGCGGACACAGCATGTCTGCTAACGAACTTATAGAAAGGCAAGCACAGTCACCAAATCAGGGGTGTACATACAGGGGTCACAGTGGTCGCCATTGCGACCCAGCCCCCTGCTGAAATAGAAGAGCGGTGGGGGCAGCGGCATGTAAAGGAACCGATTCCTCCATGCAGCCGCTGAACCCTCCTCTGCCTCCTGCAGACATTCAGCAGCTGCAGACATTCAGCAGCTGCAGGAGGGAAATGGAGGGCATCGACTCCTCCACATGCTGCTCCTGTGGCCTCCCTATGCCTGTTCTTCTGCCCCGGGGGGTTCTGTGTCCTTCCCCGGCCCGCCCCCTATCAGCGCTGCCGGATTTCCCCCTCCCACCTCCAGCCAGCTGCTGCGGGGGACCTCTCAGGATAGAGAGCGGGGAAGAAGCCTGTAAATGTGTCATTTACTGGCCCCTTCCTTGTTTTAATGAATAGAGTCAGTGATCGGTACTGATTAATTCTGTGCAGCCGGAGCTGAAGAGAAAGGGACTGATAAATCTGTCCTCTGTCCCTTTCTCTGTCTCAGAAGTGAAATATTTCACCAAAGCCCTAAAAAATATGTCAAAAAATTATAATAAAAAAAAATAAAAAAAATTGGTAATAAATTATAAAAAAAAAAAACGACTGACACCAGTGTCAAAATTACCAGGGTCGCACTTGTGACTGGGCTCTGGCATTCTTTCCCCTGTGGGGAGATCACAAAATGGCAGGAAGGTGGCCTGCTGCAAGACCGTAATATGGAAGTAAAGGGCACCAAGATCAGTGGCAAGGGCCCCGGTCGGGGGCTAGGCCCTTCATGACTTCTTGGACCGAGGCTCCGAAGGTTCTAGTTACGCCTCTGCACCAACTGGCTATATTAATTACACCAATATCTTATAGATTATATCAAGGGATCTAAGCCAAAGGTTTTCCGTTCAGAACCCAATTTCCTTTATAATGTCCCCCCGTGTCCATGCAGGTAAGGTAGACACTGACACTGCCCAGCTTTTGCAAACGTCTAAGGTTTATTAACACTGTAAATTTAAGACAACATCATTTATTGATAAAGTGAGAAAGATTTCACATTATGTGCTTGTCTTTGTTCACCTTGAGGCTCAGTCACTCCCTCATTCCTCGCTCTTGCTGATCTTGACATCTCGTGTTTTAACCCGAAGCTTGTTGACCTGGGACTCGGCAACGTCGGCACGTTCTTCGGCCTCCTCCAGCTCATGCTGGATCTTGCGGTACTTGGACAGGTTAGCATTGGATTGCTCCTCCTAAGGTTTGACAAAAGAGAAGAAGAAGAGATCAGCCATTGAGCACTATCCATTGCTATGCCTTAATGGTCATCTCCACCGAAAATTCCAGCTTTGCACAGTTAAGCCCTGTACACGCGATCGGTACATCCGATGAAAACGGTCTGATGGACCGTTTTCATCGGTTAAGCGATGAAGCTGACTGATGGTCAGTCGTGCCTACACACCATCAGTTAAAAAAATGATCGTGTCAGAACGCGGTGACGTAAAACACGACGACGTGCTGAAAAAAACGAAGTTCAATGCTTCCAAGCATGCGTCAACTTGATTCTGAGCATGCGTGGATTTTTAACCGATGGACGTGCCTACAAACGATCGGTTTTTTTTCTATCGGTTAGGTATCCATCGGTTAAATTTAAAACAAGTTGGCTTTTTTTTAACCTATGGATAAATAACCTATGGGGCCCACACACGATCGGTTTGGTCCGATGAAAACGGTCCATCAGACCGTTCTCATCGGTTTGACCGATCGTGTGTACGTGGCATTACTGTTAAACTAACATGGTACAGTTCGGCTATAAAATTAGATAATCATGGCTGATTTGGCTAAATTTTGCAAAATGACACTATTAATGTACTATTATCTGCAAATAATTAGGATATAAGCTCTTATACAACTATAAGGCAACAGCATTACATGGCAAAACTATGTATAGCAAGCGCAGCAAAACTTTCTTAAAATAGAAGGTATCACCACCATGACTTCTGTCAAAAATCCTAAAAAACAAGGGCCCGGATTCACATACATTGGCGCATATTTATGCCGGCGTGGCGTATCTAATATACGCTACGCCGACGTAGCGCAGAGAGGCAAGCACCGAATTCACAAAGCACTTGCCTCCCAAACTGCGCTGGGTTCCCTCGACGTAAGCCGGCGTAGGTGGAAGTGGGCATGAGCCATGCGAATGAGGCTTGACTCCATGTAAATGATGGGCCGAGTGCCATACAAGTACTTAAAACGAATGGCGCATGCGCCGTCCCGTGGACGCATCCCAGTGCGCATGCTCACGAAAACGTCGGAACTACTCCCTTAGTTACGTTCACGCCTACGGCGTGAACGTAACCTACGCCTAGTCATATTCACGTCCTACGTAAACTACGTAAAATACGTCGGCTTGTGTTCTCTTTGCATGGATGCTGCTGAGTTACACCTCCTTTTTGGGGCATAACTTTGCGCCGGACGTATGACTTTACGCACACTGCGTCGGACGGACGTATGTTCATGAATCGGCGTATCTCCCTCATTTGCATATGTGAATAGAAAATCAATGGGAGCGCCAAATACGACCAGCATAAATATGCGCCCACTCTACGCCGGCGTAGGCAAGTTACGTCGGTCGGATGAAGCCTATTTTCAGGCATATCTAGTTTTGTGGGCACGGCGCACAGATACGACGGCGTATATTTGCACTTACGCAGCGTATCTCGAGATACGTTGGCGTAAGTGCTTTATGAATCCGGGCCAAGGTGTTTTTTTTCTCATTTCAGGATAGTGAGAAACCATCCAAAGCATTGCTTTCTGTGTCCCTTTGGCCAAACAAAGAAATTACCATTTATGAAACAAAAACAGCTTAAAGTGATACTAAATGTTTGAATAAAAAAAAAATGTCATACTTACCTCCACTGTGCAGTTTGTTTTGCACAGAGTGGCCCAGATCCTCCTCTTCTGGAGTCCCCCGGTGGCTCTTGCGGCTCTTTCCTGCATCAGCTAACCCCCTAGGAGAAGCACTCTCCCGGGGGGGGGGGTTACCTTGCGGGCGCACTCCCCCCGTGTCCAGCATTTGGCGTCCACAGCCCACGTAATTGGATTTGATTGACAGCAGCAAGAGCCAATGGCTGCGCTGCTATCAATCTATCCAATCAAGAGCCGAGAACCCCAGGCAGAGAGACGGCGCGCCCTCGTCGCAGGACATTCCAGGGCTCAGGTAAATAAAACGGGGCGGCTGGGGGGGCGGTGACTGACAGAAGTTCTTTCACCTTAATGCATAGAATGCATTAAAGCGGGGGTCCGCCTAAAAAAAATATATATATTAAAAGCCAGCAGCTACAAATACAGCAGCTGTCGACTTTTAATAAATGGACACTTACCTGTCCAGGGTGCCCGCGATGTCGGCAGCCAAAGCCGAGCAATCGCTCGGCTCTAGGCTGTCCCCTCCACCATCCTCGGGGGGGAATCAGGAAGTGAAGCGTTTGGGCTTCACTTCCCGGTTCCGTACTGCGCAATGCACGAATTGCGCTGCGCGTCCTCACTGGTCCCCGCTGTCTTCTGGGACCAGTGTGTTTCCCAGAAGACAGCGGGGGGGTGCGGGAAGGGGCGTGACTCCTGCGGGAGTCTATGCCCGGAAATGGGTGCAATACCGGTATTATACAGGTATCTGCACCCCCTCCCCATGAAAGGTGCCAAACGTGACACCGGAGGGGGGGGGGTTCCGAAAAGCAGAGGTTCGCTTTTTGTGTGGGAGTCCTCGGCGGCTTCACAAGGAACTCGACAAGCAAAACGATGTGTTTTACTCGTCGAGTTTCTCGGCCATGTGTACGGGGCCTAACAGTTTGCATGGAAACACATTGTGCTGCAAGTCATTGGGGTTAAAGCTGATTCATGGAGCAGCCTGTTGTGTAAGCAAAATCAGCTAGTTATTCTTAAACTAAATTCAGCAGTTTTAATCATAATAAGAAAATACTGAGTTTGTATAACTTTTAGAAATGTATGCATTAAATCACAGCTCCTCCCCTCTTTTTTTTTGTATATAAGCCACTGTGGTATTCAGTAAAGATCAGAGATCTTATGAACACACTTAAATCTGTTTCCGTGTCTCATTTGAATTCCCACGGATGCGGGGGTCACTGAAAGTTATCCTGCATTACCTGAAGTACACCTGGGTGGTGGTATTACCTGCTTCACCTTGTACGTTTTTTTTTTCTATGTTAACTTACTGTCCTGTAGGTGATCTTTTCAAAGTAAGGAAAATCTCAAATGGGGAAACATACATCAATATAATCCTGGCAGGAGTTCTAAACCCTCTCTACTTTATTCAAAGCTTAAAATACACATTAGATCTCCGGCCAAAGTGTTGGCGGCCTATTAGTTATGCAGCTTTCCAAATAGCATCATTGAATAGGACCATTGCACTCACAATTTCCTCAGTCTGTCTCTTGTAAGCTTTGACTTTCAGTTGTAGTTTGTCAACCAGATCCTGGAGCCTGAAAACGTTCTTCTTATCTTCTTCAGCCTGCAAAGAAGAGCAACAAAAGGTTGTTATAAATGTTTTTTTTTACTTTAAGTTCCTATATTGTCTATGAAATTAAGGTGTTACTGCTTGCATTGTTGCTACTCAAACTTTCTATAAAGTCAAAATGTAAAAAAAAAAAAAAATACACAAGTTTAACTCGTAACAAACAGTGTTGTTCCAATAACCACTTCAGCCCCGGACCATTTGGCTGGCCAAAGACCAGGCCATTTTTTGCGATATGGCACTGCTTTTCTTTAACTGACAATTGCGTGGTCGTGCGACGTGGCTCCCAAACAAAATTGACGCCCTTTTTTTCTCCCACAAATAGAACTTTCTTTTGGTGGTATTTGATCACCTCTGCGGTTTTTATTTTTTGCGCTATAAACAAAAATAGAGCCACAATTTTGAAAAAGAAGCAATATTTTGTACTTTTTGCTATAAGAAACATCCCCAATTTTTTTTTTTTTTTAAAAAGCAATTTTTTTCTCAGTTTAGGCCTATATGTATTATTCTACATATTTTTGGTAAAAAAAAATCTCAATAAGCGTATATTGATTGGTTTGCGCAAAAGTTATAGCATCTACAAAATAGAGGATAGTTTTATGGCATTTTTATTATTAATTATTTTTTTACTAGTAATGGCGTCAATCTGTGATTTGTATTGTGACTGCGACTTTATGGAGGACACATCGGACACTTTTGACACATTTTTGGGACCATTGTCATTTTAACAGCAATCAGTGCTATAAAAATGCACTGGTTACTGTTAAAATGACACTGGCAGGTAAGGGGTTAACCACTAGGGGCCGCTGAAGGGGTTAAGTGTGTCCTAGGGAGTGATTCTAACTGTTAGGGGGAGGAGCTACCAGTGACACGTCACTGATCACTGTTCCCAATTACAGGGAACAGTAGATCACTGACGTGTCTCTAGGCAGAAAAGGGGAATGCCTTGTTTACAAAGGCATCCCCCTGTTCTGCCTTTTCCGACCTCAGTCGCGGGCCGCCCGGGAGGCCCGCGGTGGGCGTGGGCGGCAAATTTAAAGGGACGTACAGGTATGCCCATTTGCCTGCCCTTGCCATTGTGTCAACGTATATTGTCGTACGCCGGTCGTCAAGTGGATAATCTGGACTTTAACCTGAGAAATAATACTGACCTGGTATGAGAGCTCCTTGACCCGCCTCTCATATTTACGGACACCCTTTATGGCATCAGCGCAGCGTTTCTGTTCTGAATCCAGTTCATTTTCAAGTTCCCTCACCTGAAAGCAGACAGAGACCAATGTCAGTGAAGGCCAAAGGCTGGGTTGGTTCTGTCCATAGTGTTAGGAAGTTTTCTATACACACCCTGGCCTCCAGTTTCTGGATCTGCTTCTTTCCCCCTTTAAGAGCCAGTTGTTCAGCTTCATCCAAGCGAAGTTGAAGGTCCTTCACAGTCTGGTCAAGGTTCTTCTTCATCCTCTCAAGGTGAGCGCTGGTGTCCTGCTCCTTCTTTAGCTCTTCAGCCATCATGGCAGCCTGCATACAAAGCAATACTTAATGTCTGCAGTGGTCACAGTAGATGGTAGTCCAGGTCACCAAGACATGTTGATGGCCAAAATCCACATTTATTAGTAACTTTCCAAATTTTTAACATTGCTTTCTGTTTTTGTCATTCTTATGCCACGTACACACGATCGGACATTCCGACAACAAAACCACGGATTTTTTTCCGACAGATGTTGGCTCAAACTTGTCTTGCATACACACAAATCGCACAAATGTTGTCGGAAATTCCGATCGCCAAGAACGTGGTCACGTACAACACGTACGACGGCACTATAAAAGGGAAGTTTAATACCAAGTGCTCCACCCTTTGGGCTCCTTCTCTTAATCTCTTCAGAGGCAGCTCTAGGCTTTGTGAGGCCTTCGGCAAAACTTAACATGGGGCCCCACTCACAGCCATGATGGGAAAAATAATTCAAGAACAAGAGCCTCTTCCCCACAACCCTGGCCGGTGGTTGAGGGGGTCTGCCAGCAGGGGGCTTATCGGAATCTGGAAGCCCCCTTTAACAAGGGGGCCCCCAGATCCTGCTCTTTAATAACTAAGGTGGCAGGGGGTCACCCGGTGATGTCACCGAGTGAACCGGCCCTTTTGTGACATAATTGACTGAGGGCATGCTGGGTCATTGACGCCACAAGGTGTGGTGTCACCGATATTCACTGGTTGTTAGAGACGCTGGCAGCCCCGCTCCGGAGTCAGGGCTCTTAGCGCTGCCTGAGCACAGCAGCGTCAAGGTCCCCTGTCCCTCAAAACTGGGGTAATACATTAGGTAAGGTAGGTGGCCGCGAGGCCCCTGTGAGTGTGAGGCCTTAGGGGACCGCCTAATTTGCCTAATTAAAGAGCCGCCTCTGAATCTCTTGTTAGTAGAAGTTTGGTGAGAGACGAATTTGTGCTTATATGTCATCTGCTGCTGTTCCCGATCGCTCAAAGTCTCGGAGAAATCAGTTTGTCAGCATGCGTGGCATTTTGTGCGTCAGAATTGTCAACACGCGCTCGGAATTTACGAGATCGGATTTTGTTGCCGGAAATTCCAGCTCTCAAACTTTTGTTGTCGGAAATTCCGACAGCAAATGTCCGATGGAGCCTAAACACGGTCGGAATTTCCGACAACAAGCTCCCATCGAACATTTGTTGTCAGAAATTCCGAGCGTGTGTACGCGGCATTAGAAGGAGCAGAATATAAAATGCAAAGACAAAATAAACACAGTACACAAAAAAAAAACATGAACTTACATCAGTAATGGCCTTCTTGGCCTTTTCTTCTGCATTGCGAGCTTCTTGAATGGCTTCCTCAACCTCACTCTGGAGCTGAGCAATGTCAGCCTCATGCTTCTTCTTAGTGTTAATCAAACTTGTGTTCTGAAAAAAAGGAACAGAATTGTCAAAATGTGTACAATACATGTTGTTAATCGGCTGCTTGTTCCAGTCATGGCTCGTGTTTGGCTTGCATATGGGTAAAAGTCACCTGTGAGTGCAGAAGTTGGACACGTTCGCTTGCATCCAACAACTCTTGCTCGGCCACCTTCCTGCTCCGCTCAGTCTGCTCCAGAGCTGCTCTTATTTCTTCAACCTCTGCCTGCATCAGGTTGGCTCTGCGCTCAACCATGGCCAACTGCTCTTTAAGATCGTCATTGGTCCTCAAGGAATCATCCAAGTGGATTTGGACATCCTGGTGAAAACAATTGCAAAGAAAAATAAAGTGGTTTGCATTGTCATTGTAATGGTATGGCCCGTGGGACCCAGAGGCTCTTGAAGGATGTGGGGTACTCTTGGTTCAGCTTCACCAATGACTCTTGGGTCTAGGGTCATCCTATGTCCACTAGGGGCATAGGATGACTGAGAACTGATATCATGGATTACATGAGATGGGACAGTAAAGATAATTCATGTATTGCAGGATATCTTGAAATATTACAAGTTGTTCATTCTGAACACAACAGGTCAATAGAGTGTCTCCTTCAATGTGGAACATAGACTGTTGAGATGTTAATCACCTCCAGCTACCTGGCTGTAGTGATGAAAGCTTGCTGTGATTGCATTCTGTTGTCTATTGGGTTAATTGTCTATTGTGTTAATTAAGCCTGGCTCCTAAGATATTTCATGGTGCTATGCTAACTAACCCTGTATTGTGTGAAAGTTCTATTGATGCTAATATGTGTTGTGAGTTAACACACTCTAAAAGGTCAGACGTCTGACTTATGTTCACTAAAGGAATGTGTATTGTGTAGCAGGTGAGAATAGCTTATCGCAGAGTCAGAAAGTCTGTCTAAGGTGTGGATTGAGGGGGACTCGTTAGCACCCATTGTGTGATATTGTGGGTGGAGTGTGTCATTTGTATATAAGAAACCTGAGTTTACCATTAAAGTCTATTCTGTCTGTTTGGAACCAGAGAACAGAGCCGTGTCTCGTTATTCTGGGGGGAAATCCAATGGGTCCTGCCTGCTGGATTGTGGCGTGTCGGAAGCTGTCTTCGGTTGGTGGAATGGTATATCGTAACGGCGTTAACCCCTGACCGTTACAGTCATGTACCAAATTTATGGCCGGGGGCGCTGTTGAGTGGCTGGGCAGCAAGGCACTTACCAGGGTCTGAGGGTCTCTTCTTCCCTCCTCCCGAGCATAGGCAGGATCTCCTTTTAGCACTTTTGCTAATGGACAATGGCAGCGCTATCCCTGCTGCGTTCGCCCAGGCTCTCCAATCCACCTGTTAGGATTGGCAGCGCACAAAGAAGAAGGAGGAACATTAGTTTCTCCCTCTCCTCTGTGAAAACTGAGGCCTTAAGTGATAAATATTTCATCACTTCCAGTATTGGTTCTGCATTTACCTGGCCTTGGAGGGCAGAGGAGGGATCAGGGGTCTAATAAACCCCACATTTCTCCATAAAGAGAATATATCCCTACTCAAGGTATCACAAGGGATGATAAATATCACTAGTTTTGTAAGCTGTTTTTTTTTGTTAAGGTTATCTGAAAGATGGGTTTCAAATGTTTTGACAGGGGTGCAGTTTCAGTGCCTTCCATAGGCGCTATTTTCACTAGATACGCCTCTGCTTGGGGTTCAGTTTTGGGGCCCTGGCTGTCCAAGGGATTTTACGCTGTCCATACTTAGTGTCCAGGCTGCTAGAAACAAATTCTTCTATAGACATCTATCATGCTATATTCTTTGGCTGCAATATTTTCTATTATTTATTAAAACATAAAAAAAATTATGTAATAAAAATAATTATCTGCATTGTGGTCATTCACCTTAAGCAATCCTTGGACATTTCTCAGCTGCTTCTGAGATTCGGCAGCTTGGCGGTTGGCATGACTCAACTGGATTTCCATTTCATTTAAATCTCCTTCCATTTTCTTCTTCACCCTCAGAGCGTCATTTCTACTTCTGATTTCAGCATCCAGGCTGCTCTGCATGGTTTCCACCACCCGCACATGGTTCCTCTTCATCTGGTCAATTTCTTCATCCTTCTCAGCAATCCTCCTGTCAATTTCTGATTTGACTTGTGTAAGCTCCAGCTGGATTCTGAGGATCTTCCCTTCCTCGTGTTCAAGGGACGCCTAGGGAGCAGAAGACACTTGATGAAGCACCAACAAAACATTCCTTTAGGATTCTCTCTGTTTTTAGGTAATTATACAGCAATCAGGGCCACCATCAGGAACTATGGGGCCCCTTACACAGCTTCAGGCATGGGCCCCCTGGAGCAGAGAACCTGGGGGGGGGGTGCTGCCACCTCCAAAATTGAGAAGCAGGGGGGCCGTGAATTGAGAAGTAGGGGGGTGCCACGAATTGGGGGGGGGGGGGGTTGCCCTCGGGACCTCCGGGCTCCTTACAAAAAAAAATATATAAAAAAAAAATTATAAAAAAGGGGGGCAGCCAAAAAAAAAAGAAAGAAAATACAATAAAAAAATATATGCCGTGTTCCCCGAAAGTAAGACCTACCCCATTTTCCAGGAGGGCTGCAATATAAGCCCTACCCCGAAAATAAGCCCTAGTTTAGAATGCTTGTAAAATCCTATTATCCACTCTATTACAGTAGTATATAATGTACAATGTGTGTCTTTCTGTAATTTAATTGTGGGGAAGAGAGCTCCGGTGGGTCACAGAAGCGCAGAGCGGCCCTATAACGAAGGTAGTTGGCACAATTATATTACAGAAACACACACATTGTACATTATATACTACTGTAATAGAGTGGATTATTGGATTTTACAAGCATTTTAACTTGGTTCACACTGGGGATTCCTGACAGGCAGGGAGGGGGAGAGAACACAGCACATTGCATGGTAAGACCTACCCCCGAAAATAAGCCCTACTGTGTTTTTTTGTTGCCAAATTTAATATAAGACCCAGGCTTATTTTCGGGGGAAACACGGTAATAAAAAAAATTATACAAAAAAAAGGGGGGGTTGCCATCCGGGGCCCTGGGGACCTCTGAGCCCTTTAATAAAAACAAAAAATATATAAAAAATAAATAAATAAAAGGGGGTTGCCATCCGGGGTCCTTCTTAAAAAAAGGATAAAAAAATATATAAAAATAATAAAAAAAAAATTATAAAAAAAAAGGTGGGTTGCCATCCGGACCCCTGGGGACCTCTGGGCCCTTTAATAAAAACAAAAAAATATATATATAAAAAATATTTTATAAAAAAAAAGGGGGGGGGTGCCATCCAGGCCCCTAGGGACCTCCAGGCCCCTTACAGGTGTACTGCCTGTACCCCCTTGATGGCGGCCCTGACAGCAATGCAGCCATATGTAATGCAAAATATGGTTAAATGAATACGATTATGATTACGTACCTCTGCCTCCTCCAGAGCAGTATGGATTTCATTCCTCTCCTGTTCAATTTGCTTCTTGGCCTTTTCTACTTCATGCAGAGTCTTGGAACTTTCTGACACTTGCTCAGTGAGGTCGGAAATCTCCTCTGTAGTCAAATTAAATATTTTTTTATTGTTTTAACAAACTATTTCATTCCTTGGGATCCATTGGATTCCACAAAATTAGGAAATACAAAAAGGTAACAAAAAAAAAAAGGTAAATCAGTCTTCGAAAAGACTTCACGAGTTCGAAGGATGTGGCCAGCCAATATAAAATCAACTAATGGGAGTAACAGGAGGTCTCTCTAAGATTGGTCAAGGAAATAAAATGCATACAGATATTTACAAAAAGAGACAAATAACATTTGATTAAACAAAAATAATTAATTACGTTGCAAATTCTTGTTCTCCCGCTTGATGGTCTCGAGCTGGTCAATGGACTCTTCATAAGCATTCTTCATCTTAAAGAGCTCAGTACTGAGTGATCGGGTTTCTTTCAAAGTAGCTTCTAGTTCAGCTTGGGCCTCCTCGTATTTCTGCTTCCAGTCAGCCAAGATCTATGCAATATGGCATGAAAAAATGATGATATTGAATGAATAACATTAAATGATATTAATTATATTAAAGCAATTATCATGCAGCACATATAGAAGTGGACCGTAATATAATCATGATGCAAAAACCCACCAGAGTAAGCCAGGGACTTGACAGCACAGAACGTAGCTACGCGCGTGCGCTAATGCGCACACGCATTCCTGTCCAGACCAGACAATGGAGCCTTGTGTGCCTGTGCGCCTGCGCACGCGTCATGCACGACGGGTGTGCACGCTAGCGCTATTTGGCGCCAATGGGCCTTTAAGAAGACAGCAGCTGCACTTGTGCAGTGGTGTTTGATCTGCAGCTCTGTGCCTAGTAATTTGCTACCTGTCTGCTTATCACCTGTAACGACCCAGCTCTGTTAACTTACCCGTTATCTCCAATCCAGAGAGGCACGGAGCATGAGTGGAGGGCCGGCATGCCAGGGGTTAATGGGGCGTGTACATGGGACGCCTGATGGGAGTGGGGGTTGGTGTAGCCAATAAGGAGAAGAGGAGGCCGAGTAAAGGAAAGGAAGAGGAAGGGAAGGAGCCAGTCGCCACGAGGCAGCACAGGGTAAGGAGCCACCCGCCCTGTTTTTAAGGGTTGATTGTTTACTGGTATAGGGGGTTCTCGATGGCTGCGAGTGGCGGAGGTGTTGGCGGGGTGCAAGGTCCTTGCTAGGTCAGATGGGCACCTAGAAGGCATGGTTAGGGACCCACCTGAGGTACGGCTCCCAGTTGGTGTATGGTCAACTGCTAGCTGTCCCTGAGTCGGAGGTTTTAGCGGCTGGAGGCCTAGAAGTGGCTAGCAGGTACAGGGATGGGTTATGCCGATTGGACCTTGTGCCCCAGGGTGGTAAAAAACTACTGGAAGTTTTTTATAAATAAAGGTTAATGTGTTATTATGTTATTTATGGTTAATTATTAAACGTTATATATGTATTTTTTGGGTTATATCGATTTTGGTTAATAAAATGGCCGTCTTGGCCAATTTACCCCATTCAAGTCTTGTGTGGTTACTAGGGGAAGGGATGGGCTTTTTTATGGTTAATAGCATAAGGCCGTAGTTAATACCATAGTCGTGACCTCAGCTTGCCTGACCCTGATACTGCCTGCTGCCTTGCTCTGTATAGCTCCTGTATTTGACCCGGCTTGTCTCACCCTGCTCCAGCTTGCTGCTGATCCTGCATCTACCAGCTCATCAGGTCGCTGACCTGCACCTGCCTCTGCTGTCATCTGCAGTTCCAGCCATCCCTGGAGGGTCTTCATCCAACTACTGTGCCCGCTACTGCAACTCCCACAGGCACTCCTACCTCACTGCGTTCCCACTCCAGTGACTCCTGAGCCAGGCAGGGCCGATCCTAGGCAGGGTGCACAGGGTGCATTGCACCCAGGCGCCTGCAGAGGTGGGGGCGCCGAACATTTAAAGACTCTCTAACCTCTCTGTGTCCTTCAGAGAGGCCCCCCTCCAGGTCCCAATAAAGTACTCTGCTTCTCTTTCTGTATCTTGTTTATTGTTAAGAGATCATGTAAAGATCCCAGGGTAATAAAGACTTTGTGGGGGAGCATCTCTTTGGTTGAGTCATTGCCATAGAAACATTTGTAAAGTGGAGGAGTTAGTAAAACGACGACGCCCATGTGGGGGCATCAGAAATATTTCTGCACCCAGGCGCCTCTGACCTAGGATCAGGGCTTTAAGAGAGGTCTCCTCCTACAAATCAGGCTCTACTACGAGGTATGTAACAGGTTGTCAAATGGAATGATAGGAGATTCAAGTGAAGCTATTGCGAGGGAATTACATCTATACCTTATCAAAGTTCTTCTGCTTCTTGTCCAGGGCAGCGCAGGCGGCATTGGATCTCTCCACATCAACCATGAGATCCTCAACTTCATTCTGAAGCCTCTGTTTGGTCTTCTCCAATGAAGCACACTTGGAATTCACTGCCTCAATCTGCTCCTCAGCGTCCTGTAGTCTCTGGGCCAACTTCTTCCTAAATTGAAACAGGCATAACAATCGTACTGTATAATTTGAAAGCGCTTTGTTTAGAAGTCGCCAGTGGTTTCTGGTCCCAGCTTCCAATATAGAGTGGTGACCTAATAATCTCTTTTACAACTAAACATTTCTCATATAGAGGATACCAAATAGACGTCTAAATATAAAAAAAATACAGTTTCGGGAGGTGAAGGTGGAGTCTCTACCCTCGGCCCTCAAAACATTGTTGTTGAGTGAAGACTTGGTCAAGCCCCTCTTGGTGACATATAAAGAATTTTTCGAGAAAACTCCACTGGCGGTCACCCGGTGCAGGGAGAGGTGGGTGGCGGAGGTCCCTGACGTACAGGGGGAGGACTGGGATGACCTATGGAAACAACCTTTTAAACATCTAGTATCAGCAAGGGATAGGTTGATCCAGTTCAAATTCTTGCACAAAAGTTATTACACCCCAGCTAGGCTGGATAAGATCTTTCCTATGGCCTCAGCAGAGTGTTGGAGGTTCTCCCACTCACCTGCAGATGCAGATCATATTTTCTGAAAATGCCCTCATGTTCAACGTTTTTGGTCAGGCATCACCTCTTGTATATTGGAACTACTGTCGGTACCGATACCGATGACTGTAATGCCCTGTACACACGATTGGTTCGTCTGATGAAAACAAACTAATGGATTTTTTCATCAGTTATCCGATGAAGCTGACTTTCATCAGTCTTGCCTACACACCATTGGTTAAAAATCTTATCGTGTCCAAGGCAGTGACGTAAAACACAATGACGTGCTGAGAAAAATGAAGTTCAATGCTTCCGAGCATGTGTCGACTTGATTCTGAGCATGTGTGGATTATTGACCGATGGATTTCCCTACAGACGATCGTTTTTTTCTATTGTTTTTTTAACCATAAGAAAAATTTAAAACAGGTTCTATTTTTTTTCACCGATGGGAAAAAAAACTGATGGGGCCCACACACGATCGGTTCGTCCGATGAAAACGGTCCATCGGTCTGTTTTCATCAGACGAACCGATCGTGTGTACATGGCATAAGGGTATGTTTACTGGGTCTTGTGAATGGCGTTGTGCCATCACGTGCTCTGCGGACTATGCTTAACCTTCTGCTGTTCTACGGGAGGAAGGCTATTCTATTAAATTGGAAAAAGCCAGGGGCACCAGGTTTGGCCTTCTGAAAGGAATTAGTAAACTCCATGTTGCCCTACTACGAAAAAATTCGACAAGGTTTGGCAAACATGGTATAACGCCATGGTAGGATAGTGGGGAAAGCATAACATGTGCTAATGAAGTCCCGGGAAGAACATACTATAGTACCTAAAAAGAAGAAGGGGCTGCACTTTTGCTATAGTATGCCAGATAACTCATAAGTTGTATAATAACTAAACATGGGAACTGTCCCTCGATGTCCTGTGTATATATATCCTTGGGTTATCATTAACTACTAGAATTTGAAGGAAAACTGAAGGATCCTTCTTAGATGAGCTGTGACTCAAGGGGGGGAATGAAGGTTAGATAGTTGGACTATGTTGGTTAGTTAAGATGGTTTTGGGCCATGTTGCCATGTGTGGATGGTGTCCGATTGACACGTCCAAATGTTGTATGGTATATTTTTGCAAAAGACCCAATAAACAGAATAAAAAAATATATATAAATATATATATATATATATATATATATATATATATATATATATATATATATATATATATAAATAAATGAGATATCAGTACAGGCACTGGTAACTCACTTGGCTTCCTCAAGCTCCTCTGTGCGCTGAATGGCATCTGTCTCATATTTTGTTCTCCATTGAGCAACTTCGCCGTTGGCCTTGGACAGTGAGCGCTGAAGCTCAGACTTGGCCTCCTGCTCCTCTTCATATTGCTCCCTCAAAAGGTCACAGTCATGGCGTGAAGACTGCAAGCTGTGTGCCAGGGCATTCTTGGCCTGTACAGACAAGCATATTTCGATATATTGGATGGTAACAAAACTGTACTTTGTGTTCTATGACTGCAGTGGCGAGTTACTTCTAGCATTTAATGTACGGTATACTGTATATTATACCTTTGTCTCCTCCTCCAGTTGTCTCTTCAGCTCCTCAAGTTGCTGGGTGAAAGCCTGCTTGCCGCGAGAGAGCTGAGATATCAGAGAATCTCTTTCTTCCAGTTGTCGAGAATATTCACCTGTTCACAATATGGCAGTTAAATGTGATTCCCGGAGGGTGACTGAGCCTCTAATTCCCAACACTAATGTACTGCACATAATATATAACTTGTATGACCTAATAGTCTAAAGAGCCAAGGCTGCTTGAGGCCCAGGCAATTCCATAAACATAGGTCAAAAAAAGGGGGGGGAGGAGGGCGGAGGGACTTTCACGGCACTGATAAGAAACCAGGTAAGTGTAAAAAACAAAATTTATTTACATAAAACGGTTTACACGTTAAAAACATTTGGGAACAGACCCCACAAATCAACATTGGGTATACAACCAATTATGACAGATAGGTGGAGCCAAAAGGCCTCGACCGGTTTCGCAGCAATGCTGCTTCTTCAGGAGAATCCTCCTGAAGAAGCGGCATTGCCGCGAAACCGGTCGAGGCCTTTTGGCTCCACCTATCTGTCATAATTGGTTGTATACCCAATGTTGATTTGTGGGGTCTGTTCCCAAATGTTTTTAACGTGTGAACCGTTTTATCTTTATGTTATGTTAAGCAGTTTTAGTGAACTCTCATGGATGGGTGGATGAGTGTCCAAACAGCATTTTGAATGAAGGGGACATTACCAGTACTTTTCGAGTTTGTATCTTTCTTTTGCGACAGGGATCCTCAAACTACGGCCCTCCAGCTTTTGTAGAACTACACATCCCTTGAGGCAGGGCTATCTTAATGAGAGGGCACACCTGGGCACTGCCCAGGGGCCCCAGCTGCATGGGGGGCCCCTGCACTTTCCCCAAAGCAGCTGGTCCTTGAGTACACGTTGTCCAAAAATTGGGGGCCCTATGATGGCATTCAGAGTGATGGATACACAGGAGAGGCAGGCTGGCAGCGGTGCGCGATGCTGCGCAGAACCATGCCTATTATTTCACAGCCAGCAGGGAGGAGCGGGGCCAGAGCGCCAGTGATGCTCTGACCCCGCCCCATGCAGCTTGAATGCTCGGGAATCGAAGGCTGCGGGGTAGGGGCTGGAGTTGGAGCTGCTGAGTCGCCAGCACTGAGAGCCCGCCTGCGGAAGTAGCATTGTGGATGGTGTCATGGTGAGCCCAGCTGTCCAGCACTGTTTGCACCGAAAGGCTTGGAATGCCAGGAGGGATGCTCCCTCCTCCGCCCCTCCTTCTGCCTGCTAGATTGGTATAGGTCAGTGCTGGAGGTGGGCACTGAGCCAAAAGTTTAGATTGTATCTCCACTGGAAAAGGGGGTACTACATGGATGGAAAAATGGTTCTGGGGGATATCAAGGGTGTATGGGGGAAAACAATGCTGAGGGGGGATCGGGGGTGTATAGGGGGTAGCAATGCTTGGGGTAGCTTGGGTGGCTATAGTACTAGAGGTATCAGGGATGTAGAGAGGCCACAGTGTAGGGGGTATCAGCATGGGCGTCCGCTGAAATTTTCAGGGGGGGGGGCGCTCCCGCAGCGGCGATACACATTTAACCCTTTCTTCAAATGCTAGTAGGGGTTAAAAGGACCCCGCTAGCGGCCGAATAGCGCAGCTAAATCGATGGTAAAGCAGCACTTTTTAGCAACGCTTTACCGATAACGCGGCCAGTTGGCATTGTGAAAGCTCTTGAGATAATTCAGCTTCACTCCATGCCCATATAAATACAGCCTAGAGAATGTGCAGACCCCTCCATTCAGCACAGGCGGACCCCTCCATTCAGCACAGGCGGACCCCCCATTCAGCACAGGCCCCTCCATTCAGCACAGACCCCTCCATTCAGCACAGACCCCTCCATTCAGCACAGACGGACCTCCCCTCCCCCCATCCCATTCAGTACCTCAGATCAGCCATTAGCACGGCCGGGTCACAGCAGGTTCCCTCCCCCTGTGTACACATAAACACTGGAGGGGGAGGCGGCTTCCGTCTGCTCGCTGTGTCTGTGACATCCGGCCCGGGAACGCTCAGACAGCCCACGAGACTCTTCAACACCTTCTCGATTTTCCAGGGGGGGTCAATTGCCCCCCCTACCCTATGGAGCGGACGCCCATGGGTATCAGGGATGTAGCGGGGTCACAATACAAGGGGTATCTTATGGTATATGGTTACAGTGCTGGGGGGAATATCTAGGGCATAGAGGGGCCAGAGCATTACTTTGCCCAGGGGCCCATGATGCTATTAAGACGGCCCTGCCATGAGGCATTGTAACACACTGACATTCACAGACATGACTAGGCATGATGGGAATTGTAGTTCCTGAACAACTGGAGGGCCGTAGTTTGAAGACCCATGTTTTGGGCAATCCACATAACAGCCAACTTTTCACTTAGGTGCCATATATAGCCAAAATAGGCAGCTAACATGGAACAACGGGGCTGCACCAAAAACTTACAGAAATGCCAAACATGTCATCCTTTGTTTAGTTATACCTTTACATATTTGTAAATGTTTTTGTAGCACTTTCACATAAAGGTTTGTTTCTTATTTCATTTTAGTAGTCATTGATTATATTCACCATTTTCAGTTTGCAGACGGGCTCTTTGAGCATTGATATCATTAATTTGCCTCTGGTGTTCCTCTTCTTTTGTCTTCAGCTCGCTCAACTGATCTTCCAGCGTTCGGGAGATCTTCTCATAATTGGCCTGAGTACGACACAAAGGAGTAGTAAAGTCTGAGACACCTCATAGCTCCATACATTTGAAGTATGTCTGAAACTTTTTAGTTTGGCATAAAGTGTGGAAGGATTGGACATTTATTAGTTTTCTCTCTTTTTTTCTTTGTTTTTGCTGTGTAACCTCACTCAAGAGATACCTCTCTATTTGTCTTGGTCACCACTTTCATCAGGATAGAAGGTTATGGGAAATCACATATTTTTCAATACACTTAAGCCCTGTACACACGGTTTGTCCAGGGATGGACTGGCCATTGGGACTACAGGGAGTTTCCCGGTGGGCCGATGGCTCAGTGGGCCGGCTTTAGTGACAGCGGACTGCCGCCCCCTCCGCTCCTTTGTCTCTCCCTTCCCGCAGCGCTCACCTCCTCTCCCTCCCCACAGCACTCACCTGGAGGGAACAGAGAAGCAGAGGGAGGACCAGAGGAGCAGGGGGGATGACAGAGGAGCATGGGGAGGGGGGGGGGGACAGACAGCTGACTCAACAGCTATGGCCTGGGAGTTTCTCACTTCTGCCTAATCTTGTCCCATAAGGGGAGGCACCAAACTGATTCTTTGCCCCGGGTGAAAAAATGTCTAGCTTCCCCACTGGTACTGCCTATAAGAGTACCAGTACCAACTGTTCTTCTCTAATAAAGTAGAGTGGCTAGTGAAGGGGGAGAGGGGGCTTGGGTGGCCGGTGGGGGGGGGGTGCGGGAGTTGTCCGGCCGGCATGGGAGAGACCTGTCAAAGTGGGCCAGTCTGGATGAAGTCCAGGGCCAAACAGAAATGTGTCTTTCACTTACCTTGGATTTAGTAACTGTTTCCAAGTTGCTTGCGAGGTCATCAAGTTCCATCCTCAGTTCACTCTTCTCCTTCTCTAATTTCTGTTTGACACGTTGAAGGTTGTCAATCTGTTCCCCAACTTCTGCAGAACTGTCAGCGTGCTTCTTCCTGAGAGCTGCAGCGGTGGCTTCGTGCTGCAAGGTGGCCTCCTCCAGGTCTCGTCTCATCTTCTGGAATTCCGCCTCCCGTTTCTTGTTCATCTCAATCTGAAGAGATGTTGCCCCACCGGCTTCCTCCAGACGTTCGCTAATCTCATCAAGTTCCCGGGAGAGATCAGATCTTTGCTTCTCAGCCTTGGCACGGGCCGCCCGTTCTGACTCAATTTCTTCTTCCAGCTCCTCAATGCGGGCCTAAAGTTAAAAAAGATAAGCAATTGTGAGTAAAGCCCTGTACACACGATCAGTCCATCCGATGAGAACGGTCCGATGAAGCTGACTGATGGTCTGATGTGCCTACACACCATCAGTTAAAAAAACGATCGAGTCCAACGCGGTGACATAAAACACAACGACGTGCAGAAAAAAATGAAGTCCAATGCTTCCAAGCATGCGTCGACTTGATTCTGAGCATGCGCAGGTTTTTAACCAATGCTTTTGCATACTAACCATCGGTTTTGACCTATCGGTTAGGCGTCCATCGGTTTAATTTTAAAGCAAGTTCTAAAATTTTGACCAAAGGATAACTGACCGATGGGGCCCACACACGATCGGTTTGGACCGATGAAAAGGTCCTTCAGTCCGTTTTCATCGGTTTGGACCGACCGTGTGTACGCGGCCTAAGTATCAACGAAAAGAAATACTGTTACGAAAATACGAACGGGTCCGAATAGGAAAACTTGCGTCTTACGAAATTAAGAATCTTTACGAATCTACGGAACGAGTCGAAACAAAACAAAAAAAGCAATTTTTTTTTTGTTGTGCACATGTCTAGTTGGCAGTTCATACCTGAAGCTCTTTGATCTTCTTCTGCAACTGGGCACCAAGGGCCTGCTCGTCCTCAATTCTGCTACCAAACTGGCTTATCTCAAAGTCTTTCCTGGTGTGAAATTGATATGGTTTAGTCATTTAGTCATATATGTCACTTGGTCATATAAAAAATGATTACCGACACCATAGAATAAGTAAAACCATACACATACGTTGCATATTGTGTGCTATTTGTTGCATTAGCATTGGTTTAGTTGTTTGGCTAAATCTATATGGACACCTACTTTTTCAACTTCTCATCCAGTTGTTGCCTATCATTTTCTAGGTCCATGATGGTCTCCTGAGCTAATTTGAGATCACCCTCAAGTTTCCTCTTGGATCTTTCAAGATCCATGCGCAACTTCTTCTCTTGTTCCAGAGAGCCTTCAAGCTAATGTAAAAAATATAAACATTTTAGCGGCATGAATGTATGTACTGTATTGTTTGCAATGTGATTTAGAGTGTAGCTTCTTACTTACATCGTCAACTTGCTGCTCGAGCTTGGCTTTGGCCTTGGTCAATGTGTTGACTTTGTCCTCTTCAGATTGGAGGTCATCAAGAGTTTGCTGGTGAGCTTCTTGAAGGGCTTTCTTTTCCTTGGTAAGTCTGGCAATGTTCTCATCCAGAACGGCCATCTCCTCTGTGAGGTTTTTTACCTTTTTTAAAAAAAAAAATATTTGTTTCATTATTGGTCAATTAACCACTTAAGCCCCGGACCATTATGCAGGTAAAGGACCTGGCCAGTTTTTGAGATTCGGCACTGCGTTGATTTAACTGACAATTGCGTGGTCGTGTTATGTGGCTCCCAAACAAAGTTGGCGTCCTTTTTTTTCCCACAAATAGAGCTTTCTTTTGGTGGTATTTGATCACCTCTGCGTTTTTTATTTTTTGCGCTATAAACAAAAATAGAGCAACAATTTTGAAAAAAAATCAATATTTTTTACTATTTGCTATAATAAATATCCCCAAAAAAGATATAAAAAAACTTTTTTCTCAGTTTAGGCCGATACGTATTCGTCTACCTATTTTTGGTAAAAAAAAAAATGCAATAAGCGCTTATCGATTGGTTTGCGCAAAATTTATAGCGTTTACAAAATAGGGGATAGTTTTATGGCATTTTTATGAATAATTTATTTTTTTACTAGTAATGGCGGCGATCAGCGATTTTTTTCGTGACTGCGACATTATGGCAGACACATGGGACAATTTTGACACATTTTTGGGACCATTGTCATTTTTACAGAGAAAAGTGCTATAAAAATGCACTGATTACTGTGAAAATGACAATTGCCGTTTAGGAGTTAACCACTAGGGGGGCGCTGAAGGGGTTAGGTGTGACCTCATATGTGTTTCTAACTGTAGGGGGCGGGGCTGGACGTGTGACGTCAGTGATCGTCGTTCCCTATATCAGGGAACAGACGATCACTGACATTGCCACAGTGAAGAATGGGGAAGGTGTGTTTACACTCAGCTCTCCTCGTTCTTCAGCTCCGGTGACTGATCGCGGGAAAGCAGCGGCGATCGGGTCTGCGGGTCCCGCGGTCACAGAGCTTCGGACCGGGTCGCGTGAGCGCGCCGGCGGGTTTGCGTGAGCGCGCCGGCGGGTTGCGTGAGCGCGCCGGCGGCGTGCGAGCGAGACCCGCGGCTGGGCTCTTAAAGGCAACGTACCTGTACGTGCCTGTGCCCAGCCGTGCCATTCTGCCGACGTATATCGGCGTTAGGCAGTCCTTAAGTGGTTAAAGGGCAATAGGGTATCCCCTTCAAATAACTGATAGAGAAAGTTAAACCAGCTTTTTCAAACAGGCTTATTTTACCTATTATAAATTACCTTGTTTTCTGTGGCATGCTTCTCCTTCTCAACTTTAGCCAGTGTCAGCTCCAAGTCATCGATGTCCTTCTTCAGTTCGGAACACTCGTCCTCCAGTTTCCTCTTCTTGGCCGTCAGCTCAGCATTTGATTCCTCCTCGTCCTCCAGCCTCTCGTTCAGCTCCTTAATCTTGGCCTCTAATTGGATCTTACTTTTGATCAGCTGATCACATCTCTCCTCTGCGTCTGTTAAATTCTCAGATTCCTGTTCAAAATTTATTAGTGAAAATGTTCTGATTATTATACTTATCATTCAGCCTCTCATTCAGATCCTTGATTTGTCTCCAATTCAATTTTGTCTTCAGCGGATCCCGACTTTTAGGGTTTCTAACTGGAGTGACACGGGGGCTATAAATTGCAGATACTTCAATAGAAGAATTCCAGGTGTGGAAATTTGACATAGCTTGGACCAATGCAGGGCAACCATCAGAAATTTTTGGGCCCCTTACACAGCTTTAGGCCTGGGCCCCCCCGTGCCTGACCACCAACATTCCCCAGGGCTAGCCCACGGGCCATCCCATCTAATCCACACACCGACCATCTCACCAGTAGGCACTCAGCCCCCCTCAATCCTGTATACATGTCAGACCCCCCTCAAACCTGTATATATGCCACCCCCCTCACATCTGTATATATGTCAGCCCCACCTCCCCCACCTGTATAAATGCCAGTCCCCCGTACACCTGTATATATGTCAGCCCCCCCCCCACCTGTATATATATATATATATATATATGTCAGCCCCACACATACACAATTCTGTAAACACACAAGCCTCTGGCCCCCACCCTGTACACAAACAGCCCCCTCCATTTCCATCACAGCCCTTATCTGTAAAGGAAATCTTTCTACCTAGTCCCAGCTCGTTTTCACAAAGCTGACATGTTGCTGACACAGAGGCGCACAGTACAGGTAGCTCGCACGAGGGGTGCGCATGCACATAGTAGCCAGAGGTGGCAGTAAAGAGCTTGATGTCTGAGCTCAATGACACAGAGAGCAGCAGAAGCTGCAAGATCGTTTCTGTAGTGCACAACATGGCTCCCCTTCACCAGTCCTGCCTTCTTCTGGCCTGGGCGGGCCCCTTACAGTTGTAATAGCTGTACCCCCTGATGGCGGCCCTGGACCAATGCATACAGTATACCATACCTGGGCGATGCCCCTGGAATATGGAAATCATTGTTGTAGACACTGTTACTCCACGTGGTCTCCACTAGCTTCCACGTCCTATGCCAAGCGGTTGCCCTACTGCATTGTGAACACAGGAGGTCGGCTGCTGGGCATGGGTGCCATTCAGAGATTGCTTTGCATTTTCTCAATGAGTGCAAAACATTCTCTCTACCTCATCCAAACACAGAATGCTTTACATTCATTGAGAAACTGCAAAGCATTCTCTAAATGACGCCTGTGCCAAGCAGCCTGTCTAGAATTCGGTAGGGGCAACCGCTCGGCACAGGACCTGGAAGCTAATGGAAGTCACTGTAGTAGAGGAGTAGTAGTCTGATATTTAGGTAGATTCAGGTAGAATTAGGCCGACTTATCACTAGATAAGTCGACCTAACTCAGAATCTACGCCGACCTATGTTTAAGCGTATGCTCAAACAGAGATACGCTTAAACATAACTAAGATAAGACGGCTTGCGCCGTCCTATCTTAGGTTGCAATTTTTCGGATGGCCGCTAGGTGGCGCTTCCATTGTGGTCGGCGTAGAATATGTAAATGAGTTGATACGCCGATTCAGGAACGTACGCCTGGCCGCCGCAGTAGTTTTACGCCGCTTCCGTAAGGCATTAGCAGGCCTAAAGTTATTCCACCTATTAGGTGGAATAACAATGTTAAAGTATGGCCGCCGTTCCCGCCGCGAGCTTCGAATTTTTTACGTCGTTTGCGTAAGTCGTCCGCGAATCGGGATTTACGTCGTTTACGTCCACGTCGAAATCAATAGGCCCGTGCGGCGTACGTAGCCGCAATACACACTGGGAAATGTAGGCGCCCGGCGCATGCGCAGTTTAAAAAAAACTTCAAAAACGTGAGGTCAAGCCTCATTACCATTAAACACGCCCCCCCCCCAACACATTTGAATTAGGCGCCCTTACGCCCGCCCGCTTTAGGCTATGCCGCCGTATATTAGTAGGCAAGTATATTGAGAATCATTACTAGCTCAGCTAATTTACGGCGGCGTAGCCTAAACACGCTAAGCTACGCCGCCGTAACTTTATTCCTATGTACCTGAATCTACCTAAAAGTGATTTCCAGTTTCTAGAGGGATACCACCGGTATATAGTAGCAGAAGGTACACTGGTCCAAGCTGGTCTCAATTACTATTTTACTTTCTATTTTCTCACTTTATTTTTTTTGACCGAGACTCACAGACTGGACTTGAAGATGAAGGTCGTTCTTCTCTTGGAGAACTTTGACCATCTTCTCTTCAAGCTCCTTCCTCCTTGCATCTGACTTAGCCAGAGCCTCCTTGGTCTTCTCAAACTCTTCCTTCATGTTGGCAAATTCCTTTTCAGATTCGGCACTCTTCAGAAGAGGCTTGATCTTGAAGTAAAGCTTCATCCATGGCCAGTGTTTGACATTCATGAATGATCGGATGTTGTACTGAATAGTGAACAAAGCTTCCCTGGAAAACAGAACAAAACATTTGCACTTCATTCAGCAGACTTAAAAATATTTAACGTGGATCTGGTTTTGGCAGTCCGACAGAAACTACAGGTTTATACGAAAACCTGTACCCTATATCAGGCCTCGACAAAATCCGGGCGCCAGGTCGCAATAGCGACAAGAAATTGTGACCTGGTGCCTGGGGAAACTGGGCTGCAGAAGGCTGCAAAGCCACGGCCTCATTTACCAGCCGGCGTATGGCCCGCGCCCGCTGGTAATTTTCACAGAAGGCAGCTGAGGCCAGCAGAAGGCCGCAAAGCCGCAGCCTCAATTACCGGATGGCGCGGGCCGGCCGGTAATTGAGGCCGCGGCTTTGCGGCCTTCACAGAAGGAAGCTGAGGCCTGAAGAAAGAGTGGGCCATCTTGTGGTTACATTACATTACAAGTAACAAAAAACAGCAGTTCTAATGTGTTTTTTCATTTCCATCTCATTCCCTCTAATTAGAACCCCCAAACATTATATATATTTTTTATTCTAACACCCTAGAGAATGAAATGGCGGTCGTTGCAATACTTTCTGTCACACCGTATTTGCGCAGCGGTCTTACAAGCGCACTTTTTTGGGGAAAAAAACACTTTTTTTAATTAAAAAATAAGACAACAGTAAAGTTAGCCCAATTGTTTTTTATATTGTGAAAGATAATGTTACGCCGAGTAAATTGATACCCAACATGTCACGCTTCAAAATTGCGTCCGCTCGTGGAATGGCGACAAACGTTTACCCTTTAAAATCTCCATAGGCGACGTTTAAAAAATTCTACAGGTTGCATGTTTTGAGTTACAGAGGAGGAATAGGGCTAGAATTATTGCTCTCGCTCTACCGATCGCGGCGATATCTCACATGTGTGGTTTGAATACCGTTTACATATGCGGGCGCTACTCACGTATCCGTTCGCTTCTGCGCGCGAGCTTGGCGGGACGGGGTGCGTTTTTTGGCTCCTAACTTTTTTAGCTGGCTCCTAGATTCCAAGCAAATTTGTCAAACCCTGCCCTATATATATATATATATATATATATATATATATATATATATATATATATATATATATATATATATATATATGTATATATATACTCAGAGTAAGGTTAGGCTCTCTTCAATGTGGGTCCCAATGGTTGATGGAGTTACCGCATTCTGTCCTCTGTAACTGACTGGCTCTTCAAAATCCCCCCCCCCTTTTTTTTTTTTTGTCTTCTTCTCTCCCCACTTATTTGTTTTTTTCCTTTTCAACCCTACTTTTCTTCTGTTTCTTGCCTTTTATTTACATGAAGGGGTTCCCCCAGAGGGTGTCCCACTTTGGGATTCCTAGTAGAGGCATCTCCATGACATTCAAGGTTATTACCAACAGGCAGGGCCGCTAATAGGGGGGGACCACCAGTCCCCTTGTAGGGGGCCCAAACACACAGGGGGCCCACAGTGGGAGGGGGATTAGTGATGGACAACAATTGTGTCTATCTTCTTCCTGCAGCTGAAAGCTGGTCTCTCCTCCTCTCCCTGCTGCCAGCTTTTATCTGATGAGAAAGAGACAGTCGTCCCTCACTAATCCCCCTCCCTGTAAAAACAAAAACAAAGTAAAAAAACTTGTTCCTGAATAATATTTAGCTGTGTAATATGGTTTTCTTACTAATCAGCTAAATTATTGGTAAATATTCTAAATCCATACGCAGAGGCGGCTCTTTAATTAGGCAAATTAGGTGGTCGCCTAAGGCCTCGCGGCCGCCCAACTTGCATTACACCAGTTTTGAGGGACAGGGGACCTTAAGGGTCCTTTCACACGGAGCGCACCGTTTCTGTGTCCGCTCCGTGTGTCCGCCAAAGCTCAGCGGGGATCCCCGCTGAGCTGTCGGCGGATAGGGCGGTCCCCGCACACAGTGCAGAGACCACCCTGTCTCTGCTCCTCTCTCCCCTATGGGGGATCGGATGCAGACGGACCGTCTGTCCGTCTGCATCCAATCCGTTCCGCCGTTCCGTTCGCAAAAGCGGATCCCGACGGACGCGGATGCTAGCGGATGCTCCATCCGCTAATGGACGCAATCCCATAGGGATTCATTACAAGTCCGTTAACGGACTTGTAATGAATGGACGAACGGTCCGCTCGTGTGAAAGGACCCTAATGCTGTTGTGCTCAGGCAGTGTTAAGAGCCCTAACTCAGGAGCGGAGCCGCTGGCATCCCTAACAACCAATTATTATCGTGACCCCACCCCTTGTGACGTCAATGACCCAGCATGCCCTCAGTCAATGACATCACAAGGGGGCGGGTTCACCAGGTGACATCACCGGGTGGCCCCCCGCCCCTTAGTTATTAAAGAGCAGGATCTGGAGGCCGCCTTGTTAAAGGTTACATTTTTGATTCCCATAAGCCTCCTGCCCGCAGACCACCCACAACCACTGGCCAGGGTTGTGGGGAAGAGGCTCTTGTCCTTGAATTATTTTTCCCATCGTTGACTTGAATGGGGCCCCATGTCAAGTTTTGCCTAGGGCCTCACAAAGCCTAGAGCCGCCTCTTGGGGAATCCATTCTTTAAGTGAACACACACCTCCTTTGCATCATCTTCTTGAACTCCACCCTCATCAGATATCCTCTGAACAAAGCTTGAGTGCGTGTGATGACGTGGACCAACCGATCGTCTCTCATTTCTTCCAGGGTACCCAAAAGACCAGCTTTGAAAAACACCTTCAGATTTAGAAAACACAGCATTACAGTTATTAGAGCTACGAACGTTTTTCGCTTTTGTTAAACAAAATAATGATAAACAACTGAAGCTAGTGGTAAGCACCTTGGTATGGCCGAATCTGTATTGTGTGTGGTCAACATCAATGGATCCAAGAAGCTTCTCAGAAGCCTTCTTACTGTCGATAAACTGACCTTCTGGAATAGCACTTGCATTTAAGATTTTGTATCTAGAAAAAAATATATAGAAAATGTTTGAGCCGTTTTACATGAGTAACCATATTCTGATGCCTGAGATAATATGATAGCAAAAAGCATCTTAACCGGTTAAGACCCGGACCATTATGCAGGTTAAGGACCTTGCCCCTTTTTGCGATTCGGCACTGCGTCGCTTTAACTGACAATTGCGCGGTCGTGCGATGTGGCTCCCAAACAAAATTGGCGTCCTTTTTTTCCCACAAATAGAGATTTATTTTGGTGGTATTTATTCACCTCTGTGGTTTTTATTTTTTGCGCTATCAACAAAAATAGAGCGAAAATTTTGAAAAAATATGCAATTTTTTACTTTTTGCTATAATAAATATCCCCAAAAAATATATAATTTTTTTCCCTCTGTTTAGGCCGATACGTATTCTTATACCTATTTTTAGTAAAAAAAAATCGAAATAAGCGTTTATCGATTGGTTTGCGCAAAATTTATAGCGTTTACAAAATAGGGGACAGTTTTATGGCATTTTTATTAATAATTTATTTTTTTACTACTAATGGCGGCGATCAGCGATTTTTTTCGTGACTGTGACATTATGGCAGACACATCGGACAATTTTGACACATTTTTGGGACCATTATCATTTTCACAGCGAAAAGTGTTATAAAAATGCACTGATTACTGTGAAAATGTCAATGGCAGTGAATGGGGATAACCACTAGGGGGCGCTGTAGGGGGTTAAGTGTGACCTCATGTGTGTTTCTAACTGTAGGGGGGCAGGGCTGGACGTGTGACGTCAGTGATCGTCGTTCCCTATATCAGGGAACAGACGATCACTGACATTGCCACAGAGAAGAACGAGGAAGCTGTGTTTACACTCACCTCTCCCCGTTCTTCAGCTCCGGAGACCCGATCGCGGGACACCTGGGGCGATCGGGTCCGCGGGTCCCACGGACGTGGCCACAGAGCTTCGAACCGGGTCGCGAGCGTGCCGCCGGCGGCCACGGCTGAGATCTAAAAGGGGGCGTTTATATATACGTCCATGTGCCCAGCCGTGCCATTCTGCCGACGTATATCGTCGTGCGGCGGTCCTTAAGTGGTTAAGCCGGCCATAGCTGGATTGAAATTCGGCCGTTTAGCAGGAACCAGCTGAATATCAATTCAGCTATGGGCAGGCTGGTTGTACTGAAGTCGATCCATCAATAGACTTCAGTACAACCAGCCTGTTGGGTTTTTTCCACCTGATCACAGCCAGAAGCTATAGCAGCCAGCAGTAATCATCGGATTTTGCTTGTGGGAAAGGCTCCCCATGCTCCCCGCCGGCAGAACACAATAGCACTGTGGGAGGGGTTCCCCCATCAACACTGACTGTGTGAATGGGGGAATCGAGCAATCTTCTATCAGTTGAAGAAAATAAAATCGCATATATATACTTTCATATAACACTTTCTGTATCATCACAATGAATTAACCAACTATTTAAATTTCTCTTAAAGTATATCTAAAGCCTGAACCTTGTTTTTTGGATAGTGTATTGAATTGATGAAAGGGGTGCTGATGTACCACTGGTCCTCCTGTTGGGGGCCCGGCACACAGGGGGGGCCCGGACAGCAGGGGATCAGTGTGGTGGGACGGGAGGACGATTACAGACCAATGAACTGTGTCTGTGTCTCTCCCTCCAGCAGCGGCAAGCTGGTTTCTCCACCTTTCCCTCCCACTGGCTTTCAGCTGTTGAAGGGAGAGACACAGACACAGTGCATTGTTCTGTCATTTCCCTCCCGTCCCACTGACCCCCCTCTGTGTTCTGCCCACATCTGATGTAGGTGGTCAGGTAGGCTGTAGGGGGCCCTGTGATTTCTAACAGCCACCAGAAAAAAGATTCCCTCTCTACAACTTTGTATTGATTTTTCCCCTGGCGTCAGGGCTGGACTGGGACAAAAATTTGGCCCTGGACTTCATCCAGACTGGCCCACTTTGACAGGTCTCTCCCATGGCGGCCGGACAACTCCCGCACCCCCCCCCCTAAGCCCCCTCTCCCCCTTCACTAGCCACTAGCTGTTCTACTTTATTAGAGAAGAACAGCTGGTACTCTTATAGGCAGTACCAGTGGGGAAGCTAGACATTATTTCACCCGGGGCAAAGAATCAATTTGGTCCCCCCCTCCCCCACAAGATTAGGCAGAAGTGAGAAACTCCCAGGCCATAGCTGTTGAGTCAGCTGTCTGTCCCCTCCCCCATGCTCCTCTGTCGCCCCCACCCTGCTCCTCTGGTCCTCCCCCTGCTTCTTTGTTCCCCCCAGGTGCGCGCTGCGGGGAGGGAGAGGAAGTGAGCGCTGCGGGAAGGGAGCGACAGGGGAGCGGAGGGGGTCAGTGGTCCGCTGTCACTGAAGCCGGCCCACTGAGCCATCGGCCCACCGGGAAACTCCCTGTAGTCCCAATGGCCAGTCCATCCCTGCCTGGCGTTGTTACCCGGGTCTCTTTTGGTACCTCTGTTTGAAGTCGGCGTAAGCGATTCTGCTTGGGAAACCTTTTCTGCAAATCCTGATGCCCTCCAGTACTCCATTGCACCTCAGCTGATGCAGGACCAGATGATGTTCCATGGCACCTTTAGGGGAGAGAGAGATGGTGGATGTTTATGGACGCTTCTGATCACCTGACTGCACGCTGACGATTCGCCATGCACTGCCTTGGATCTCACCTGGTGTTTTGGTCTCATTGGGAATGAGGCATCGTACAAAGTGAGGGTGAGTTGTCCTAAGATTGCTCATCAATTTATTTAAATTTTCCTGTTGTGAAATAAAATTGCATTGATAAATTACCATAGGTGTGCGCAGCCTAATGCATTAGGGCAGTGGTCTCCAAACTGCGGCCCGGGGGCCAGATGTGGCCCTTTGCTTGATTTTATCCGGCCCTTGGGGTGCTTTTTTATTCATTGACACTAATGATGGGGCAGAATTCCTCCCAATGACACCAATGGTGGGGCAGAATTCCTCTTGCCGACCGCAATCGCGGGACTCACGAGACACACGGACGTACCTGTACGCCAATCTGCCCGTGCCATTCTGTCAATGTAAATAGTGGTGTGGTGGTCGGCAAGGGCACACTTGTGAGAGGCCTGTGGACTGTCTGGCTACTGAGATGCTGCCTGGGGTCTTGTAACTTTCCTGGACCCCTGGAGTAGGGACTTTATACCCTGTTGTGGGACATGTTTATACTGGCGGTGAGCCAAAGTTTTTAATCCATGCGCCCGGCATGCCTAATCTGCATGCCTATATGCCAGACCTATGGATTTCAATGTTTTTTTTTTTTTTAAGCACATGATTAGAGCCTGAGGCTCTAATTTGTTTCAAAAGGGGTAGGCTCTTGGCGCAGAGTACTTTGTCCTGAACCCACCCAGTTGTGTGACATTAGCAGGTGGTGTGGCTGGCGGGCTGGGGGAAAATGCAGAAAATGCCGGTACAGCAAAGCATTGATGTGGGGTGTTGTATATATTTTTTGACAATCTTAAATTATGCTTCATTTTAATTCATTATTAAAATTTTTATAAATAAAATAATTAATCCTTATTAACAGGAAATGCCTGTACAGCAAAGTATGAATGTGGGGGGTTTTATATTTTTCTTGGCAATCTTAAATTATGCTTAATTTTATTAAATAATTATTTTTTTTATAAATAAAATAAATAATCCTTATTAACAGGAAATGCCTGTATAGCAAAGCACTGATGTGGGGTGTTGTATATTTTTCTTGTCAATCTTAAATTGTTCTTAATTTTATTAAATCATTTTTATAAATAAAAAAATAAAAATAATCCTTAATAACAGAAAATGCCTGTACAGCAAAGCATTGGTGTGGAGTGTTGTATATTGTGCTGTATATTGTTATTGACAATCTTAAATTATGCTTCATTTTAATAAATTATTAAAATTTTAATAAATAAAATAATTAATCCTTATTAACAGAAAATGCCTGTACAGCAAAGCACTGATGTGGGGTGTTGTATATTTTTCTTGCCAATCTTAAATTTGTCTTAATTTTATTAAATCATTTTTTTAATAAATAAAATAAAAAATAATCCTTAATAACAGAAAATGCCTGTACAGCAAAGCACTGATGTGGAGTGTTGTATATTGTGCTGTATATTTTTCTTGCCAATCTTGATTTTTTCTTAATTTTATTAAATACATTTAATAAATAAAATAAAAAAATAATCCTTAATAACAGAAACTGCCTGTACAGCAAAGCATTGATGTGGGGGGTTTTATATTTGTTTGCCAATTGTAAATCATGCTTAATGTTATTAAACTATTTTAATTTTAATAAATAAAATAAATAATCCTTATTAACAGGAAATGCCTGTACAGCAAAGCACTGGTGTGGGGTGTTGTATATTTTTCGTGCCAATCTTAAATTATGCTTAATTTTATTAAATAATTAAAATTTTTATAAATAAAATAAATAATCCTTATTTACAGAAAATGCATGTACAGCAAAGCATTGGTGTGGAGTGTTGTATATTGTGCTGTATATTGTTATTGACAATCTTAAATTATGCTTCATTTTAATAAATTATTAAAATTTTAATAAATAAAATAATGAATCCTTATTAACAGAAAATGCCTGTAAAGCAAAGCACTGATGTGGGGTGTTGTATATTTTTCTTGCCAATCTCAAATGTGTCTTAATTTTATTAAATCATTTTAATAAATAAAACAAATAAAAAATCCTTAATAACAGAAAATGCCTGTACAGCAAAGCACTGATGTGGGGGGTTTTATATTTTTCTTGACAATCTTAAATTATGCTTAATTGTATTAAATATTTTTTTTTTTTTATAAATAAAATAAATAATCCGTATTAACAGAAAATGCCTGTACAACAAAGCATTGGTGTGGGGTGTTGTATATTGTGTTGTATATTGTTCTTGACAATCTTAAATTATGCTTCTATTTAATAAATTAGTAACATTTTAATAAATAAAATAATTAATCCTTATTAACAGAAAATGCCTGTACAGCAAAGCACTGATGTGGGGTATTGTATATTTTTCTTGCCAATCTTAAATTTTTCTTAATTTTATTAAATCATTTTAATAAATAGAAATAAAAAAAGAATCCTTAATAACAGAAAATGCCTGTAAAGCAAAGCATTGATGTTGGGGGTTGTTATATTTTTCTTGGCAATCTTAAATTCTGCTTAATTTTATTAATAAATAAAAAAAATTATAAATAAAATAAATAATACTTATTAACAGAAAATGCCTGTACAACAAAGCATTGATGTGGGGTGTTGTATATTGTGCTGTGTATATTGTTCTTGACAATCTTAAAATATGCTTAATTTGAATAAATTATTAAAATTTTAATAAATAAAATAATTAATCATTATTAACAGAAAATGCCTGTACAGCAAAGCACTGATGTGGGGTGTTGTATATTTTTCTTGCCAATCTTAAATGTATCTTAATTTTATTAAATAATTTTAATAAATAAAAAAATAAAAATCCTTAATAACAGAAAATGCCTGTACAGCAAAGCACTGATGTGGGGGGTTGTATATTTTTCTTGACAATTGTAAATTATGCTTAATGTTATTAAATTATTTAAATTGTAATAAATACAATAATTAATCCTTATTAACAGGAAATGCCTGTACAGCAAAGCACTGATGTGGGGGGTTGTATATTTTTCTTGCCAATCTTAAATTTTTCTTAATTTTATTAAATCATTTTAATAAATAAAATAAAAAAGAATCCTTAATAACAGAAAATGCATGTACAGCAAAGCATTGGTGTGGGGTGTTGTATATTGTGCTGTGTATATTGTTCTTGACAATCTTAAATTATGCTTCATTTTAATAAATTATTAAAATTTTAATAAAATAATTAATCCTTATTAACAGAAAATGCCTGTACAGCAAAGCACTGATGTGGGGTGTTGTATATTTTTCTTGCCAATCTTAAATTTGTCTTAATTTTATTAAATCATTTTAATCAATAAAAAAATTAAAATCCTTAACAGAACATGCCTGTACAGCAAAGCATTGGTGTGGGGTGTTGTATATTGTGCTGTATATTGTTCTTGACAATCTTAAATTATGCTTCATTTTAATAAATTATTAAAATTTTAATAAATAAAATAATTAATCCTTATTAACAGGAAATGCCTGTACAGCAAAGCACTGATGTGGAGTGTTGTATATTTTTCTTGCCAATCTTAAATTTGTCTTAACTTTATTAAATCATTTTAATAAATAAAAAAATAAAAATCCTTAATAACAGAAAATGCCTGTACAGCAAAGCACTGATGTGGGGGTTTTTATATTTTTCTTCACAATTGTAAATTATGTTTAATGTTATTAAACTATTTTAATTTTAATAAATAATCCTTAACAGGAAATGCCTGTACAGAAAAGCACTGATGTGGGGTGTTGTATATTTTCCTTGCCAATCTTAAATTTGTCTTAATTTTATTACGGTAAATCATTTTAATAAATAAAATAAAAAAATAATCCTTAATAACAGAAAATGCCTGTACAGCAAAGCATTGATGTGGGTTTTATTTATATTTTTCTTGACAATTGTAAATTATGCTTAATGTTATTCAAAATGTTAATTTTAATAAATAAAATAAATAATCCTTATTAACAGAAAATGCCTGTACAGCAAAGCATTGTTGTAGGGCGTAGTATATTTTTTCTTGATAATCCTAAACTATGCTTCATTTTAATAAATAAAATAAATAATCCTTATTAACTAATTTCACACACAAAGGAAATAATAATAATAATAATAATAATAATAATAATAATAAAAAAAAGACAAATGGACAAGCAGCACACAGGATATGAAATGCAGTCACATTACTTTGACCATGTGGGGACCTCGCTTACCCTGAAGAGAGCAGACACGGTTTGGAAAGAGGAACCCTTCTTCTTGCCGCCCTTCTTTGCACCTCCCTCTGCAAGACGACAAGAAAGTATTAATAGTGAAGGATCTGCAAACACACATAAGCCTGGCAGCTTGTGGTGAGATCCGCAATAATCCAATGGCAATAGTTAACAGGTTTTGCAATAAATAGTTAAAATTGAAGTTTCGTCTGCTTATATTTTCCTTCCCCCTCATTAACATGCTACAATAAAAAAAATTATAACTTTTTACAATATGATTTTTTTATAATAATAATAATAATAATAATAATAATAATAATAAAAAAAAAAAAAAAGAGCACCATATTTGGTGAAATATCAAGGGTATAAACAGACCCCTGATGTCTCACTTTTAAGACTTTTCCCGTTCATTCACAAACGACAGGTAAGAATGAACACAGGAATGACCGGTACAGATCACACACTGTGTTTGTTTGGAAAAGTAAGGGGCAGGTAAATTAAATATTTACCGGCCCCTTCCCTTGCTCGCCATCCTGAAACAACAGCAGCAGCCAGCGGGAGAGGAGAGAAGAGAAGCTAGCAGCACTGCCAGGGCTCCAGGAAGCAGAGGACATCGGCATTGCACAGTGTGATTAGGGTGTGCCCAGGCACACCTGGCACACCCTGTGCGCACGCTTATTACTGGGTCTGTGTGCTTCTCGCAAGGCAGATCGTGGCTGGTGAGAGGAGTCGGCAGGGTGCTGTACATAGCTTGCCCCCTCACAATTAGAATCACTCCCTAGGACACACTTAACCCCTTCCTTCACCCCTAGTGGTTAACCCCTTCCCTGCCAGTGTCATGTCATTTACAGAGTAATCAGTGCATTTTTATAGCACTGTTCGCTGTATAAATGACAATGGTCCCAAAATAGTGTCAAAAGTGTCCGATGTGTCCGGCATAATGTCGCAGTCCCTGATCGCCGCCATTACTAGTAAAATAATAATAATAATAAAAATGCCATAAAACTATCCCCTATTTTGTAGACGCTATCAATTTTGCGCAAACCAATAAATATACGCGTATTGCAATTTTTTTACCAAAAATATGCAGAAGAATACGTATCGGCCTAAACTGAGGAAAAAAAATGGTATATATATTTTTGGGGGATGTTTATTATAGCAAAAAGTAAAAAAAAATTATGTTTTTCAAAATTGTCGCTTTTTTTTTTGTTTATAGCGCAAAAAAAAAACGCAGATGGGATCAAATACCACCAAAAGAAAGCTCTATTTGTAGGGGGAAAAAAACGTCAATTTTGTTTGGGTGCAACGTCGCACGACCGCGCAATTGTCAGTTGAAGCGACGCAGTGCCGAATCGCAAAAAACGCCCCCGGTCATTGGGAAGCCAATTCGAAGTGGCTTTAATGTGGCAGATTTCATTTCATAACAGGCTTTTCACTTTCTTGGAGAACTATTTTCCACATTTGCAGTGAGTTATTTCTCCCATGGCGCCCGCCATTTTTTTTTTTTAGGTTTTGCTTTATACACTAACCTGCGTCAGTTGCTGAATAGCTGGAGAAAAGGTTGGCCAAGGTCTTCATGGAAGATTTTTGGTAGAGCCCAATGACTGTCTCGTTCAGCGGGTCCTTGTTCTTGTCAAGCCAGCCAGAGATGTTGTAGTCCACAGTTCCGGCATAGTGGACCAATGAGAAGTGAGCCTCAGCTTTGCCTTTGGCTGGTTTGGGTTTCTGGAAGTTGTTGGACTTGCCCAGATGTTGGTCGTACAGCTTGTTCTTGAAGGAAGTGTCTGTTGCCTTGGGGAACATGCACTCCTCTTCCAGGATGGAGAAGATGCCCATTGGCTAATCACAATATAAGACCAAATATAATTACAGCACATTTTTTTTTACAATACCTATGAGACGCACCTTTCTGTTCTACAGAACAAATATACCTTCTCAATGAGCTCAATGCAGGCGGCCAAGTCCATGCCGAAGTCAATGAATTCCCACTCGATGCCTTCCTTCTTGTACTCCTCTTGCTCCAGCACGAACATGTGGTGGTTGAAAAACTGTTGTAGTTTCTCATTGGTGAAGTTGATACAAAGCTGCTCCAAGCTGTTGTACTAAAAGGAAATAAATGTTAGCCAATCCTTGGATAAATACATTTTCAAAGAAAATTGCTAGATTCCCCCATCAACACATTCAGGAAAGCATCCCGCAGTGCTATTGTATTCTACCAGTAGGTGGGGGTGCACAGGGAGCTTTGCTGTCTGGTAGGGTACTGCTAGCAGCTATAGCCAGGGCTGGACTGGGACAAAAATTTGGCCCTGGACTTCATCCAGACTGGCCTACTTTGACAGGTCTCTCTCATGGCGGCCGGATTGGCTGGTTGGACCCAAATCGATTGATGGATCGACCTAGGTAGAATCAGCCTGCCCATACATGGTCCCTGCTAAACCGGGCAAATGAAATGGTCACTCATAGTTAGTATAGAGCAGTGGTCTCCAAACTGTGGCCCTTTGCTTGCCTTTATCAGGCCCTTGGACACCAACAGTGGGCCACCTTTCTTTCTGTAATAGACTTTCCCTGGCTCAATTCCAGGATGCATGTTCTATTCTGCCGCTGAGCCAAATTCATGATGATGTGGGGGGAGGAGCCGCGAGAGCCGCCGTGGGACACCAGAAGAGGAGGATCGGGGCCACTTTGTGCAAAACTAACTGCACAGTGGAGGTAAGTATGACATCTTTGTTTTAAAAAAAAAAAAAACTAACCCATAGTATCCCTTTAAGCATTGTATACTCCTATTGATGCCAAAGCATTTTCTACTCACAATTGCCACATTCCGGCCCCCAGGAAGTCTGAAGGACAGTAAACTGGCACTTTGTTTTGAAAGTTTGGAGACCCCTGGTATAGAGTTTCATTTACATTCCAGACACGCCTGCTTACAGTGTATGTGCATTTGCTTTTGAATCCTTATGGAGACCTTGGATCAAACACTATTTACTTCCTGGTTTGGACTGTTCACTAATTTCTCCCTGAGAGTTTATAATATCCACCCCACTACTATGATTACCTTCACCTGATTCTCTAACCATTGGTCCCCCTGGATATTTCTTTCTCTCTCCCCTCTGTGCCCTATCCCCTCTACTAGGTTTATTCTTGTTAATTATCTGATATACCAACTGTAATAGAAGATGCTTTGAATGGTTGGGATTTTTGACCTTCACATCAGATAAAGCCAAGCCAAGAGAAGGAACTTGGCCCTGGTTTAGCCTAATTTATTCCCCCAGCTACTCTACAACACATTAACTTTATATTTCTTGATAGGTTCGTTCTATTCTATTCTCTTCATAGATGACACAATTATATTGCATTATTTAAATCAACTTAATTTCTCAATTACTTGTCGTCAAATAGCTGCCGTGAAGCTATGATTATGACACTTCATGTTACGTTATCATATCCTACAACCTGCTAGGTTATCTATTTTCATTTACATTTGTAAGAATTACTTTCCTGAATGATTGTCAGGTCACCCGTGGCCAGGCGACAACTGCACCCCCTTGGGGTCAGGGATGCACCACAGGGTGGTGAACCCTATAGCCGACTACTGCTAGCAGAGACGAAGTGTGAACCCAAGATCACCCAGGGCGCGGAGTCTAAGGCCCAGTTTTGTATTTACCAGAGCCCCGGATGGTGGGGATGGCCTTGGCCGCAACTGGATCCAGGTCGCGACCCCCGAGATTCCCTAGGTCACACTCCGCAGGGAGAGAGGGGAAGCAGCCAGCAGGACAAACGGTGGTGATGGGTAGGCCGAGGTCAGGGCAACAGGCAGACAAGGATAACCGTGGGACAGGCAAATGGTCAGGGGCACAGGCAAACAGCAGAAGTCAGGAACAAGCCAAAACGGTACACGGAAGGATGATCATAGCACTCTGCAAACAGGAACTAGCAAACTACACTGTTGAACAGCACTGCATACCTGTAGAGCAACAGTTAATAAAGACTTCCTGGGATGGCCTGGGTGGGGCCATACAGGAAGAGGAAGTGATAAAAAGGGAACCAGAACAGAGTCAAGCCTCTCATGAGCAGATGGAAACACAGGTAAGCTGCCAGACTATTGCATATCCATGACAATGATTATGCCTTTTTCTACTATACTATTGTACATGTTCTGTTAATGGAATATCGATATCTATTATATTATTGTACATGCTCTGTGGAATTTTGTTGATAATTATAAAATTCGAATAAAATATTTGAAACACAAAACAACATTTGCTTACATCAAAGATTTCAAATCCAGCAATATCCAGGACACCAATAAAGAACTGCCTTGGCTGCTTAGTGTCCAACATCTCATTGATACGTATGACCATCCAAAAGAACATCTTCTCATAGACTGCTTTGCCCAAGGCGCCAACATTGTTGTAGACCTGGAAAGAGGATAAAGAGACAAATGCAACTTTATATGTTTTTTTTTTTTTATTATTAGTTATTAATATTATTATTATTATTATTATTTATTATACACGATTTATATAGCGCCAACAGTTTACGCAGCGCTTTACAACACAAATACAGTACAGTTCAATACAGAAGGTACAGGAGGGCCCGGCTCGTAGAGCTTACATTCTAAAGGGAGGTACAAAAGGTAACAGCAATAATAATAGAGTTACAAAAGTAATAGAGCTACAAAACAATCATAAAATAAGAGGTCAGAAAAGCTTAGCAGGTCTGTTAAAACACCCATGTTGTTTATCTAATTTTGTTTCCTTTTTGCTTGTAAATTGCTTATAACCCCACCAAACATTACAACTTTTTGTTTTAGCAGAGACCCTAGGGAATAAAAAAAGCAATCGTTGCAACTTTTTATGTCACACGTAGTGGGGGCCCATCCATTAGGAGCGCCGGAGCTCCTCCCCCTCTATCCACAGCCGCCACCCCCATGCTGTAGCCATCACCGATGCCACGCTGGGCTCTGAATTATAGCGGTGTTTTTTTTTTTAAGCACTCAATTAAAGCCATAGGCTTTAATAGGCTTAAAATAGGGTGGACTCATGACGCAGAGCAACATGGACCTCCCCAGCAACAAGAGACCCACCGGCAACAATAGATCTCCCAGCAGCCAGCATTAATAGATCCCCCAGCACCCCTCGCCATTACATACATTCGGTGCTGGAGGTGCCGAGACTGCATTCCCCCCACGTCCCCCCCCCCCCCCCGAACAAAAGCCCTGTTCTTAGATAAGGCCACGTACCTGCTGCACAGTCTGCCCTTTGGTGACGTATTCATTCCCAACTTTGACCCTTGGGTAGCACAGAGCTTTCAGAAGATCTGCAGAGTTCAGACACATCAGGTAGGCCGCCTTATCAGCAACTGGAAGAAAAACAAACATATTTATCATTACAGGAATGAAAGTGTGCAATAGACATGTGCACTGCTGAAAAATTCGCTTGTTTTCGTTTCATTCGTTTATTTTTTAGTTTTTTCAGGTCATTTGTTATGATTGAAATTCGTTGTTTCGAAATGAATTCAGAAATTCGGAAAAATGTGAATTCGGTATGTTCCATTGATTTAGATGCGGTATTCGTTATTTCCATAATTAGAAAAAAATCAGAAAATAAGAATGAAAATCCGAAATAATAACTAACTAATTAAAGCTAACTATTAAATGATAGGTATTGGAATTTCCTTTCAAATTTGGCTGTTAGTGAACGTAACGAATACGAATTTATCCGAAGTTAGGAATTATCCGCGTGGCATAACATTTCCCCTTCCCGCCTGTGAAGGATGCTTCAGTTTAAATTCTCCCTGCTTGGTTAATGCTGTGTTAGAAGGTGATTTCATGTGTGACTCATCTCTCTGTTAATATGTTAAATAATGCTAGCTTTTGAAAGACCTTTAATTGTGTGATAACACTGTCTAAAACCTATTGATGCTCAGAGGTGTGAAGAGGTGTCAAGCGGCATGCGGAGACGAAACGTCTGCCTAGGAAACTCAGTGTGTGAAGGTGGTTTGTTTGATGCCATTAATTAAGGAATGTGCAGTGATTAGACATGATAATTATAGGCCGGTGCCGACCTGTCTAGAATGTTGTAGTAATTAGCCTTAGTGTGTGATTAGGGGGGGTGGAGATCTCATTGTTTCTTTAATGCCTGGTACTGTATATAAAGCTGAGAAGAAACCATTAAAGGCTGTCTCTTGTTCCAGCATTAACCTTGGCTTATGTGTGGATTATTGGGCCATCCCAGGGAGTTCTACTCATGGAATATTGGGGTGATTTGCTTTTATGGGGAGAAGGGAAGACTTTGACGGGGATATCATTCTAATACCGTCACACCGCCATTCCCCCCCTGGTGCCCCACCCACCTCACATGATACCACAGTGCCTAGGGTAGCCGCTCCTCCTGCCCACCCCTTGTCCCAGCCAGGACCCCCCTCCCCCTTCCTCTTCTCACATCTCCTCACCCTCTGTGCCTTCCGGCTCAGCTTGCTCCTCTCTTTGCTTTTGCTTGAACTTCATGTTTCCATAGTGCATGACGGCGCCGGTCAGCTTGTAGATGGAAAGTTTCTCCTCAGCGGTGAAGCCCAAGATGTCAATGGCGCTCTAGAACATTAGATTAGAACAGGAGAGTTACTGGAGCTGGAAGATGGTCTTCTCATCCATCACTCGCATAGATTGGTATAAAGAAAAAGATAATAACAGGAAATGTAATAGAAAAGGCTGATTAAACATGGCATCTCCAAGCAAGGTCTTTGGGTCATCCCCACACTACGGGACCATCTAAATCTCTTGCACCTATCAGATTCTAGAGTAGCCACACCTACTGCCAGCCTGATTTCTTTAGGCATGTGATTTATTTAGGCTCATTATATAATTCTTGGAAAATAAAGTGATTTCCTGAATTATGAAGAAATACATAAATTAAATAACAGCTATTTTATGTTATTCTGGAGTGTCTTGATTTAATAAAGCATGTAGGTCAAGCAGAGATACGTTCCAATGAAAAATGTAATTGATTCATAATTACCATTTTTAGGTGTGTACTAAGTAGAGGCCCTCTCTGTTTTTAACATTAGACAGGGTCAGTTTGGTTGTTTTGCAGGCTGGCTGGTATGTGTGCTGGGAAATCTTTTGTTGCTTATGATGTGCGTTGCTCTTCCACGTGCACCTTGCTGCAAAGGCTACATATAGGTTGGGTTTGTTGCCACTTGTTGCACCCTCTACCTAGTGTAGGCGCTAGAGTGAGATTGCTTTGTAGAGCAGGTAAATTTAGGCTGTTAGCTAGGCTTGTTTGTTTTGATCTGTGGGGCTGGGAGTGGCTCAGAGTAGGCTGGTGACTCAAGCCTCGTACACACGCTCGGTTTTCTCTGCAAGAACCAGCAAGAAAACTGCTGGCAGAGCTTTCTTGCCGAGTAAACCGAGCGTGTGTACGAGGCTTTCAAGGTTTCTCATCTGGAAATCTGGCCAGAATCTCGACGAGAAAAATAGAGATCCTGCTCTCTATTTTCCTGACGAGAAACCCGAGAGTGTGTATACTTACCTGTCGCCGTGGAAACCCGCGCATGCTCAAAATGACTTTGACGCATGCGCGGTAGCTTCCACGGAATAGGTAGGGTGAAGCAAGATGGCGGCGCCGGCATAGAATGTCACAAGCGCATGCTCGTCGTATGCAATGACGTCACCGCGTTCTTGTCTTTCAAATGAACCACGGTTCTTTTGAAAGGACTGTGTGTACACTTGGGCGGAAAGAGATTCTTGCCAAGAATCTCGTCAGGAAAAAAGTTTTTTTTCCTGACGAGATTCTGGCCCGTGTGTACGAGGTCTCACAGACAGCATCATCTTTCTGTTACCTCCCTCCTGCCTCTAGAACAGGGATGGCCAACCAGTGGCCCGTGAAGCCCTCTGATGTGGCTCGCGACCTCCTTCTCTGGAATGGAGGGTTGGCAAGCCCAGATTGCAGGTTGCCGACCTGCCATACCACAGCATCAGTGTTGTGAATGAAGCTGGTGGTAGAGGAAGAAAGCGGCTGCAGAGCAGAACCCCACAAGCCGATGCGTCCTCTACAGCGCTGTCTTTTGCCACAGGTGGAGTCTATGGCAAAGTTCAGCTAACCCGCAGTATAGACACAGGTGCACTACGCTGCACCCGCGGTGTGGGTAAACTGCAGCACATCAGTGTGAAAGCAGTCTTAAGCCCTTTTCACACGATCGGCCTGACCAAATGGGACCCTTAATTCACCTCTATAGAGCGACTGATGTCCGTTTACGCCCGCCTACCTCCAATCCGAAAAACAAAAGAGAATTCATCCCCTTTCATCTGGGCGGATCGGAGGGCCTATAGAGTAGCCGCGACCTGATATCTGCCCGCTCCACTCATTGTGGCCCTCGACTGGTTACCAAGTTTCTTAAGTGGCCCTCACTCTTCAAAAGGTTGGGCACCTTTGTTCTAGAAGCTTCTAGAAGGAAGGAGGGGAAGAAGGGTTGAGCTATTCGGGGTGTTCTAAGGAGCCCTGACCAAACCCGAACCTGGATTGGAAGGGGGGCAGGCCTCCTTAAATACCTAGAGTCAGCCCAGCTGGGGAGGAGTTGTTCGGGTGGAAGAACTGGAGATGCAGTGTTAGGCTGTCAGGGCCTTGGAGGGAGCCCCCCAATCTGGGGGGGGGGTGACCTTGGGCAGGGGCTCAGAGCTGTGAAGGAACCCCACACAACCCAAGGGGTGTCCTGAACAGGAGCAAGAGAGGACAGCGGGGAATACTGCCGGGCAAGTCTCCAGGAGGGATCCACCAGGTGTCGTGATCAGCGAACATACATAGTGTCTGAGGTTGTGACTTGAGGGCTATATCATGCTAAGAGAAGCTGCTTTGAGTTAAATGACTACAAAGAGATCCGAGCTGCCTCTTCCAGTAATGGGAATTCCTTGTTTGATCTCTACTTTGAGACAATTTTACATTAAAGTTCTTCCTGGACTTACATCAGTGGCCAACAGCTCATCAGCATCATCAATGCTTGCCACGGTGATCTCCCCTTGGCTGACGAATGGGAAGTCATAGGGGTTGGTGGTGATCAGAAGCATGTCTGGAGGACAGATAACATATATATTTAATACAAAAGCCATTGTTGTTTGCTATAAATGTCAGTTATTTTTTTGACCGCTTGTATGAAACATTAGCACTAGTGCTCCTCAATATCTACCTTCATAAACCCAGCTGATGAGGGTCTGTTTTATGGCACAAGAAAACATCCAGTCTCAGTAAAAGGAGCATTTAACCCTCATGCCGCGTACACACGGTCGTTTTCTGCGATGTAAAAAAACGACGTTTTTAAAATTTAATTGACCGTGTGTGGGAGAAAACGACGTTTTATGTCTTCTGAAAAACAACCAAAAAAAATTGAAGCATGCTTCAATTTTATGTGTCGTTTTTCAAAACGTCGTTTTTGACTTCACAGAAATTGACCGTGTGTAGCAAAAAACGACTTTTCAAACGACGTTTTTACACCCGCGCATGCCCAGAAGCTAGTTATGAAGCGAGCTTCAATGGAAAAACGTGGTGAACGTAACCTCGCTTTGCTAGAGCACTGTGAAAAAACGATGGTGTGTAGGCAACATCGTTTTTGAAAATTGAAGTTTCAAAAACGTCGTTTTTTTACTTCACAGAAAACGTCGTTTTTTTACATCGCAGAAAACGACCGTGTGTACGCGGCATCAGAAGTCATTACAACTAGGGATGAGCTTGGGTTCAATCTGAACCCAATAGGAAGTGGTCTGTGCCAAGCCAACCAACGTCTGGCAGGGGATTCCAGCGCACTGCACCAGCACATAACCAAAGGGGTGGGATTGCTTGTGACATCATTGATCTAATGATAGCTATGTGACCCAGTATAGTCATGCAGCCCTAAGTCAATGATGTCAGAAGTGTCCTTGCCCCTTTGTGTTTCGGGGGAAAAGATTCAGGGCAGGAAATCCCCCACCAGCAGCTGATTGGCCCGCCACTGACAGTTTTATTTTAAGTTTGGCCGAACGTGGGTGTCACATGCTTTGGACTGCAGGAGAACCATCGTCCGGAGAACTGAAAAATTTTGTTTTCGGAATTTCGTTTTCGTCTGAAAAATTGATTTATTTCCCGAAATTCGTTTTTATTTATTGTGTTTTGATAAAAAATGCATTCGTCCGAAAAGCCTTATTAAGGTCGAATCCGTCATTGAAGGCTTATGGTGTCCGCCGAATGTTCTAAGAAGATTTGACGAAGCAGCTAAACTACGACGCGGCAATCGTACATTTTCGGTCGAATGTTCTGCCCACAAGCTATAGTAGAATTCTAATGTTGTATGACACTAGTAATAATTATATTTATTCATTATTATTACTAGTCAACCAACATTAGAATTCTTCTAGGGCAGCGCATTTGACCATAAATTGTATGTTTTTAGCTGCTTCGTCGAATCTTCATGTCTCTATAATGTCGAATCTTTTCTCTCTATGTCGAATAAGGTTAGGCACATACAATCGCTAATGTTACCGTCATGTCGAATCTTCATGTCTCTAAAATGTTAAAACAAGATTGGTTAAACCCACAAGTGCTTTTTTTTTACCACTACTCTTCCTTTATATTGGCTTTTGGAATTTGCAAATGCAGCAATTTAGAAATCAGATAAAAGATTTAGGGCTGAAAAACACTTTTTCATAGAGTGCATTTTATATTCAACTCTATAGATCAGACCAAAATGAGGGACAAATGAGGAGGAAAGAGGGACAGAGGGACATTGCTCCAAATCAGGGACAGTCCCTCGAAATCAGGGACAGTTGGGAGCTATGTATTATCTCCCTGATATATTTTGCTCTAGGAATGGGATCCATAACATGAGAGGCAGCAAACACTTCGGAATACTGATCGCTGAACACAAAGTTCCTTACCGATTAGCTCCGGCTTCTTGTTGGAACAAATCTGGTAGAAGATGTGGTAGCTTCTCTCCGCTTTCAGTTGGAAGGTGACTCTGGATTTCTCCAGCAGGTCTAATAAAAACAAGCATTTCATAAACAATCACAAAAACCAATGTCCATCAAGACCAACTTTTCACAAACTCCTCTGTTTTTTTTGGGGGGGGGGGGGGTATAAATATTAAAGTATAACTAAAGGCAAACCTTTTTTTTTCTAGTTTTGGACAGATTGGAGAGCGATTGGAACACCCATTAGGTTTTTATTGCCATCTATTCCCCCGCTAGGGATATTCATCCTCTCTATCTGTCCTGTTTACCATTATCATTGAAAGTAAAAGTAAAGAAACACACACATTTTTAGCTTATCCCCAGAAAGGTAATTTTCCAATGGGGACACTAGTTCTGGTAACCTGGAAGTCCCCAAGGAATTTCCTTAATTTACTGAGATTATCTCTCACTTCCTGTTTTGGCTATGGGACAGGAAGTGAAGGTATATCTACCCAATCGGACACAGGCAGGTGAGAGATCAGGTGGCTCCGCGGGGGGTGAGAGAGCGGACGCCTCCGCGGGTGGCTCCGCAGGCAGACTGGGCGGCTCGGTTTGTGGGCAGGTGGGCGTGTGGCTCAGTGTGTGAGCGGGTGAGAACAGGCTAGGTGTGAGTGGGTGGCTGGCCCAGTGCCAACCCAAGACATTGTGCTGCCTGGTACCAAGAATGAAATGCTGCCCCCCAAAAAAAATTACGCCCACCAAAATGCCCCCACATCCATTATTTTATATCATGATAACTAAAGTGGACCTATCATGGCTCTATACATGTATATAGGAGTATAAAGAGGACCTGTTATGGTTGTTTACATGTATAGGAGTATAAAAAGGACCTGTTATGGCTCTTATTCATGTAATTAGCCCCACAGTGGAGGGAAGAGCGGAACGGGAGGAGCAGTGGGGCAGCAATTAGCCCCACAGTGGAGTGGAGAGCGGAGCTGGTGGAATGGGATGTCGGGCAGGCAGCAATTTGCCGCCCCCCTGAAACTGTTGTCTGGTACAATGGTACCATCGGGTCCCATGGTAGGGCCGACCCTGGGCTGGCCAATCGGAGAGCTGGCGGGCAGGGGAGCAGAGAGATGACATCATCTCTCACCGCCCCCGCATCCTTGCAGTAACTTCCGCCCTCATTGTGCAGGCAGCGTGGGCAGCAGAGAGATTACGTTATCTCTCTGCTGCCTGACTCTGGGACAAAGAAGCAAGAGACAAGCAAAACACCACCGTAGCAGGCACGTGACAATCCGCAATGTGTGGCAGGTGACGTGGCAAGTGACAATTCGCAAGGTGTGGCAAGTGACGTGGCAAGTGACAATCCGCAAGGTCTGGTAGATGATGTGGCAAGTGACAGTACTCAAGGTGTGACAGGTGACGTGGCAAGTGACAATCCGCATCTGGTGGCAGTTGACGTAGCAAGTGACAATCCGCAAGGTGTGGAAGGTGACGTGGCAAGTGACAGTCCGCAACGTGTGGCAGGTGATGTGGCAAGTGATAACCCGCAACATGTGGCAAGTGACAATCCGCAGCATGTGGCAGGTCACAATCTGCATCTGGTGGCAGGCAAGTGACAATCCGCAATGTGTGGCAGGCGACGGTGGCAAGTGACACGCTCAGGGCTCCCACTGATTCAGCATTATGGTGAGTTGAACCATTTCATTTTATATTACAATGTAATAATAGAAATAATGCGCTTCAATCATCCTGTCACCATAACAACCATGGTGCCGGGATGTTTGAAGCGCCAACATCGGCCATTTGTTGGAAGTACCAATAAATATTGTTCTTCAACCAACTGGAGCTACCAAGACTTTCTATTCACACATTTTCTTCTCACTCACTTCCACGAGTACAGGTGTGTCAGTTTTTATGATAAGAAAGGCACATTTTGTGAGAATTCCTGAATACAAGAAATACGTCTGACCGAAAACATGGTGGAAAAAAAATCCCATAGTTTGTTAATGGCTGCCCCCAAATTGCTAAGACTGGGATTATCACAATGGTTGGCTTACATGTCTCAATATCAGCAGAGGCCAGCTTTCCATTGGTGGCAAAGTGGATTCTGATGAATTTACCCTACAAGATAAAGAAATGGAAATCCAGATTTAATCGACTAAAGACAACAACCTTCTGCAAGAATATAGAAAGTCAAAAGTTGGAGATAAAGAGCTTCAAACCTTCTTGGGATATTTCAACTTGTAGCAGTTGAAAAGGTCTAGGCGGGGCCGGTGCAAGGATTTTGCCAACTCAGGCGAAGGTGCATTTTGCCGCCCCCCCACAGGCGCGCACACACACCATACAATATATATGTATATATATCACACCCCCCTCCACTAACTACAGACCGCCCTCCCGCAGTATGGATCCCCCTCACTAAGAACAGACCCCCTTCCTCAGTACAGACCACCCTCCGTTAGTATAGACCCCCTCCCTCAGTACAGACACCCCATCAGTGTAGAATCCCCCCTCTTAGTGCAGACACCCCGCCTTTAGTGCAGACCCCCCATCAGTATAGATTTCCCCCTTTAGTGCAGACCCCCCATCAATATAGATTTCCCCCCTTTGGTGCAGACCCCCCACTAGTATAGAATCCCCCTTAGTGCAGACCTCCACAGTATAGACACCCCCCCCCCATAGTGCAGACTTCCCCATCAATATAGACACCCCCATCAGTATAGAAACCCCCCTTAGAACAGATCCCCGTAGTATAGACACCCCCCTTAGTTCAGACCCACCATCAGCATAGGCACCCCTCTCCCCTCCCATAGCGCCCCCCCCCCCCCCACATGAGTAATAAAGTGTACAGTACAGACCTCAGAACAGCGCGGCAGCAGACGTATACACACAGCGGTGTGTGTCCCTCGGCTCCTCATCCTCATTGTATGTAAAGAGCGAGGAGGAGGCGCTGGCGGCTTCAGTCCGCTCCACCGAAACAGAGCGAGGGCAGTGGGCGGTGATAGCGGTGCCGCTATTCACGAGTGTCGCCCCCCGCACCCACCTAGCAACGCCCGTGTCGGGCGGGCGACTGTGTCCCGGTCAATTTTCCGCCCTGGGCGGCGCTGGCGCCGTAAGGGAAGTGCCCATGTTGCCTTGCGCTGGCGCCGGCCCTGGCTCTAGGTCAGTGATGGCGAACCTTGGCACCCCAGATGTTTTGGAACTACATTTCCCATGATGCTCACCTATACTGCAGAGTGCATGAGCATCATGGGAAATGTAGTTTCAAAACATCTGGGGTGCCAAGGTTCACCATCACTGGTCTGGGTTAAAGGGGTGGTCCAGCTTTAAGATTTTTTTTTTAAAAGTCAGCAGCTACAAACACTGTAGCTGCTGACTTTTAATAAGCACACTTACCTGTCCAAGGTGCCCGCCATGTCGGCCGCCCAAGGCCGATCCGTCGATCGAGGCAGGTACCGGCGCCGCCATCCTCACTAAGGGAAACAGGCATTGGCCTTGCGGCTTCACTTCTCGTTTCCTACTGCGCATTTTATTGGTTGAACTAGATAGACTCAACTTTTTTTTTTCAGCCTGGCTAACTATGCAACTGTTTGTGACAACATAACTTACAAAGCGGGAAGAGTTGTCATTCCTGACGGTCTTGGCGTTACCAAAGGCCTCCAGCAGAGGGTTGGCCTGGATGATTTGATCCTCCAGAGTCCCCTATAGAAAACATATAGAGTTAGTAATTATAGGTAATATTAGTCATATTTATCTGTTATTCAGGTTGGTGATTTGGCTTAGGTAATAGAAATTCACAAAAATATAGTTCTGTCCAATATCTGACCATATCATGGAATTGTACACATTATACCTTGCTAAAGGAATTATCTATACATTATATTTTCCTATGTAAATTATTTATACGTTATACCTTGCTCTGTGAGTGGTCTATACATTACTATGTGAATAATCTATACATAATAACTTGCTATGGGAATTGCATAAACACAATGGGGATTATTTACGAAAGGCAAACCCACTTTGCACTACAAGTGCACTTTCAAGTGCAGTCGCTGTAAATCTGAGGGGGACGTGCAAGGATAATTAAAAAACATAATTTTAGCTTGCACATGATTGGATGATAAAACCAGCAGAGCTTCCCCTCATTTCAGATCTTCCCCTCAGATCTATAGTGACTGCACTTCCACAGTGGATTTGCCTTTTGTAAATAACCCCCTATATCTTGCTGTGTGAATGGTCTATAAATTATACCCTGCTATGTCAATGGTATATGCATTATACCTTTCTATGTGAATGGTCTATATTCAGGGCTGGACTTTATCCAGACCGGCCCACTTTAATTTTGCAAACACGCACAAAAACAGTATATATACTATACGCAATTGCGCAACAAAAATCCTCCCTCTTACATCAGAGTCCCTAGAGAGCCCCCTTATATCAGGGTCCCCAGAGAGACCCCCCCCCTTACATCAAGGTGCCCAGAGATCCCCCCTTACATCAGGGTTCCCAGAGAGCCCCCCTTACATCAGGGTCCCCAGAGAACACCCTTACATCAGGGTGCCCAGAGAGCCCCCCTTACATCAGAGTCCAAAGAGAGCCCCTACTTACATCAGGGTCCCCAGAAAGCACCCTTACATCAGAGTCCCCAGAATGCCCCCCCCCCCAACTTTAGAGTCCCAGAGAGCCCTCCTTAAATCAGAGTCCCTAGAGAGCCCCCTTATATCAGGGTCCCCAGAGAGACCCCCTCCCCTTACATCAGGGTCCCAGAGAGCCCCCCTTACATCAGGGTCCCCAGAGAGCCCCCCTTACATTAGGGTCCCCAGAGAGCCCCCTCCTTACTTTAGGGTCCCCAGAGAACACCCTTACATCAGGGTCCCCAGAGAGACCCCCCTTACATCAGGGTCCCCAGAAAGACCCCCTTACATCAGGGTCCCCAGAGAGACCCCCCTTACATTAGGATCCCCAGAGTGACCCCCCTTACATCAGAGTCCCCAAAGAGCTTTCTCCTTACATCAGAGTCCCCAGAGAGCCCCCCCTTACATCAGAGTCCACAGAGAGCCCCTACTTACATCAGGGTCCCCAGAGAGCACCCTTACATCAGAGTCCCCAGAATGCCCCCCCAACGTTAGAGTCCCCAGAGAGCCCCTCCTTACATCAGGGTCCCCAGAGAGCCTCCCACTTACATTAGAGTCCTTAGAGAGCCTCCCCCTTACATCAGGGTCCCGAGAGAGCCTCCCCCTTACATCGGGGTCCCCAGAGAGCTCCTCCTTACTTCAGGGTCCCCAGAAAGCCCCCCCTTACATCAGAGTCCCCAGAGAGCCCCCCGCCTTACATCAGAGTCCCCAGAGAGCCCCCCACTTACACCAGGATCCCCAGAGAGCCCCCCACTTTTAGATCCAAGAAGTGTCTGGCGCCCAATGACTTTCACCATCTTTGCACCCACTATGCCTCACAACCCACCACACATTGAAGGATGTCAACTATCTTTGGCCTTGGAGATCCTCATTACCACAAGAGGTAAAAGACCTTGCTGCTACGTATATATATATAAATTATAACTTGCTATGTGTCTGGTCTATACACTATACCTTGCTTTTTGCATTAGCGTCTTCCTTCTTTTTATCACCAACAGCGGCAATTGTTGCGAAGTACTGGATGACACGTTTCGTGTTCACAGTTTTTCCGGCACCGGATTCTCCACTGGCAGAGAAAGAATAATACGGTGTCACTTGGCCAGCCAGTAGACAGGTACCCATTAATGGACAACTACATACAAAACTGAAAAGAAATCCTAAAGATAATCTGTCACCATAATCATACAGGGCAAAGGGCCAGGTCCTCTTGAAAACCCATTTCACCACTGATACCGTATTTCCCCGCTATTTCGTTTATCTGTTAGAACTCTTATAAATAACCGGTGAATCCAGAGGGTGAACATGTGACTTTCTCCTCTCCCTCCCAAGATTCAGTGCTTAGTCCTAAGCAGCCAATCACCAGGCCCGCACACTGTCACATGGGAAGGGGAGGAGAGCATTCACCCTGTGTAAGCTCTGAATCTGATGCAGGGGTGACTGACAACTCATGCGGCTGCCGGCAGGGCCAATCCTAGGGTCACAGACGCCTGGGTGCAGAAATATTTCTGGCGCCCCCACATGGTCAGAGACTGCAGACATAGTACAGGATATGGTCAGAGACTCCAGACATACTACGGGAGATGCTCAGAGACTGCAGACATACTACAGAAGATGCTCAGAGACTGCAGACATACTACAGAAGATGCTCAGAGACTGCAGACATACTACAGGAGATGGTTAGAGACTGCAGACATACTACAGGAGATGGTCAGAGACTGCAGACATACTACAGGAGATGCTCAAAGACTCCAGACATACTACAGGAGATGCTCAGAGACTGCAGACATACTACAGGGGATGCTCAGAGACTGCCGCTATGGTCTCCGGCTGCTTCGCTCTCCTCCTCTGACAGGAGGAGGGAGGGAGGGTGGACTTGGGCAGGAAACACAGCGGCGGCACCGTCTCTCCTCTTCTAAACCGCTCCTGTCAGTTGCCGGTGGAGAGAGCTGCCTCTGGAGGAGGAGAAGGAGGTGGAAGGGAAGCACTCCCACTTCTGTGGCTCCTGGGTGCGCTGCACCCCGTGCACCTGCCCAGGATCGGCCCTGGCTGCCGGGCATTAGGAGATTGTGGGGCCCCTGGGCAAAAGGAGATTGTGGGGCCACACAGTATACATACACACACACACATACAGTATACATACACACAATATACACACACAGTATACATACACACATACAGTATACATACACAGTATACACACACAGACACACAATATACACACACAGTATACACACACAATATACACACACAGTATACATACACACAGGGCTGCTGTTAGAAATTGTGGGGCCCAGTACAGCCTACCTGCAGGGCCCCCCCTCAAATATAAAAAAATAAAACCATTTTCACAATAAATATACTAAAATCATTCTTAGCGGACACAAAGAGAAGCCGTGTGAAATAGTTTTTAACATTTTTGAACAAAAACATAAATTTAAAAAAAAAGTTGAAATGTTTTAAAATTATTTTATTTTACAATTTTTACAAATATTTTTTTTTACAATTTTCAATTCTTTTTACAAGGGATTAAAACAATACAGGGTTAAAATTTGTTCTTTTTTTTTAACGGGACAAGGAAGCCGGCAGTTGTGTCTGTGTCTCTCCCTGCAACAGCTAAAAGTCAGCGGGAGGGTTTTCAGCAGAGAGCCGCACAGGGCATCCTGTAATTTCCCCTCCTTCCCTCTGGTGTTTGGGCCCCCCTGTGTGCCTGGGCCCCCTACTGGAGGACTGGTGGCCCCCCCCTATCAGCGGCCCTGCGAAAAGGTACTGGAGAGGCGTGGCCGCTATAATCTTGGGATTTTCAAAAAAACACAGATTTTTACATACTGTCCCTGGTTTTACTGAGGCTGGCAGCCCTGATGGGGCCCCCTAGTGGCATGGGGCCCTCGGGCAGTGCCCGAATGGTCAGTCCGCCCCTGGTCTGATGCCATCTAGCATGGAGGTCACAGGTATTAGACCTGGGGTTAAACATATTAGCGCCACTTCTTATTTGTTGTTATAAAAGCTGCAAATCTACTGTTTAGCAATTCCCCAATTCATAAAAAAAGGAATATTATAAGAGTGTATAAGAGTGTACTTACGTGATGAGGATAGACTGGTTTTCGCGATCTGGAGAAGAAAGAGAGAACTGTAATTATTTCACAAAAAGTTTTGTAAATGTTTAGCCATGATTCATATAAACAGTACATAAAATGTGTTCGTTTTGGGGTTTTATATTTATGTTTTCTATTCTTGTGACATTGTTACTCCTAACAAGAACCCACATAGCAAGCCATTGAAAACAGTTTCCTCGTCGAAAAATGTACACACGACCGGTTTCCTCAGCAAAAAAAAAATCCCAGCAAGTTTCTTGCTGGTTTTTGCCGAGAAACTCGGTCGTGTGTACGAGGCCTGAGACAACTCCCAACATATCCTCTACTGTGTAAGACAACTCCCAACATATCCTCTACTGTGTAAGACAACTCCCAACATTATCTACTGTGTGAGACAACTCCCAACATATCCTCTACTGTGTAAGACAACTCCCAACATTATCTACTGTGTGAGACAACTCCCAACATATCCTCTACTGTGTAAGACAACTCCCAACATTATCTACTGTGTGAGACAACTCCCAACATATCCTCTACTGTGTAAGAAAACTCCCAACATATCCTCTACTGTGTAAGACAACTCCCAACATTATCTACTGTGTGAGACAACTCCCAACATATCCTCTACTGTGTAAGACAACTCCCAACATTATCTACTGTGTGAGACAACTCCCAACATATCCTCTACTGTGTAAGACAACTCCCAACATTATCTACTGTGTGAGACAACTCCCAACATATCCTCTACTGTGTAAGAAAACTCCCAACATATCCTCTACTGTGTGAGACAACTCCCAACATTATCTACTGTGTGAGACAACTCCCAACATATCCTCTACTGTGTAAGACAACTCCCAACATTATCTACTGTGCTGGAGACAACTGGGTAGGAGGAAGAAAGGATGGATAGATGAAAGACAGGATAGATAGATAGATGGAAGACAGAATAGATGGATGGATGGATGGATGGATGGAAGAAAGGATGGATAGATGGAAGACAGGATAGATAGATGGAAGACAGGATAGATGGATGGATGGATGGAAGAAAGGATGGATAGATGGAAGACAGGATAGATAGATGGAAGACAGGATAGATGGATGGATGGAAGAAAGGATGGATAGATGGAAGACAGGATAGATGGATGGAAGACAGGATAGATGGATGGATGGATGGATGGATGGATGGAAGAAAGGATGGATAGATGGAAGACAGGATAGATGGATGGAAGACAGGATAGATGGATGGAAGACAGGATAGATGGATGGAAGACAGGATAGATGGATGGATGGATGGATGGAAGAAAGGATGGATAGATGGAAGACAGGATAGATGGATGGAAGACAGGATAGATAGATAGATAGATAGATAGATAGATAGATAGATAGATAGATAGATAGATAGATAGATAGATAGATAGATAGATGGAAGACAGGATAGATGGATGAAAGACAGGATAGATGGATGGAAGACAGGATAGATGGATGGAAGACAGGATAGATGGATGGAAGGCAGGATAGATGGATGGAAGACAGGATAGATGGATGGAAGACAGGATAGATGGATGGAAGACAGGATAGATGGATGGATGGATTAGGAAGCAGGAATCGCTGTGACTCACCAGTCAGCATGGCCTGATAGGCATTGTCAGAGATGGAGAAGATGTGGGGTGGAGCCTCCTGTCGCTTCTTGCCGCGGTAGGCATTGACCACCTCAGGGTTGTACACGGGGAGCCACTTGTAGGGGTTGACAGTGACACAGAAGAGGCCAGAGTAGGTCTGGAAAATAGAGAATAGTAAAATAACGGACCTTTTCCTCAATTCAGAAAGCTAACACACAAGGGTAAAGATATTCATTTTTCAAAAAGATATGAAAATGACGGTCACCTGGCTAAAATAGAGCACCTTACACTTACATATGGCCCTTATAAATCAAACAAGTTCTTCTACATAAGTTCACAGTTGCAAACTGTAAAATTTCTGTTTTACTTTGTTTGTTTGAGTGCTGGCAGCTTTCTTTATCATTTGGGCTTTAGCGCGTATTGTTTATTCCCACTGAATCCAGGACAATTCCACTCCCAATCATGGGCGTCCGCTGAATTTTTTTCAGGGAGGGGCGCTTCGGCGATACACAGTCGCATTTAACCGTTTCTTCAAACGCTAGCAGGGGTTAAACGTGCCCCACTAGCGTCCGAATAGCGCAGCTAAAACAATGGTAAAGCACCACTTTTTAGCGGCGCTTTACCGATAACGCGGCCAGCTGGCAATTTGAAATAGCTTGAGATAATTCATCTTCACTCCATGCCCATATAAATATAGCCTAGAGAATGTACAGACCCCCCCCCTTCAGCACAGATGGACCCTCCTCCCCCCCACCCCATTTAGTATCTCAGATCAGCCATCGGTGCGGCACAGGCACAGCAAATTCCCTCCCCCTGTGTACACATAAACACTGGAGGGGGAGGCGGCTTCACTCTGCTCGCTGTGCCTGTGTGACATGCGGCCCGGGACCGCTCAGACAGCCCGCAGCCGCAAAACTCTTCAACACCTTCTTGATTTTCCAGGGGGGGGGGTCAATTGCCCCCCCTTGCCCTATGGAGCGGATGCCCATGCTCCCAATGGCCACAGTCTGGCCCCCCTAAATTCTGGAGGATAGTATACTGGCCCTTTGTTTAGAAAGTTTGGAGCCCCCCTGCTCTAGTAGAAAGTTGGATGGAGTTGGGTTGCTCAGACTACTACAGATAACTATTTAGCATGGCTGCTAACTCAGTGCATTGATATATTATTTTGTAAATTGAATTCGGCTGCTGACGCACACTTCCCACAATGCTTCCTGTGCGCTCCAAAGACTTACGTAGATCATCCAGGCTGCGTAACGTTCTTTGAGGTTATACAGGACGGCCGGCTCGTTCAGGTGAGTCATCATGGCCATGTCTTCAATCTTATCGAACTTAGGTGGATTCATGGGGAAGGTTTGGTCATCCTTCACTGTTAGAGTCTAAAGGAAAATAAGGGAATTAAAGACGCTGCACAATAAGCATACAACAAGCAGCTGATTGACTGTGGTGGGAGTCCACGCCCATTGCTCTTAGTATTTGGGGTATGTACCTGTCCGCCTTCGGTCTTCACAGTCGCCTTCCCTCCTTCCTTGCTGGTCAGCGTGCCCTTCGCATACGACTCTTTAGGGTCCACTACAAACACACAGGTCCTGGCGTCGAACGGCTTGTTCTGGGCTGCAATCCGCTCCTTCTCACCTTTCCTGAGGAAGGGCGCAGCCAGCCCGTACACCGCCATCTCTGCGTCTGAACTCATGGTTCCGGATTATGGGCGGGATTTCTCTGTCTAAAGTAAGAGACATTAAAGTCAGCGTGCCACATTGCCAATCCCATCGACATCTCAATCCTCCAGTCCTGTCTTAATGTATGGGCACCGCTGGGCATTGCCCAGAGGCCTCAGGGGGGGCCCCCATGATAATCTTGCATTACATATTTGCCAACTAGCACGGGTTTGCCGTTAGTCGCGCTTTTTACTAAGCTGTTCCGGGATGGCCCGGGCAGCATCCCAGAACCTGTATTATGCCCTCCTGACTACCCTTGTACCTTGCCCTTCTGCACCCTCATTTCTGTGCCCTTTTTGTTGATTGGTCTTTGATTTATGGCATGTTTTCTTCCTGTTTAAAATCAATTTAAAGTAGTATTAAATATATGTTTAATTCCATCAACTATTTATACTTTAATTCTTGGGAGTCGGTGCGAAAAATTGGGGCAGACTGGTAGGGGCCCCAGTGCGTTACTTTGCCCAGGGACCCATGATGCTATTAAGACGGCCCTGCCATCCACCACAGTAGAAGTAGGTAAACCCCAAACAGGAAGAAGGAAGGAGCCTGGAAGGAACTCATGTATTCTCCAAGCAATAGTAGAGAGTGACTGGGTGTCCTGTGTGCCGCACAGCAAGTCAAGACCTGCTGTATGATAGTGAATGGCATTCTCAGCCTGGACCCCCCGCCATGCCACACCTCCAACGTGTTTCACTAACTTATGATTTCCCCATGAGTAAGCTCCGGTAGGTGGAGTGAAATGCGTTAGGGAGTGGCCTGGCGGGGGGTCCAGGCTGAGAATGCCATTCACTATGAAAGGGCAGGTCTTGACTTGATGCGCGGCTCCCAGGACACCTAGGCCCAGATTCACAGAGAGCAAGGCGCACATTACGCCGCCGTAGAGCAAACACTGTACTCCACGCCAACGTAGCGCGGAGAGGCAAGCATTGCATTCAGCAAGCCAGTGTTCCCAACGTTGCGCCAGAGTGGCGTAGGTTTCGAAGGCACACGCCGGCGTAGGTGGAAGTGGGCGTGACCCCATGCAAATGATGGGCCGAGCGCCAGACAGGTACGTATCACAAACTGCACATGCGCCGTGACGTGGACGCATACACAGCACCCCCCTGCGCCTGCTCACAACCACGTCGGCACAACTGCCTAAGCTACGTCAGATCACCGTGTACGTCATGACAACGTACGCCCAGCCAACGCACAATACGCCGGCTTGTGTTCCCTGGTGCAGACCTGTGCATGTCTGTTGCTGGGTTGCACGTCATTTATGGGGAATAACTTTACGCCGGACGTACAACTTACGCGCATCTCGCGTAGCATGCGCCGGGCACACGCACGTTCGTGAATCGGCGTATTTCCCTCATTTGCATGTTTGAATGGCTAATCAATGGGAGCGGCAACATGCACCCAGCCCATATGTGCGCCCACCCTACGCCGGCGTGTGCAAGCTACGTCGGCGGTGGGTGTAGCCTGTTTTTAGACGCAAGTTGGTTCGTGGGTCTGCCGCACACATACGCCGGCGCACATTGGCACTTACGTCGGTGTAACGTGTTAAACGTCGGCGTAAGTGCTTTGTGAATCTGAGCCCTAGTCTCTCTCTACCATTGCTTGGAGCATAGATGAGCTCCTGGCCAGCTCTCACAGCGGTGGGCACAGGACTCACACACATATCCTTGGTTCACAGAGTGACAACACAGAAGCACAGTTGGTAGACTGGGAAATAGCGCTGTCACCCGGTAACAGGAAGTGCCTGAAAAAAGACCTTTACGGCAGGATCGCCGTGGATTATTCTAATGAAAGCTGCAGATTTTAAAAGTTTGAAAGGACATTACCATACTAAAGCTTTTATAAGATCTCTGTCATCGGATTTACATCTACTTTAATTATTATATTGCAGACCTGATGATGACGCCCTTTCATGGAGCTGACAATATGAAGCCTTCTCTGTCTGCCCCCCCCCCCCCCCACCTTTCCCTACCCTATTAAAATATATTAACTGCATAATCTTGATGAAGAATATTAAGTTGATGGCAAAGATGAAAAACAAGGGTGGCAGGTAATCATCAATAGATATTTTCGTTGTATGGCAATTCAGTTTTTTAAGATTCTAAATTTAGTGATGGAATCCATTTAAAGAGATCTTCTGCCTTGAGCTTTAACTTCCAGATTTCTCAACTTCTGTCTTTTTATTCAGTTTTTTTCAGGAATCAATTTCTGTGCCATAAGCCAGAGGTGCTCTGAGGACCTTGGATACAGTTCCTGATATCTCTGTGCCCAGGGGGGTAGGATGTGGAAGATGGCATCAGAAACTATATATATTGCTCTCCTAGATGGTAGAGATACAATCATGAAAGGCACAGAAGACAGGTGAAGAGGTTGGCAGAGAACACAGATAAACTCAGTAATGAAGTCGTTAGGGAGTGGAAATAATTTGTAAATTAAAGCCTTTTACTGGCAGCCAAGGAGTGATTATCATCTGGTGGGCTTGGATGGAACGTTGGGAATGTGGCAGCTGCTTGTTCAGTGATCCCGCCCCCAACGCTTGTCTGCTCTCATCTCTCCACCGTGTCCCGACTCGCAGGATAAAGGACCCCGTGACAAAGAAATCATTACCGCCACATCAAACAAGTCTTCCGTCTCTTACAAGTATCCCCATGGGTCAATAATAACGGTCACAATGTTTTCCACTGTCCCCAACAGCCTGTTATAATATATCCCCCGTGGGTCATCTATCACTTGTTATAATGTAAGCCCTGGGAGGCTGGGACCCTCTGCATCCTGTTACAATGCATCCCCCAGGGGTCCTCTACATCCTGTTACAATGTATCTCTCAGGGTCCTCTACATCTTGTTACAATGTATCTATCAGGGGTCCTCTACTTCCTGTTACAATGTATCTCCCAGGGTTCCTCTACTTCCTGTTACAATGTATCTCCCAGGGGTCCTCTACATCCTGTTACAATGTATCTCCCAGGGTCCTCTACATCCTGTTACAATGTATCTCCCAGGGGTCCTCAACATCCTGTTGCAATGTATCTCCCAGGGGTCCTCTACATCCTGTTACAATGTATCTCCCAGGGGTCCTCTACATCCTGTTACAATGTATCTCCCAGGGGTCCTCTACATCCTCAATGTATCTCTCAGGGGTCCTCTGCATCCTGTTACAATGTATCTCCCAGGGTCCTCTACATCCTGTTACAATGTATCTCCCAGGGGTCCTCTACATCCTCAATGTATCTCTCAGGGGTCCTCTGCATCCTGTTACAATGTATCTCCCAGGGTCCTCTACATCCTGTTACAATGTATCTCCCAGGGTCCTCTACATCCTGTTACAATGTATCTCCCAGGGGTCCTCTACATCCTGTTACAATGCATCTCCCAGGGTCCTCTACATCCTGTTACAATGTATCTCCCAGGGGTCCTCTACATCCTGTTACAATGTATCTCCCAGGGGTCCTCTACATCCTGTTACAATGTATCTCCCAGGGGTCCTCTACATCCTGTTACAATGTATCTCCTGGGACCCTCTGCATCCTGTTACAATGTATCTCCTGGGGTCCTCTACAATCCTGTTACAATGTATCTAACAGGGTCCTCTACATCCTGTTACAATGTATCTCCCAGGGTCCTCTACATCCTCAATGTATCTCCCAGGGTTCCTCTACATCCTGTTACAATGTATCTCCCAGGGGTCCTCTACATCCTGTTATAATGTATCTCCCAGGGGGTCCTCTACATCCTGTTACAATGTATCTCCCAGGGGGTCCTCTACATCCTGTTACAATGTATCTCCCAGGGGTCCTCTACATCCTGTTATAATGTATCTCCCAGGGGGTCCTCTACATCCTGTTACAATGTATCTCCCAGGGGGTCCTCTACATCCTGTTACAATGTATCTCCCAGGGGTCCTCTACATCTTGTTATAATGTATCTCCCAGGGGTCCTCTACATCCTGTTACAATGTATCTCCCAGGGGTCCTCTACATCCTGTTACAATGTATCTCCCAGGGGGTCCTCTACATCCTGTTACAATGTATCTCCCAGGGGTCCTCTACATCCTGTTACAATGTATCTCCCATGGTCCTCTACATCCTGTTACAATGTATCTCCCAGGGGTCCTCTACATCTGGTTACAATGTATCTCCCAGGGGTCCTCTACATCCTGTTACAATGTATCTCCCAGGTCTCTCTACTTCCTGTTACAATGTATCTCCCAGGGGTCCTCTACATCCTGTTACAATGTATCTCCCAGGGGTCCTCTACATCCTGTTACAATGTATCTCCCAGGGGTCCTCTACATCCTGTTACAATGTATCTCCCAGGGGTCCTCTACATCCTGTTACAATGTATCTCCCAGGTCTCTCTACTTCCTGTTACAATGTATCTCCCAGGGGTCCTCTACATCCTGTTACAATGTATCTCCCAGGGGTCCTCTACATCCTGTTACAATGTATCTCCCAGGGGTCCTCTACATCCTGTTACAATGTATCTCCCAGGGGTCCTCTACATCTTGTTATAATGTATCTCCCAGGGGTCCTCTACATCCTGTTACAATGTATCTCCCAGGGGTCCTCTACATCCTCAATGTATCTCCCAGGGGTGCTCTACATCCTGTTACAATGTATCTCCCAGGGTCCTCTACTTCCTGTTACAATGTATCTCCCAGGGGTCCTCTACTTCCTGTTAGAATGTATCTCCCAGGGTCCTCTACATCCTGTTACAATGTATCTCCCAGGTTTCCTCTACATCCTGTTACAATGTATCTCCCAGGGGTCCTCTACATCCTGTTACAATGTATCTCCCAGGGGTCCTCTACATCCTGTTACAATGTATCTCCCAGGGGTCCTCTACATCCTCAATGTATCTCCCAGGGTCCTCTACTTCCTGTTACAATGTATCTCCCAGGGTCCTCTACATCCTGTTACAATGTATCTCCCAGGGGTCCTCTACATCCTGTTACAATGTATCTCCCAGGGGTCCTCTACATCCTGTTACAATGTATCTCCCAGGGTCCTCTACTTCCTGTTAGAATGTATCTCCCAGGGTCCTCTACATCCTGTTACAATGTATCTCCCAGGGTCCTCTGCATCCTGTTACAATGTATTTCCCAGGGTCCTCTACTTCCTGTTACAATGTATCTCCCAGTGGTCCTCTACATCCTGTTACAATGTATCTCCCAGGGGTCCTCTACATCCTGTTACAATGTATCTCCCAGGGTCCTCTACTTCCTGTTAGAATGTATCTCCCAGGGTCCTCTACATCCTGTTACAATGTATCTCCCAGGGTCCTCTGCATCCTGTTACAATGTATCTCCCAGGGGTCCTCTACATCCTGTTACAATGTATCTCCCAGGGGTCCTCTACATCCTGTTACAATGTATCTCCCAGGGGTCCTCTACATCCTCAATGTATCTCCCAGGGGTCCTCTACATCCTGTTACAATGTATCTCCCAGGGTCCTCTGCATCCTGTTACAATGTATCTCCCAGGGGTCCTCTACATCCTCAATGTATCTCCCAGGGGTCCTCTACATCCTGTTACAATGTATCTCCCAGGGTCCTCTGCATCCTGTTACAATGTATCTCCCAGGGGTCCTCTACATCCTCAATGTATCTCCCAGGGGTCCTTTACATCCTGTTACAATGTATCTCCCAGGGGTCCTCTACATCCTGTTACAATGTATCTCCCAGGGGTCCTCTACATCCTGTTACAATGTATCTCCCAGGGTCCTCTACATCCTGTTACAATGTATCTCCCAGGGGTCCTCTACATCCTGTTACAATGTATCTCACAGGGGTCCTCTACTTCCTGTTACAATGTATCTAACAGGGTCCTCTACATCCTGTTACAATGTATCTCCCAGGGGTCCTCTACATCCTCAATGTATCTCCCAGGGGTCCTCTACATCTTGTTACAATGTATCTCCCAGGGGTCCTCTACATCCTGTTACAATGTATCTCCCAGGGGGTCCTCAAAAATCTGTTACAATGAAATTCCTGGGGGTCCTCTACATCCTGTTACAATGTATCTCCCAGGGGGTCCTCAAAAATCTGTTACAATGAAATTCCTGGGGGTCCTCTACCGTCTGTCACAAAGTGTTCCCAGGGGTGTCCAACGTACCTGCGCGGTTTCCAGATAGACGCCCGGACAGCCCTGCGAAGAAAACAACACGTTAATCCCACAGTCCAATAAATGTGACCCTTCCTGCGGCACCATTACCGAATTTGGCGTCACGAAGTTTAAGGTTTCATAGAGGCGCCAATGTATTCTCTGGGTGTAAATTAGTCAATTGGCCGATAAAACATCAGAAAGAGGCACCAATAAAAAAAATTAGAGCCCACCGAGGGGCTGAAGGTGGGAGGTCAATGGGTCCCTTAAAAACGACGTCCCTGGCGAGTTCCGTACCTGAGAGTGAGGACAGGAAGGACACAGCCTCCGCATCCCCCCCTCTGGTACTTTTATAACTCCGGGGGGGCCGGTGATCTCACTCCCATCTTCTCAAAAAGGACAAAACAATTTTGGCAAAGGTCTGGGACAATAATTCCCCCTCTGGGTATGATATGGACGGGGCTATATTTAGAAGTGAGTTTATATTTTTCGCCTTACCCCTTTTCTAACTGAAGCGATACCCTAAAAATAAGTTCCTAAGGTGAAGCTTAAGGGAACGATTGTGCCCTTTAGGAAGGGACGGGCGAGACAATCCACACGCCACACAGAAAGCATTGCCCACATAGCTGAGAGAAGACCCTCAACCCTTCTATCATTACACACTGTCTTCTCCCCTGCAGCCTGGAGGAGACGATTGTCTGCACACGACTCCCAGACGGAGAAATCTCCGGAAAAACAAAAACTTAAAAAAAAAAATGTTACCCTCCAGAATCGCTTAATCAGGTACAGCTGATCTCGGCCCCCCCCCCCCCCATCTCATAACACCACCTAACCACCGTAACCCACTAACGTCTCCTGCTAATTCATATGGGAAGCGTGTGAGAGGTGCAAGAGTGTGAAGGTGTCTAACCCCAGAGGTGACAAGGATCAGGACATCGCAAAAACGCATTGATAGCTTGTGGTAAACGAAACTCGCCCGGGGCGGATCACGTTACACAGAAGCTTGCCGGTCGGGTCGTGCTGGAAGGACGGAGGGCTGTGAAATCCATTAGCACCCAATTAATGTTTTGCTGCTTCAATGGGTTTTTCGCGCTGAGTGAGTGATCCCTTTTCCTCGACGGCAAATGGGAACGAATGCTGGTGGAGAAACCGTCAGGGAACACGAAGAACTTCTCATATGAGGGCTGATGTACTAAAAAGGCATATAGGGCTGGTCGTTTTGCAAGGGAAGTTGCACTTTGCAAAGGGAATTATCCCCAGAGCTTAGTGAATGTGGTGAATTTCTGCTGATTTCCATCATTCAATAATATGCAAGCTAATAGGCTCTTATTTCCTTGCACATGATTAACTACTTGCCTACCGGGCACTTACACCCCCTTCCTGCCCAGGCCATTTTTGAATGACAATTGGTCCTGTCGGCATCTGACGGCCTCTGACCGGGGCTCTGTACCAAGTGATCAGCCATGTCAAATCACAGCTGATCACGATGTAAACAAGAAGAGCCGTTGATTGGCTTTTCCTCACTCGAGTAGAGGAGCGCCGATTGGATGCTCTCCTGACGTGGGGGTCTGTGCTTATTGTTTATCAGCGCAGCCCTCCCTCGGATGCCCACCCAGGACCACCAGGATGCCAACAGGACCACCAGGGATGGCCATCACACTGGACCACCAAGAATGCCACCCTAGACCACCAAGGAAAGGCCAATCTGTGCCCATCCCCAATGCCTGCCAGTGCCATCAGTGATGGCTATCACGTATCAGTGCCCAGCAGTGCCGCCTATCAGTGCCCAGCAGTGCCGCCTATCAGTGCCACCATAGACGTGTGCACGGGGCGTGCGCACGGCGGCTCAGTGTGAGACAAGAGAGAGCCCCCCTCTCTCAGCCAACCCGTCTCTATGAGCCCACCCTATTCTCTCAACCCCCTATCTCTAAGCCCCCTCCCTTCTCTCTCAGCCCACCAGTCTCTTTCAGCCCCCCTCTCTTAGCCCTCCCTCCATTCTTAGCCCTCCCTCTCTCAACCCCCCTCTCTCTCAACCCCCCTCTCTCTCAGCCCCCTCTCTCTCAGCCCCCCTCTCTCTCAGCCCTCCCTCTCTTTCAGCCTTCCCTCTCTTTCAGCCCTCCCTCTTTCTTAGCCCTCCTTCTTTCTCAGCCCTCCCTCTCTCTCAGCCCTCCCTCCTACACCTCTCTCTCTCAGCCCTCCCTCCTACAGCTCTCTCTCTCTCAGCCCTCCCTCCTACACCTCCCTCTCCCAGCCCTCCTGCCTCTCTCTCTCTCTCTCAGCCCTCCCTCCTACAGCTCTCTCTCAGCCCTCCCTCTCTCTCAGCCCTCCCTCCTACACCTCTCTCTCTCTCAGCCCTCCCTCCTACAGCTCTCTCTCAGCCCTCCCTCTCTCTCAGCCCTCCCTCCTACACCTCTCTCTCTCTCAGCCCTCCCTCCTACAGCTCTCTCTCTCTCAGCCCTCCCTCCTACACCTCCCTCTCCCAGCCCTCCTGCCTCTCTCTCTCTCTCTCAGCCCTCCCTCCTACAGCTCTCTCTCAGCCCTCCCTCTCTCTCAGCCCTCCCTCCTACACCTCTCTCTCTCTCTCAGCCCTCCCTCCTACAGCTCTCTCTCTTTCAGCCCTCCCTCCTACACCTCTCTCTCCCAGCCCTCCTGCCTCTCTCTCTCTCTCTCTCTCTCTCTCTCTCAGCCCTCCCTCCCACAGCTCTCTCTCAGCCCTCCCTCCTACACCTCTCTCTCAGCCCTCCCTCCTACAGCTCTCTCTCAGCCCTCCCTCTCTCTCAGCCCTCCCTCCTACACCTCTCTCTCTCTCTCAGCCCTCCCTCCTACAGCTCTCTCTCTTTCAGCCCTCCCTCCTACACCTCTCTCTCCCAGCCCTCCTGCCTCTCTCTCTCTCTCTCTCTCTCAGCCCTCCCTCCCACAGCTCTCTCTCAGCCCTCCCTCCTACACCTCTCTCTCAGCCCTCCCTCCTACACCTCTCTCTCCCAGCCCTCCCTCCTACACCTCTCTCTCAGCCCTCCCTCCTACACCTCTCTCTCTCTCTCAGCCCTCCCTCCTACACCTCTCTCTCTCTCTCAGCCCTCCCTCCTACACCTCTCTCTCTCTCTCAGCCCTCCCTCCTACAGCTCTCTCTCTTTCAGCCCTCCCTCCTACACCTCTCTCTCCCAGCCCTCCTGCCTCTCTCTCTCTCTCTCTCTCTCTCTCTCAGCCCTCCCTCCCACAGCTCTCTCTCAGCCCTCCCTCCTACACCTCTCTCTCAGCCCTCCCTCCTACAGCTCTCTCTCAGCCCTCCCTCTCTCTCAGCCCTCCCTCCTACACCTCTCTCTCTCTCTCAGCCCTCCCTCCTACAGCTCTCTCTCTTTCAGCCCTCCCTCCTACACCTCTCTCTCCCAGCCCTCCTGCCTCTCTCTCTCTCTCTCTCTCTCTCTCTCAGCCCTCCCTCCCACAGCTCTCTCTCAGCCCTCCCTCCTACACCTCTCTCTCAGCCCTCCCTCCTACACCTCTCTCTCCCAGCCCTCCCTCCTACACCTCTCTCTCAGCCCTCCCTCCTACACCTCTCTCTCTCTCTCAGCCCTCCCTCCTACACCTCTCTCTCTCTCTCAGCCCTCCCTCCTACACCTCTCTCTCTCTCTCAGCCCTCCCTCCAACCAGCAAACTGAACAAAAAAACCTGTGCACATGTACAAATTTATTTATAAAAGCGTGCATGTGGTATGTGTATGTGTGTGTATATATATATATATATATATATATATATATATATATATATATATATACATGCATGTGTGTTTGAGCTTTGGGGTGCACACCCTAATGTAATAGGCTGCGCACACCTATGAGTGCCACTCATAAGTAATCAACAGTGTTGCCTTTCAGTACCCATCAGTGTCGCCTATCAGTGCCCACCAGTGCCACCCATGAGTGCCGCCTATCAATTCCCATCAGTGCTGCATATCAGTGCCGCCTATCAATGCCCATCAGTGCAGCCTTTCAGTGCCCATCAGTGTCGCCTATTAGTGCCCACCAATGCCACCCATGAGTGCCCATCAATGCCGCCTATCAATGCCCATCAGTGCTGCATATCAGTGTCACCTAGCAGTGCCCACCAATGCCACCCATTAGTGCCCATCAGTGCCGCCTATCAATGCCCATCAGTGCTGCATATCAGTGCCACCCATCAGTGCCACCTATCAGTGTCCATCATCAGTGCCCATCAGTGCCACCTCATTGGTGCAATTTCATTTGTCCCGCCTCATCAGTGCCCGTCAGTGAAGAAGAAAACTTACTTATTTACAACATTTTAATACAGAAACAAAAGAAAAACTTAAAAAACAAAACAACATTTTCGGTCTTTTTTTATTTGTTTAGTAAAAAATAAAACCCGTAGAGGTGATCAAAAGAAAACTCTACTTGTGGGAACAAAATGAAAAAAATTCTGTTTGGGTGCAGCGTAGCACGACCGCGCAATTGTCATTTAAACAGCGACAGCGCTGAAAGCTGAAATTTGGATTGGGCAGGTAGGGGGTGGAAGTGCCCGGTATTGAAGTGGTTAAAGGACTAGAGACTATGCACTTAGATAAAAATAAAAAAGGTGAAGCTCTGTATATACCCGATCATCCGCAAGGGAAATTCCAAAAAAAGAACGGATTTGTGCTTGCACGTGATTGGAGTACGATTGGATGATTGAAGTGAACGCAGTGCACCTCACTAAACTTTTTGGATCCCCCCCCCCCTCCGGTGACACATTTGCCACCTTTCAGGGGGAGGGGGGTGCAGATACTTGTCTGAGATATTTGCACCACTTCCGGGTCTGATCCCCGCGGGGAATCCAGCCTATGACGTCACATCTGAAGCAGGACCCAGAATGGTCCGGTACGCTTTGGTTTTATGGCACACTTTCATAATGGAAACACCCAAAATAGCGCACTGTACCGAACCGATCCGCTCAGTGGAAACGAGGCACTATTTGCCTTTTGTAAGTCGACCTCCTTTGCATCATCCTTCTGGGTGGAGTCAGGGCTGTCTTAATGAGAGGGCACGCCTGGGCACTGCCCAGGGGCCCCAGCTGCATGGGGGGCCCCTGCACTTTCCCCAAAGCAGCTTGTCCTTGAGCCCATGCTGCCCCGAAATTGGGGGCCCCATGATGGCACTGAGAGTGATAGATACACAGGGGAGGCAGTCTGCCTCCTACCTACCTGATGTCTGTTTACCTGCACTGTCATCATTGTAGGGGCCCCAGAGCATTACTTTGCCCAGGGGCCCATGATGCTATTAAGACGGCCCTGGGTGGAGTACCCAGCACAGATATCAGTGGAGATCTGTGCAGTGTGATCGTCCTGTTCTAATCTGTATATAAAGGGGTCCTGTAAAGGGGGCTTCCATTGCCATTGTTTCCCTCTTTTAATATGAATTTCCTGGCAGTTATGGTAATCCTCTGGCTTCTGTATGCCGGATTCTGGCCTGGAACACATACAGTTTGCCTTACACTTGCTTTAAAAACATTTACATTAAAAATGAATTGAGAACTCAAGCGAGCCATTAATTATGCAATTTTCTTATCTGAAAACACGTGGCAGTGTTCATAGTGGAGTCCCTCCCTCCTATTAAGCTGTCATCAACTATATTAAAAAAAGTGGTGGGAATAGTGGTGACCTCATTGACTAGAGATGACATCACATCCTCTGTCTCCACCCATTTGGTAATGTAGCCAGTGCATCCCGGTGATATCAGCAGCTCCTAGGGATGCAGCGGGTGCAAGCACCCACTTCTTCCTTAGCAACCAGTGTCAGCAACGGGTCATGCATTGCATGAATGTATGGTATTGTTGACAGCTGCCGCTGGTCTATTCAGAGATGGCCGGAACTTGAGCGCCGGCCACCTGAATAACGGCAGCTGGTTGGCTGTGTGGAAGTGCCTATCAGAGCCAGCGGCTCCCGGATGTCTTATCCTCAGAAACGTACGGGGGGTGCATTCCTTGGATAAGACTGACGGCCGTCTCAGCCAATCAGGTTCCCTGATTCTGGTTATCGGTAACCTGATTGGCTGAAGCGTCACCAACGCGGGAGAAAACATCGAGGGACGTGGAAGGAGTAAGGTAAGTGCATTTTACAGGGCACAGCGGCGAAAATGGGCACAGAGGCGACAAAGGGCACAGTGGCATCAATGGGCACAGTGGTGACAAAGGGCACAGTGGTGACAATGGGCACAGTGGCAAAAATTTAAGGCCGCAGTGACATGCACAGTGGCGAAAAATAAAGGGCACGGTGGTGACAATTGGCACAGTGGCGACAATTGGCACAGTGACGACAATTGAGGGGCACAGTGGCTGTGTTTGATGGCATGGCACAGTGGTGACAATTGATGGCACAGTGGCTGCGTTTGATGGCATGGCATAGTGACTGCATTTGATGGCATGGCACAGTGACTGCGTTTGATGGCATGGCACAGTGGTGCGAATTGATGGCATAGTGACTGCATTTGATGGCATGGTACAGTAGTGATAATTGATGGCACAGTGGCTGCATTTGATGGCATGGCACAGTGGTGACAATTGATAGCACAGTGGCTGCATTTGATGGCACGGCACAGTGGTGACAATTGATGGCACAGTGGCTGCGTTTGATGGCATGGCACAGTGGTGATAATTGATGGCACAGTGGCTGCCTTTGATGGCATGGCACAGTGGTGACAATTGGTGGCACAGTGGCTGCATTTGATGGCACGGCACAGTGGTGACAATTGATGGCACAGTGGCTGCGTTTGATGGCATGGCACAGTGACTGCGTTTGATGGCATGGCATAGTGACTGCATTTGATGGCATGGCACAGTGACTGCGTTTGATAGCATGGCACAGTGACTGCGTTTGATGGCATGGCACAGTGGTGCGAATTGATGGCATAGTGACTGCATTTGATGGCATGGTACAGTAGTGATAATTGATGGCACAGTGGCTGCATTTGATGGCATGGCACAGTGGTGACAATTGATGGCACAGTGGCTGCATTTGATGGCATGGCACAGTGGTGACAATTGATGGCACAGTGGCTGCATTTGATGGCACGGCACAGTGGTGACAATTGATGGCACAGTGGCTGCGTTTGATGGCATGGCACAGTGGTGATAATTGATGGCACAGTGGCTGCCTTTGATGGCATGGCACAGTGGTGACAATTGATGGCACAGTGGCTGCATTTAATGGCATGGCACAGTGACTGCGTTTGATGGCATGGCACAGTGACTGCATTTGATGGCATGGCACAGTGGCTGCGTTTGATGGCATGGCACAGTGGTGACAATTGATGGCACAGTGGCTGCATTTGATGGCATGGCACAGTGGCTGCGTTTGATGGCATGGCACAGTGGTGACAATTGATGGCACAGTGGCTGCATTTGATGGCATGGCACAGTGGCTGCGTTTGATGGCATGGCACAGTGGTGACAATTGATGGCACAGTGGCTGCATTTGATGGCATGGCACAGTGGCTGCGTTTGATGGCATGGCACAGTGGTGACAATTGATGGCACAGTGGCTGCATTTGATGGGCACAGTGAGGCTACAATTTTTTATTTTATTTTTTTCGTTTGCTCCCCCCCAAAAATGTTGAGCACCAGCCGCCACTGCTAACAAGTCACATGACACCAGGGAGGGAAAATGGCTAATTGTGCTCAGTCTGGACATTTTCACTTAGGGGTGTACTCACTTTTGTTGCCAGCGCTTTAGACATTAATGTCTGTGTGTTGAGTTATTTTGAGGGGACGGCAAATGTACACTGTTATACAAGCTGTACACTCACTACACAACATTGTAGCAAAGTGTAATTTCCTCAGTGTTGTCACATGAAAAGATACAAGAAAATATTTACACAAACGTGAGGGGTGTACTTACTTTTGTGGGCTACTGTATAAATAATTTCACAAACCCATTCAGACTCGTTTCCTCGCCGTCACTCGGTTTATTTGGCTGTCAGCGGGCGGGCGCTCGTGCTCTTTGGCGTTGAGTGAGAACTTTAGTACTTGATGCTGGAAGGTCGCCGGGGTCAGGAAACTTGTCTTTCGCTCCGTATCGAGTTTAAAGGAGCAAATTCCTCCGGAACGCTCCGCGCCAAACTGAGACGTGTTTACAGCGCTCTAACCGGGGTCCCTCCGCCGACATGTACACAGTATATACGTGTCTGCCGGATCCTCGTTACACAAATATTGACTGCAAAATGTAAACATAATTCCAGACAGATTCCCGGCTGACAGTTCACGTCACAGACAGACGCAATCCTCCATCGGACACTCCGCGGATGATTTACTGAAGGCGAAGGGGCGGTGCGCTTCGCATAGAACTTTCCCCTAGATTCGCGGATTGGGTAAAAAGTCACTTTGCAAAAATATCCAATCATGTGCCAGGGAAAAAAAAAAAAAACAGGGCCAGATTCTCGTAGATCGGCGTTAAACTATGCGGCCGTAACGTATCTCGTTTACGTTACGCGGCCGCAAGTTTTACGGGCAAGTGCTTGATTCACAAAGCACTTGTCTGTAAAGTTGCGGCGGCGTAGCGTAAATTCTCCGGCGCAAGCCCGCCTAATTCAAAGGATCCGGGTAGGGGGCGTGGATCATTTAAATCAGGCGCGTTCCCGCGCCGATCGTACTGCGCATGCGCCGTCCCTAAAATTTCCCGACGTGCATTGCGCTAAATGATGTCGCAAGGACGTCATTGGTTTCGACGTTAACGTAAATGGCGTCCAGCCCCATTCACGGACAACTTACGCAAACGACGTACTTTTTTAAATTTTCGACGCGGGAACGACGCCCATACTTAACATTGGTTTCCCCTCATATAGCAGGGGAAACTTTACGCTACGGAAACGTCGTAAATTCACTGCGTCGACCGCGCGTACGTTCGGGAATCTCGCGTAAATAGCTAATTTGCATAGACGACGGGGAAAACGATGGAGGCGACACCTAGCGGCGGGAAAAAAAATGCATCTAAGATCCGACAGCGTAAGAGCCTTACGCCTGACGGATCTAATGGATATCTATGCGTAACTGATTCTAAGAATCAGTCGCATAGGTACGACGGCCCAGATTAGGACTTATGACGGCGCAAATGGCGTTGCGCCACCGTAAGCTCTTTGAGAATCTGGGCCACAGCATTTATCTTTGCACGCGATTTACTAAACTAAGTCCAAATTCCCTCGCAAAGTGACCGTCATGTACATTCGGGAAGTTGTTTCCATTTCTGCTACGGGCCTATCGATTCATCAATAACGTTTCTGTTATTTAACTACTTACATAAACACAGATGAGGTGACACTAATGAGGAGGCACTGATGAGGCTGTACTGATATGCGGCACTGATGGGCACTGACAGGCAGCACTTATTGTCCTAATAGGTGGCACAGGCAGCACTGATGGGCACTGATAGGTGGCATTAATGGGCACTGATGGGTACTCATAGACAGTACTGATGGGAACTGATAGGCAGCACAGACGGGCACTAATTAACACCGATGAGGTGACACTAGAGCACCACCCCCCCCCCCAACTCTGGATGAGGGAGCACAGGGGACACCTTTGGACAGCAGCATATTCAGTCTGGGAGAGGGGAGTGTTAGATGGACTAGCAGATTTAAATACACTAACACACTGAAGACAAAAATCCAGCTCACACATTTAGGCAGTTGCAGCAAAATGTTTTGTTATTTTTTGGAATAAAGTTTTGTATAAATAAATAAAAGCCGATCCTTGTAAGCACCCCTGCCAGTGTAAAATGGTTTGTCTCAACCCTCTAACTACTATATCTGCAAAACAACAAGCTCACCCCTTTGATCAGCAGATGACTGAAACAGAGAACATACCAGGGTAACATTGTTACTTCGTACCTCTCTTGTCTCATCAATGTTTATAAACAATTGTGCTTTGTATCTCTCTATAGCCTACCTACCTGAACAATGTTTATAAACAATGCTACTTTGTATCTTCCTATCTGGTGTCTGATCAATGGCCCAGATTCAAAGAGCAATTGCGCCTGCGTAACCATAGTTACGCAGCGCAATTGCTTACTTGCCCCGGCGTAACGACTTCTCCTGATTCAGGAACCTCGTTACGCCGACTGCAGCCTAAGATATGCGCGGCATAAGGCTCTTATGCCCTCATATCTTAGGCTGCATTCTTACGCAGGCCGCTAGGTGGCGTTCCCGTTGTGCTCAGTGTATAGTATGCAAATGGCATACTAACGCCGATTCACAACGTTACGCGAGCCCTGCGTACGCAGTTTACGTCGTTTGCGTACAGCGGTTTTTGCGTAAGGCTGCCCCTGCTAATAGCAGGGGCAGCCAATGCTACGTATACCCGTCGTTCCCGTGTCGCGAAATTTGAACTTTACGTAGTTTGCGTAAGTGAATCGTGAATGGCGCTGGACGCCATTCACATTCACTTTGAAGCAAATGACGTCCTTGCGACGTCATTTGCCGCAATGCACTTTGGGAAAGTTTCCCGACGGAGCATGCGCTCTACGATCGGCGCGGGAACGCTCCTAATTTAAATGATTCCCGCCCTCTACGGGATCATTTAAATTGCGCGTGCTTACGCCGGGCATTTTGCCGGAGCGCCCACGCAATTTACGGAGCTACTGCTCCGTGAATCGCGGGTAGCGCAGAAAATTTGCGGGGGCGCAGGGCAAAAACGTTGCCCTGCGCCTCCGTAAAAAATGCGCAAAAGGTACCTGAATCTACCCCAATGTTTATAAACAATTGTGCTTTGTATCTCTCTATACATACCTGAACAATGTTTATAAACAATGCTACTTTGTATCTTCCTATCTGGTGTCTGAACAATGTTTATAAACAATGTTACTTTGTATCTTTCCATATATCTTAAAGTGATATAAAAGGCATTTAAAAAACAAATTAGCAAACAAATCTTTTAGAATGCATTTTATCACTTGCCAAAATACGTGCATTAGCAGATGTATGGGGTGCCATGAGGCTGGTTTCACACCATCGCCGGATCCGTGACAAAGAAGGGGTCCGGTGCGTGCTGATTCGCCGTTTTAGGTCCGATTTCAGCCCGGATTTTGGGTTGAATTCGGACCTGAAACGGACCAAAAAAGCCACATGTTTTTCCAGCAAATCGCACCGGACCCCTTTACATTACACAGCACCCTGCACCTCTGGACCCCTTTACATTACACAGCACCCTGCACCTCTGTACCCCTTTACATTACACAGCACCTCTGGACCCCTTTACATTACACAGCACCCTGCACCCCTTTACATTACACAGCACCCTGCACCTCTGGACCCCTTTACATTACACAGCACCCCACAGTTTGTTACACAGACACCCCCTAACAGTTCTGGACCCCCTGCATGTTACACAGCCCTCCCTACAGTACAGACCCCCTCCTTACAGTACAGACCCCTCTACAATACAGATCCCCCTACATTACAGACCCCCTCTACAATACAGACCCCCCTTACATTACAGACCCCCAGACCCCCCTACATTACAGACCTCCCCCTACATTACAGACCCCCTCTACAATACAGACCCCCCTTACATTACAGACCCCCAGACCCCCCTACATTACAGACCCCCCCTACATTACAGACCCCCTCTACAATACAGACCCCCCTACATTACAGACCCCCTCTACAATATAGACCCCCCTACATTACAGCCCCCCTCTACAATACAGACCCCCCCTACATTACAGACCCCCTTTACAATACAGACCCCCCTACATTACAGACCCCCTCTACAATACAGACCCCCCTTACATTACAGACCCCCTCTACAATACAGACCCCCCCTACAGTACAGACCCCCTCCCTACAGTACAGACCCCTCTATAATACAGACCCCCCCTACATTACAGCCCCCCTCTACAATACAGACCCCCCTACATTACAGACCCCCTCTACAATACAGACCCCCCCCTACATTACAGACCCCCTCTACAATACAGACCCCCCTTACATTACAGACCCCCTCTACAATACAGACACCCCCTACATTACAGAGATGTGACCTGCGGCCCACCGGGCATATGCCCAGTATGTCCTATGCCAGTCCGGGCCTGACCGGCTCTATCGAGGGGGCAAAAGCTGCATTTGAGGGCGGAAATTGATGGGCACAGTGGCGACAATTGATGGGGCACAGTAGCTGCATTTAATGGGCACAGTAGCTGCATTTGATGGGCACAGTAGCTGCATTTGATGGGCACAGTAGCTGCATTTGATGGGCACAGTGGCTGCAGTTGATGAGTTTTTTTGTTTTTTTCAGTTTGTTTGCGCCCACAATGACTTGTGGTCATTGGGAAGAATTACCCCCCTACAGATAGCTAAAAAGATCAAAGGTGTCGGTGGGAACTTATCTTAGATACAGAAATTGCTCAAGGAACCCCTAGGAACCTCTGGAGGAACCCAAGGGTTCAATGGTTGAGTAACCCTGGTTTAGAGGGTCTACAGATTGTCAAGTGAAAGTGCCCTTGGCCTCTTTACTGATGGAGCTCTTACACCTAGGTGGGGTGATTGGGGCAATGTGGTTGGGGAAGGGCGTCTGTTAGTACATATCTCCAGCCGGTCTATGTGGGCCATCGGTGTAACACGTTACTTAAGTTACAGACACGTTAATGAAGCACCCGGTGACAGGTGAGAGAGGTTGTCTTTGGTTTGGCCACCTTCCCGGAGAGAAGACGATACTCTCAGTAAGTCCTCACACCGTCCATCCACTTGTCAGGTCTGCGCTGCTCCGCCAAGCGACTCCACCAGATGTGTGTCCCCCATATGTACAATCCATCATGTCTAATGATTATGTGCGTGGCCGAGCGACCTAAATTATATCTCCATACGAGATATTTTCTGTAATAGACTTAATATACAGTGTATATATACTGGCCCAGATTCAGGTAGATCCGCGCAATATTTGCGTGGGCAAAGGGCAACGATTTTTGCTCTGCGCCCACGCAAATATTTCGATTTGCCCGCGATTCACGGAGCAGTAGCTCCGTAAATTGCGCGGGCGCTATGCTTATTAGCCCTGCGTAAGGGCGCCTAATGTAAATGATCCCGCCGGGGGCGGGAATCATTTAAATTAGGCGCGCTCCCGCGCCGAGCGAACAGCGCATGCTCCGTCGGGAAACTTTCCCGACGTGCATTGCGGCAAATGACGTCGCAAGGACGTCATTTGCTTCTAAGTGAACGTGAATGGCGTCCAGCGCCATTCACGAATCACTTACGTAAACGACGTGAAATACAAATTTCACGAGCGGGAAGGGTGGCTATACTTTAGCATTGGCTGCGCCTACTATGAGTAGGAGCAGCCTTATGCTAAAGTCGCCGTACGGAAACTCCGTACCTTGCGTGCGCAGGGCCCGCGCAACTTTTGTGAATCGGTGTTAGTATGCAATTTGCATACTATACACAGATCACAATGGCCGCGCCCCCTAGCGGCCAACGCAAGAATGCAGCCAAAGATATGAAGGCATAAGGAGGCTTATGTCTGTCACATCCTAGGCTGCAGTCGGTGTAGCGAGGTTTCTGAATCAGGAGCACTCGTTACACCAGAGCAAGTAAGCACTTGCGCCGCTCAACCTATGGTTGCGCGGGCGCAAGTGCTTCTTGAATCTGGGCCAATGTATTTTGAAATGTTCTGCGAATTGGATGCGGTTTAAGCCACACTCAATTTGCATAGGTGTGAACCCGGCCTTATAGGGCCAGATTCGCGTACAATTGCGGCGGCGTAACGTATAGCATTTTCGTTACACCGCCGCAAGTTTTACGGGCAAGTTTCTTGATTCACAAAGCACTTGCCTGTAAACTTACGGCGGCGTAGCGTAAATCCGTCCGGCGCAAGCCCGCCTAATTCAAATGGGGCGTGTATCATTTAAATAAGGCGCCATACCGCGCCGAACGTACTGCGCATGCTCCGTTTTGAAATTTCCCGCCGTGCTTTGCGCGAAATGACGTCGCACCGACGTAATTTTTTGAATGGCGACGTGCGTTACGTCCTTTCCTATTCACGGACGACTTACGCAAAAAAAAATTTTTTTAAAATTCAACGCGGGAACGACGGCCATACTTTAACATGGCAAGTCTAAATATAAGCCACGAAATAGCAGCCGTAACTTTACGCCGGGAAAAGCCGACTAGCGACGACGTAAGAGAATGCGACGACCGTGCGTAACTTCGTGGATCGCCGTAAACAGCTAATTAGCATACCCGAGGCGGAAAACGACGTGAACTCCACCCACAGGTGCCGAAGTATTACACCTACGATCCGAAGGCGTACGAAGCCGTACGCCTGTCGGATCCAAGCCAGAAGCCGTCGTATCTTAGTTTGAGAATTCAAACTAAAGATACGACGCGGCAAATTTGAAAGCACGCCGGAGTATCAGCAGATACTCCGGCGTACTTTTTCTGTGAATCTGGCCCAAAGTCTTCAAGTAGGTAACAAAATAAATATGGCGCCAATTTTTTACTTTCTGCTATAAGGCTCCATTCACATCTATACGTGTTGCTTTTGAGCGTTTCTACAGAACTTTGCATTTTGCATTTTAGATGTTTTTTTTTTTTTTGGGGGGGGGGGGGGGATTTGTTATTGGGCAGAAAAAAACGCAAAAATGCAAATCGCGGTAAAAAACGCACTACATGTTTTTCTGAAGCTTCTTTATAGAAGTCTTTTGAACCAAAAAAAAGCAAAAAATAAAAAAAAAGTCCCTAACCCTTTCCAAAAATGCATTGATGCGAACTTGTCCATAGGAACCCACATAAAAAAAATAAACGTTCTGTGTTTCTGCAAAAAGCACGAAAAAATGCAATTGCTGTGATTGGGGCTAAGATGCCGGTCATTGTCATATATGTGAATGTTCATATATTTTTATACAGTATATATACTATATTATACAATCCCTCTATATTATGTCCTCTCTGTATATATATCTCATTTCTCTGACTATGATGTCATCCCCGTGTATGATGTCATCCCCGTGTATGATGTCATTTCTGTGTATGATGTCATCCCTGGGCCGGATTCAGATACGAGATACGCCGTCGTATCTCTGAGTGCGGGCCGTCGTATCTATGCGACTGATTCAGAGAATCAGTTACGCATAGACTTCCCTAAGATCCGACCGGCGTAAGTGTCTTAGGCTGCATATTTACGCTGGCCGCTAGGTGGCGCTTCCGTATATTTACGCGAGGAATATGCTAATTAGGTATTTACGCCGATTCAGAAACGTGCTTTCGGCCGGCGCGTTTTTTTACGTTTGTTTTTTTCCGGCGTAAAGTTACCCCTGCTATATATGAGGCGTAGCTAATGTTAAGTATGGACGCCGTTCCCACGCCGAGTTTTGAAAATTTGACGTCGTTTGCGTAAGTCGTTCGCGAATAGGGCTTTGCGTAAGTTACGTTCACGTCGAAACCAATGAGGCTTTGCGGCGTAATTTGGAGCATGCGCACTGGGATTCTTTCACGAACGGCGCATGCGCCGTTCACAAAAAAACGTAAAATACGCGGGGTCATCCTAAATTTAAATAAGACACGCCCACAACATCCCCATTTGAATTAGGCGGGCTTACGCCGCCACACATACGTTACGCCGCCGTAACTAAGGGCGCAAGTTCTTTCTGCATACGGAACTTGCGCCCAAAGTTACGGCGGCATACCGTATCTGACATACGTTACGCCGCGCCGGCAGATACTGCAATGTATCTGAATCCGGCCCCCTGTGTATATCTGAGACGTGCTCCAGGTCATATTATTGTCAGTAATCAGACACATTCCCTCCGCCCCGGTCTGCTCCTATGGGGTCTATTCTGGGGCACATCTGTGGAAGACATTGGAAGTGTTTATGGACGCCGCGTCCCTTCTGACATATACAACACCCAACAAACATATCCGCAGGTCAGGACCCTTCCCCTCCGCCATTACTGACACCTCGTCCTGTCACTCCTCTGTCACCATAATCTAAAGTGACACCGAGTGACAGCAGAAGACCGCCAATCCTGAGGAGTGCAGAGAATGAGAATTCAAACAATCTTCAGAGAAATCTCATTCTGTGTCCAGAAGAAGAAGAATATACAACATACAGCAACATACTACAACAATATACAATTATATACAACATACAGCACATACTACAACAATATACAATTATATACAACATACAGCAACATACTACAACATACAATAATATACAACATACAGCAACATACTACAACAATATACAATAATATACAACATACAGCACATACTACAACAATATACAATAATATACAACATACAGCACATACTACAACAATATACAACATACAGCAACATACTACAACAATATACAATAATATACAACATACAGCACATACTACAACAATATACAATAATATACAACATACAGCACATACTACAACAATATACAATAATATGCAACATACAGCAACATACTACAACAATATACAACATACAGCAACATACTACAACAATATACAATAATATACAACATACAGCACATACTACAACAATATACAATAATATGCAACATACAGCACATACTACAACAATATACAATAATATGCAACATACAGCAACATACTACAACAATATACAACATACAGCAACATACTACAACAATATACAATAATATACAACATACAGCACATACTACAACAATATACAATAATATACAACATACAGCACATACTACAACAATATACAATAATATGCAACATACAGCAACATACTACAACAATATACAACATACAGCAACATACTACAACAATATACAATAATATACAACATACAGCACATACTACAACAATATACAACATACAGCAACATACTACCACAATATACAACATACAGCAACATACTACCACAATATACAACATACAGCAACATACTACAGCAATATACAATAATATACAACATACAGCAACATACTACAGCAATATACAATAATATACAACATACAGCAACATACTACAGCAATATACAATAATATACAACAGACAGCACATACAACAACAATATACAACATACAGCAACATACTACAACAATATACAATAATATACAACATACAGCAACATACTACAGCAATATACAACATATAGCAACATACTACAACAAACTACAACATACAACAATATACAACATACAGCAACATACTACAACAATATACAACATACAGTAACAGAAAATAGTAAAAAAAAATCAGCGCAATATACAGGTAAAACGGAATCAGCAGCTATGCACTAGGATTCAATTTATAAATTCCTTAAGAGTCAATGTAAAGTAGATAGTGCAGCGCTAGAGGAAAAGTCCAAATAAAGATCATCCAGGTGATTCTCTTATAAGTGACTGACAATATGAGGCATGCAGGTGATATAGCGTGGGTTAGCAGGAGACCTCCACCAATAGTAACAATGGCCGCTCACCTCATTGATAATAAAAAAATCGCTTTCCCATAAGGGTCAATCCCAGGCATGTAACAGCATAATCCAAGCAGGAAAGGAATACATCTCAGGTAATATCAGCATGGATGGCAGATCTCAAGTAATATCAGCATGGATAGCAGCCATGGAATCCGATGTAAGAAAAACAAAACATAGTGTTTCTCCGCAATAACCAATATAACATTTAATAGTGAAAATACACTTACATAAAAAGCACTATATCCAGTGCTAGGAATCAAATGCAAACAAAAACGCACAGCGTGGTCCGATAGATGGCAGCGGGTGACGTCACGTACTTCCCTACCGAACGTTGCGTCCCAAGGGCGGGACTTCTTCAGCGGATGTAGGGGAGAGGAAACGTGCACCCAGTTATATACATGTATGTTGCTATGGAAAGTAAGTAGCTACAATGCAGCATATGGACCAAAAAGGTCTCTAGCTACAGGGCAATGTGTGGGACAAAAAGCTCACTGGCTACGGATCAGCATGCAGGACAAAAAGCACCGCAAAAAAACAGAAAGCAAATCACTTACTGCGGCGATCATACCTATTCAAATCTGTCAGCAGAAATATGCAAGGGGAGAGTGAATATTACTTAAAAGCCCCGGAATACATATGTTTAGCAACGACAAAAGAAAAAATATAAAAATATATAAATATACAAAAGTCCCATTTAGACAAAATGGAAGATAGAAAAAACAGGGCTGCATAATCATGCAGACCAGTACAACACATGAGGTCAACCGCTGCAACCATCGGACAAGCAAAAACATAACATTAAAACAATGTAAATACAAATATTAATTATGAACAATGTTAAAAATATTTTGTTTAAAAAAATATATGTATCTGAAAACGCATGTCAACGATCGGATAAAAACAATTGACATCAAAGTCCACATTAAAACAATGTAAATACAAATATTAATTATGGACAATGTTAAAAATATTTTCTTGAAAAAATATATGTATCTGAAAACGCATGTCAACGATCGGATATAAAACAATTAACATCAAAGTCCACATTTAACCCGTCAGGACAAAGAACATGGGTCTCATGAATCCAATAAGATTCTTTCTTGCTCAATTGTCGGATAAAATTACCCCCCCTCCAATGACGATTAACCTTTTCAATTCCCCAAAAACGCAATCCTTTTGGATTTTTATGATGGAAATCCCTAAAATGGCGGGATACATTGTGTGTGGTTTTCCCTTGTTTGATGTTATTAACATGTTCGGCTAAACGTACATGTAGGGGTCTGGAGGTTCTACCTATGTATTGCAGGCCGCAATCACATTCTAACATATAGACAACACCTACGGTGTCACAAGTGATGAGCTGTTTAATATCATATTCTTTATCAGTGGCAGATGCCACAAATTTTTTCCTCTTTTTAATGTTCACTTTGGAATGTTTGCATGGAACACAACGTCCACACGCATAGAAACCTCCCAGGAATTTGAACATTCTATTATCTGAAATGACCGGGGGATCGAGCACACTAGGTGCTAATCGATCCCTAAGAGTGGGAGCTTTCTTGTATACAAATTGGGGTTTTGCTGGTAATGCAGGTCCCAATATTTTGTCCTGTTTCAAGATAGACCAATTTTTTGAGATGATCCGTTCAAATTTTTTATGTTGGACATTATAGTCCAAGATAATTCTAAAATTGTGTTTATCATTGGGGGGAAGGCTGACATTAGCCACACGATCGGACACTAAAACAGTTCTATCTAATTGCTGAACCTGTCCAATTTCCCTCTCAAGGTGGTCTTGGTTGTACCCTTTTTGCACAAATCTATCAGCCAAAACACGAGATTGGTCAACAAAGTCAGACTCAGTGGTGCAATTACGGCGTAATCTAATAAATTGCCCTTTGGGGATATTACATAACCAAGATTTGTGATGGCAACTTCCCAATGGTATGTATGCATTCCGGTCTGTAGGTTTGAAATAATTGGTGAGTTTAAAATGGTCCGTATTTTTGACTATGGTGGTAATGTCATTAATCTGGGAATTAAGGATCTTGAGTTTCCTCTGTTTACGAACCAAAAGGAGCTCCATGAGCTCCATACCTTTTTTAATAAAGAAACTACTCCATTCAGAGATAGAATCAATGTCCACCAGGCCATCATTAGGCGGGACATCCCATCTTAAACGTCTCGGAATGAGTTTTGAAGTAAGGTACTGCTCAAAAGATACAATGTCCCACCATGTTTTGGTCTTTTTTTCAAACAAATGTCCTAACTTGCGAAAGGACTGGGCTATATCATTCACTGGCTCGCTAGCATTCCTAGAAAAGACATCAGTGATTTTAATATCCCTTTTTTCCAAATATTGGAAAACATCCATATTGCTGCTAGATTAATATAAATTGATAAGCAGATAAATGAAAATAGTAAAAAAAATCAGCGCAATATACAGGTAAAACGGAATCAGCAGCTATGCACTAGGATTCAATTTATAAATTCCTTAAGAGTCAATGTAAAGTAGATAGTGCAGCGCTAGAGGAAAAGTCCAAATAAAGATCATCCAGGTGATTCTCTTATAAGTGACTGACAATATGAGGCATGCAGGTGATATAGCGTGGGTTAGCAGGAGACCTCCACCAATAGTAACAATGGCCGCTCACCTCATTGATAATAAAAAAATCGCTTTCCCATAAGGGTCAATCCCAGGCATGTAACAGCATAATCCAAGCAGGAAAGGAATACATCTCAGGTAATATCAGCATGGATGGCAGATCTCAAGTAATATCAGCATGGATAGCAGCCATGGAATCCGATGTAAGAAAAACAAAACATAGTGTTTCTCCGCAATAACCAATATAACATTTAATAGTGAAAATACACTTACATAAAAAGCACTATATCCAGTGCTAGGAATCAAATGCAAACAAAAACGCACAGCGTGGTCCGATAGATGGCAGCGGGTGACGTCACGTACTTCCCTACCGAACGTTGCGTCCCAAGGGCGGGACTTCTTCAGCGGATGTAGGGGAGAGGAAACGTGCACCCAGTTATATACATGTATGTTGCTATGGAAAGTAAGTAGCTACAATGCAGCATATGGACCAAAAAGGTCTCTAGCTACAGGGCAATGTGTGGGACAAAAAGCTCACTGGCTACGGATCAGCATGCAGGACAAAAAGCACCGCAAAAAAACAGAAAGCAAATCACTTACTGCGGCGATCATACCTATTCAAATCTGTCAGCAGAAATATGCAAGGGGAGAGTGAATATTACTTAAAAGCCCCGGAATACATATGTTTAGCAACGACAAAAGAAAAAATATAAAAATATATAAATATACAAAAGTCCCATTTAGACAAAATGGAAGATAGAAAAAACAGGGCTGCATAATCATGCAGACCAGTACAACACATGAGGTCAACCGCTGCAACCATCGGACAAGCAAAAACATAACATTAAAACAATGTAAATACAAATATTAATTATGAACAATGTTAAAAATATTTTGTTTAAAAAAATATATGTATCTGAAAACGCATGTCAACGATCGGATAAAAACAATTGACATCAAAGTCCACATTAAAACAATGTAAATACAAATATTAATTATGGACAATGTTAAAAATATTTTCTTGAAAAAATATATGTATCTGAAAACGCATGTCAACGATCGGATATAAAACAATTAACATCAAAGTCCACATTTAACCCGTCAGGACAAAGAACATGGGTCTCATGAATCCAATAAGATTCTTTCTTGCTCAATTGTCGGATAAAATTACCCCCCCTCCAATGACGATTAACCTTTTCAATTCCCCAAAAACGCAATCCTTTTGGATTTTTATGATGGAAATCCCTAAAATGGCGGGATACATTGTGTGTGGTTTTCCCTTGTTTGATGTTATTAACATGTTCGGCTAAACGTACATGTAGGGGTCTGGAGGTTCTACCTATGTATTGCAGGCCGCAATCACATTCTAACATATAGACAACACCTACGGTGTCACAAGTGATGAGCTGTTTAATATCATATTCTTTATCAGTGGCAGATGCCACAAATTTTTTCCTCTTTTTAATGTTCACTTTGGAATGTTTGCATGGAACACAACGTCCACACGCATAGAAACCTCCCAGGAATTTGAACATTCTATTATCTGAAATGACCGGGGGATCGAGCACACTAGGTGCTAATCGATCCCTAAGAGTGGGAGCTTTCTTGTATACAAATTGGGGTTTTGCTGGTAATGCAGGTCCCAATATTTTGTCCTGTTTCAAGATAGACCAATTTTTTGAGATGATCCGTTCAAATTTTTTATGTTGGACATTATAGTCCAAGATAATTCTAAAATTGTGTTTATCATTGGGGGGAAGGCTGACATTAGCCACACGATCGGACACTAAAACAGTTCTATCTAATTGCTGAACCTGTCCAATTTCCCTCTCAAGGTGGTCTTGGTTGTACCCTTTTTGCACAAATCTATCAGCCAAAACACGAGATTGGTCAACAAAGTCAGACTCAGTGGTGCAATTACGGCGTAATCTAATAAATTGCCCTTTGGGGATATTACATAACCAAGATTTGTGATGGCAACTTCCCAATGGTATGTATGCATTCCGGTCTGTAGGTTTGAAATAATTGGTGAGTTTAAAATGGTCCGTATTTTTGACTATGGTCAAATCTAAAAAGACAATTTTTTCATAGTCAATGGTCCATGTGAGTGTAATATTTTTGTTGTTATTATTGAGACCACTGATGAAGGTATCCAATGAGGACCTCTCACCATTCCAAATGATGATGAGGTCATCGATATAACGACGGTAACAGACTAACTCAGGGGGGCGATGTTGGAAAATCGCCTCTTCCTCCCAGTGGGCCATGAAAATATTGGCCACACTGGGAGCAAAACGAGCGCCCATGGCAACTCCCCTTGTCTGCAGCAAATAGTCTCCATTATACCAGAAATAATTTCTGGATAAGCAGAAATCCAAACAGCCCAAAAGGAATTCTTGGTGTCTCCCTGATAGTGTTGATGTGGAAAGGGCCCATTCAACAGACGGAGGTGGAGGTCTCCTGCTAACCCACGCTATATCACCTGCATGCCTCATATTGTCAGTCACTTATAAGAGAATCACCTGGATGATCTTTATTTGGACTTTTCCTCTAGCGCTGCACTATCTACTTTACATTGACTCTTAAGGAATTTATAAATTGAATCCTAGTGCATAGCTGCTGATTCCGTTTTACCTGTATATTGCGCTGATTTTTTTTACTATTTTCATTTATCTGCTTATCAATTTATATTAATCTAGCAGCAATATGGATGTTTTCCAATATTTGGAAAAAAGGGATATTAAAATCACTGATGTCTTTTCTAGGAATGCTAGCGAGCCAGTGAATGATATAGCCCAGTCCTTTCGCAAGTTAGGACATTTGTTTGAAAAAAAGACCAAAACATGGTGGGACATTGTATCTTTTGAGCAGTACCTTACTTCAAAACTCATTCCGAGACGTTTAAGATGGGATGTCCCGCCTAATGATGGCCTGGTGGACATTGATTCTATCTCTGAATGGAGTAGTTTCTTTATTAAAAAAGGTATGGAGCTCATGGAGCTCCTTTTGGTTCGTAAACAGAGGAAACTCAAGATCCTTAATTCCCAGATTAATGACATTACCACCATTTTGGAACCCCTCAAGGATAGTGAGGAATTTCTTAAACTCTCAGGTGAACTTAAAAATAAACTCATGAAGTGGGACTCAGAAATTCAGAACAAGAAAAAGAAAAAATTTATAAGGGATTGGGATGACTTCACTGGTGTAAACAGTATCTTCAAATGGCAAAGCACCTCCACAACTGTTACCAATGATAATGTCAGATTGCCTGTCAATCCACTTATTAATGAAGTTCAGAATTTAACCCCGAGAGCCCACTTTAGTAATGATGTTCAACATCATCCACCACCTGAGAGATATTCCTCTCCTCAGAGAAATTATTTCACTAGAGGTACTAACAAAAGAGGTAAGAACAAAAGAGGGAGGGGAAGGGGAGGATCTGCCCCTTCTGGTTCAGTTCATCATCCCCCAGTATATCAACCCAACTCCCCCACACCCTGGAGGGATATACGCCAACATGGGGATTATAGGGATTCTTCTCATGTCACGAGATCCCATCCTATCTCCACCTATAACAGATTCACTCCTTTGGCTAATCATCACTCTTATGCAGAGGGGGATTTTTTAGGGTCACGCCAGGGACACCAATTAGACCCCCACTACCAGTATCCCCCACCAGGGGATTGGTGGAGACATCCACCACCTCCCATCCCTCCGAATATTGGAACTCCCAGAAAGAGAAAAGAAAGAGAGGAAGGAGAGGGGGCAGGCGCCTACAAAAAACCCAGACCATAGTTGGAGCAGGGATATATAACCTTAGTGGGGTTCCTCTGGATGAGGACGAATTGAAAGTCCTTGATAGAGGTCTTAAATTTGCCCCCACTAAGAATTTGAATAAGTTTCAAACGTACATTAGCCTGCAAAAGTACATCAGGACACTTAACATGAAAAAGTATTTCCTGTCTAAGCCCACTAGTACAGCGGCACCTATTGCTAATTCCTATCACTCAGGTTTGCGTAATAAGTCCACTTTTAACCCTCTTAATAAAGAGAACAAGTTTTTGGATGTTTTTAAGAACATGGTTGTAAATGACTTGGAAGCATTGAAGGTAAAAAAGGTATTGGATCCTCAATACATTAAAAGGGGTATTGAATCCTTGGCAAAAAGGAAAGACATCGTTATCCGCCCTGCGGACAAAGGGGGGGGTCTCGTTGTCCTCAGTAAAAACTATTATCAACTTGAAATGAGTAATCTTCTTTCTGATAGTGATACCTATAGGGTATTGTCTAAAGATCCTATGTTTGATTTCAAGGATGAACTTCATCATATCATTGAAGATGGGAGGGATCAAAAGATTCTTACTAAAAAAGAGGCGTTGTATCTCGATCCCTTGTTTTGTAGAACCCCCATTATTTATTTCTTGCCAAAGATCCACAAAAATAGTACCCATCCGCCTGGGAGGCCCATTGTCAATGGGATCGACTCGGTATCGGCCAGATTGGGCCAATATATAGATTCGTTTTTGCAACCTTTAGTGGTTAAAACCCCTGCTTTTCTGAAAGACACTAAGCATATTATCCAAATATTGGAATCTCTTGGTTGTTCCACTAATAGTATATTAGTCACTGCGGACGTCAGTTCGCTTTATACTATTATAGGACACAGTGACGCTATGGCGTCTGTTGAATGGGCCCTTTCCACATCAACACTATCAGGGAGACACCAAGAATTCCTTTTGGGCTGTTTGGATTTCTGCTTATCCAGAAATTATTTCTGGTATAATGGAGACTATTTGCTGCAGACAAGGGGAGTTGCCATGGGCGCTCGTTTTGCTCCCAGTGTGGCCAATATTTTCATGGCCCACTTGGAGGAAGAGGCGATTTTCCAACATCGCCCCCCTGAGTTAGTCTGTTACCGTCGTTATATCGATGACCTCATCATCATTTGGAATGGTGAGAGGTCCTCATTGGATACCTTCATCAGTGGTCTCAATAATAACAACAAAAATATTACACTCACATGGACCATTGACTATGAAAAAATTGTCTTTTTAGATTTGACCATAGTCAAAAATACGGACCATTTTAAACTCACCAATTATTTCAAACCTACAGACCGGAATGCATACATACCATTGGGAAGTTGCCATCACAAATCTTGGTTATGTAATATCCCCAAAGGGCAATTTATTAGATTACGCCGTAATTGCACCACTGAGTCTGACTTTGTTGACCAATCTCGTGTTTTGGCTGATAGATTTGTGCAAAAAGGGTACAACCAAGACCACCTTGAGAGGGAAATTGGACAGGTTCAGCAATTAGATAGAACTGTTTTAGTGTCCGATCGTGTGGCTAATGTCAGCCTTCCCCCCAATGATAAACACAATTTTAGAATTATCTTGGACTATAATGTCCAACATAAAAAATTTGAACGGATCATCTCAAAAAATTGGTCTATCTTGAAACAGGACAAAATATTGGGACCTGCATTACCAGCAAAACCCCAATTTGTATACAAGAAAGCTCCCACTCTTAGGGATCGATTAGCACCTAGTGTGCTCGATCCCCCGGTCATTTCAGATAATAGAATGTTCAAATTCCTGGGAGGTTTCTATGCGTGTGGACGTTGTGTTCCATGCAAACATTCCAAAGTGAACATTAAAAAGAGGAAAAAATTTGTGGCATCTGCCACTGATAAAGAATATGATATTAAACAGCTCATCACTTGTGACACCGTAGGTGTTGTCTATATGTTAGAATGTGATTGCGGCCTGCAATACATAGGTAGAACCTCCAGACCCCTACATGTACGTTTAGCCGAACATGTTAATAACATCAAACAAGGGAAAACCACACACAATGTATCCCGCCATTTTAGGGATTTCCATCATAAAAATCCAAAAGGATTGCGTTTTTGGGGAATTGAAAAGGTTAATCGTCATTGGAGGGGGGGTAATTTTATCCGACAATTGAGCAAGAAAGAATCTTATTGGATTCATGAGACCCATGTTCTTTGTCCTGACGGGTTAAATGTGGACTTTGATGTTAATTGTTTTATATCCGATCGTTGACATGCGTTTTCAGATACATATATTTTTTCAAGAAAATATTTTTAACATTGTCCATAATTAATATTTGTATTTACATTGTTTTAATGTGGACTTTGATGTCAATTGTTTTTATCCGATCGTTGACATGCGTTTTCAGATACATATATTTTTTTAAACAAAATATTTTTAACATTGTTCATAATTAATATTTGTATTTACATTGTTTTAATGTTATGTTTTTGCTTGTCCGATGGTTGCAGCGGTTGACCTCATGTGTTGTACTGGTCTGCATGATTATGCAGCCCTGTTTTTTCTATCTTCCATTTTGTCTAAATGGGACTTTTGTATATTTATATATTTTTATATTTTTTCTTTTGTCGTTGCTAAACATATGTATTCCGGGGCTTTTAAGTAATATTCACTCTCCCCTTGCATATTTCTGCTGACAGATTTGAATAGGTATGATCGCCGCAGTAAGTGATTTGCTTTCTGTTTTTTTGCGGTGCTTTTTGTCCTGCATGCTGATCCGTAGCCAGTGAGCTTTTTGTCCCACACATTGCCCTGTAGCTAGAGACCTTTTTGGTCCATATGCTGCATTGTAGCTACTTACTTTCCATAGCAACATACATGTATATAACTGGGTGCACGTTTCCTCTCCCCTACATCCGCTGAAGAAGTCCCGCCCTTGGGACGCAACGTTCGGTAGGGAAGTACGTGACGTCACCCGCTGCCATCTATCGGACCACGCTGTGCGTTTTTGTTTGCATTTGATTCCTAGCACTGGATATAGTGCTTTTTATGTAAGTGTATTTTCACTATTAAATGTTATATTGGTTATTGCGGAGAAACACTATGTTTTGTTTTTCTTACATCGGATTCCATGGCTGCTATCCATGCTGATATTACTTGAGATCTGCCATCCATGCTGATATTACCTGAGATGTATTCCTTTCCTGCTTGGATTATGCTGTTACATGCCTGGGATTGACCCTTATGGGAAAGCGATTTTTTTATTATCAATGAGGTGAGCGGCCATTGTTACTATTGGTGGAGGTCTCCTGCTAACCCACGCTATATCACCTGCATGCCTCATATTGTCAAACATACAGTAACATACTACAACAATATACAACATACAGCACATACTACAACATACAATAATATACAACATACAGCACATACTACAACATACAATAATATACAACATACAGCACATACTACAACAATATACAACATACAGCAACATACTACAACATACAATAATATACAACATACAGCACATACTAAAACAATATACAACATACAGCAACATACTACAACATACAGCAATATACAACATACAGCAATATACAACATACAGCACATACTACAACAATATTACAACATACAAGAATATATAACATACAGCATACATACAGCACACACAACAATATACAGCATACAGCACATCAAAAATTCAACAATACACAACATACAGCACATACAACAATATACAGCATACTGCACATACAACAACATAAAACACTCAGTACATACAATAATACACAGCATACAGCACATACAGCATTATACAATACACAACATACAGCACATACAACATTATACAGCACATGCAACAACATATAGCACATACAACAACATACAGCATACAGGACATACTACAACATACAGCACAAACAACAATATACAGCAAATACAACATACAACTCCTGGCTGTGGATTGGCTGATCACAGTTGCAGTGGTCATTCATAAATCAGTGTTATGTGCCAAATAAATGTGTAACCTTTGATTAACCCGAATTAGTCCTTATTAACTCCTTCATTCCCCCTTCTTTTTCTTTTTTTCTTCTTCTTTTAACCATTTATATATTAACGTTTTACATTAGTATGTGTTCCTCTCCACAGCAGTGCATTAAAGGAAATGCTTTGTGCCAGAAACAAAAGTCACCTTTCTGCTCTTTGGACACGTTAGGCTGGCCCATACACCATACAATCTGATTGAACAATCCCTGACCGTTTGTTGATGGTCGATCTAAAGAAGATTTCCCGGGATTGTCATTAACCCTTTGCCTTGTGTTAGTGTGAGCAAGCCCTCCTTGATTTTTATGCATGTTGACATCCACTGTTATGCGTTTTCTCTATTGAATTGCATTTATGTGCGTCTTACATTCATTCATGTGGTTTGTGTTGCAGAAAATCGCATACATGCTGCGAATCGTGCCACACATCAGCGCTATGGCATGATTGCTTTCTCTGTGCCCGTGCAGAGACCTGCATTGATCCCCTACGGGTCTTTGCACACGATGTGAATGAGCCCTAAGTCTTGGTTTGAACCTGTGCGTGTCCGCAACGTGCGCAAAATCACACGCTTTACCAACACGCACAGAAACGCGCTGCTCTTTAGCAAACATGTGGTGGCACGCGGGTTGGTGTGGCGCGACTTTTGGAAAGGGGCGGGGACATCTTTCCCTGTGTTTCTCAAGGGTAGGGCACACCCATTGGATCATTCTGTGAAGACATTTAGCCTCGGTTCACATCTCTGCAGGGCCGTCTTTAAGGCGGGGCAAAAGGGGAAGCTGCCCTGGGCCCAGTCCTTTTTGTGAGGCCCAGATCTGAAAGGGTTAATCATGGGATCTTATCTGCCAGCAATAAAAGGGTTAATTGTGTCCAGCTTCCCCTCACCTCCCCAGTCCACGGTGTGTAGATAATCAGGAGATGATGTGCAGTAACCTCTAGCAACCAATCAGTGAGCCATAATGATGTGCTGTAACCTTTTAGAAACCAATTAGTGAGTGGCAATGAACCTCTAGCAACCAATCACTGAGCAAAAATGTTGTGCAGTAACCTCTTGGCAGTAATGATGTGCAGTAACGTCTAGTAACCAATCAGTAAGCAGTAATAATGTGTAGTAACCTCTATGAACCAATCAATGTGTGCTAAGGATGTGCAGTAACCCCTAGCAACCAATCAGTGAGCGGTAAGGATGTGCAGTAACCTCTAGCAACCCATCAGTGAGCCATAATGATGTGCCGTAAACCTCTAGCAACCAATTAGTGAGTGGCAATGATGTGCAGTAACCTCTAGCAACCAATCAGTGAGCAAAAATGTTGTGCAGTAACCTCTTGGCAGTAATGATGTGCAGTAACGTCTAGTAACCAATCAATGTGTGCTAAGGATGTGCAGTAACCTCTAGCAACCAATCAGTGAGCGGTAAGGATGTGCAGTAACTTCTAGCAACCAATCAGCGAGCGGTAAGGATGTTTAGTAACCTCTAGCAACCAATCAGTGAGCTGTAAGGATGTGCAGTAACCTCTAGCAACCAATCAGTGAGCGGTAAGGATGTGCAGAAACCCCTAGCAACCAAACAGTGAGCGGTAAGGATCTGCAGTAACCTCTAGCAACCAATCAGTGAGTGGTAAAGGTGTGCAGTAACCTCTAACAACCAATCAGTGAGTGGTAAGGATGTGCAGTAACCTCTAGCAACCAATCAGCGAGCGGTAAGGATGTGCAGTAACTTCTAGCAACCAATCAGTGAGCGGTAAGGATGTGCAGTAACTTCTAGCAACCAATCCGTGAGCAGTAAGGATGTGCAGTAACTTCTAGCAACCAATCAGTGAGCGTTAAGGATGTGCAGTAACCTCTAGCAACCAATCAGCGAGTGGTAAGGATGTGCAGTAACCTCTAGCAACCAATCAGTGAGCTGTAAAGATGTGTAGTAACCTCTAGCAACCAATCAGTGAGCGGTAAGTATGTGTAGTAACTTCTAGCAACCAATCAGCAAGCATAAATGATGTGCTGTAACCTCTAGCAACTAATCAGTGAGCCATAATGTATGCTGTAACCTCCGGTGGAGATCAATATTTCATGGGGTGGGGGGGTCATGGACAACTTTCCCCCGTGTTTCTCATAGGTTGGGCACACCGATTGGCTCATTCTCTGAATAGATTTATCCTTGGTCAATGCACGGGCAGGTGCACGTGCGCGCCGCGCGTAGGGCAGCCCATTCATTTCAATGGAGAACGATCTGATTGGTGCGCGGCGGTCTATCCCACTGAGAATTGTATAAACGGAGGAGAACATTTTTTGGGGGGCGACAACCTTCCAGCAGCTTGTTCCTATCTTAGTAAACTTTTAGTAAACTACTTTTCCCAAAGAGCTCGCACTCTAATGTCATGGCGATGCCCCCCTCGGCCGTGGCGTTGTACAAGGAGCCCGGCCTGAGGCGGGAATGAGTTAAGCGCTCGCGGCCCGGCTGGGAGGAGGTGGAACGGGTCCAGCTGTCGTCTATATAGCGGAGAAGCCGCACTGGAGGACCATATTAGGGAGAATTTCCTGGGTCAGCGCTTTATCGGGCAGACGCGGCTGATCTTATTTTTATTCGATGCGCGCACCACCTCCTCGACCCCCCCCCAGGCTACGGTTTCAGGCCCATGGAAAGACATTTAACACTTCGTAGATTAAGGCCAGGCCGCGGAGAGAGATGGAAACCCAAGACGTCTCAAAATAGAAAGATGTCAGATTTTTTCCTCCGCACGTCTTAGGCGGAGGAGCCCGCTCTCCATGTTTGGAGAAATACGCCCCGATATGGGGGGGAGGGGCCAAAAAACTGTTCCTCCCCCAAAGTCGGAGACGTGTTCAACACACCCGGCAGATAACCGCAGACGTCGGCTCAGACTCGTCAATTGCCGGATAATCCGTCAGAAGAGCGTCCTCTCCGCACTAAGGCTCCAATCACATCTGCGCGTCGAGGTGCCGTTAATTGTTAAACGCAGCCAGCAAATGCGCGTTTTGCTGTGTGGCAAGCGCGCTAAAAAAATGCACAAAGCTTCAAACCCCAAAAAGGGATCAGGAGCTTCTTTGGCGCAAATTATGCATCTCGTGCAAAAAACATGCCGAAATAGCTCGCTAAAATGTCTTGTGATGTAAATGGGGACCAATAGGAAACTCCACCTTAAAGCCAAAATCACACTGGAGCGGCTTTGAAATCGCGCTACTTCACTGCGATTTGCACCTCTGATTTCATTGCGGCTTGCGACTTTGTTAAAAAGAAGTCTATGCAAGTTGCAATGAAATCAGAAAATAAAAAGTAGCGCAGGAACCTTTTTTCAAAGTCGCTGCGACACGAGCGGTGGCGATTTGAACACCCCATTGTCGACCATTTAACCATGTCAGCAATGGGGTGCGGCCTGTCTTGCGATTTGGAATTGTCGAATTGCATGAAAAATCGCACCGGTGTGAATGAGGGCTAAGGCTTCTTGCAAGTGGCAGCTGCATTGCGTCACTGAACGCACAGGGAGGGGCGCAATGCAGCTGGGCAGCCCCGTGCGCTGGGGGCCAAATTGTATTTTCCACAACCGCCCTCCTATGGCTTCCGGAATTAAATCCAAAAGCAAACTTTTATTATATTGCATCCAATTCTTAAATGTGATCCCTGCATTCGTTTTCTTTCCTTCTTTCTTTTTTTTTTTTTTTCATTCATTCTTTTTCTTTCCTTCCTTCTTTCTTTCTTTTTATTTCTTCATTTTTTTTCTTTTTCTTTCTTTTCCTTTCTTTCTGTTTTTTTTTCCTTTTCAGTTTTTTTATTTTCTTTTATCTTTCTTTCATTTTTTCTTTCTTTCTATTTCTCTTTCTCTGTTTCTTTTTCTTTCTTTCTTTAATTTCTTCCTTTCATTCTTTTTGTTCTCTCCTTCTTTTTCTTTATTTCTTTCTTTCTCTCCCTCTCTCTTTCTTTCCTTCTTTCTTTTTCTTTCCTTTCTTTCTTTCTTTTTCTTTCCCGTCCTCTAATAGAACGAGGGAATTAAAGTGGTATTAAACCCAAAAGCAAACATTTATTATATTGTAGCTTACCAATTCTTAGATGTGATCCCTGCATTTGTTTTCTTTCTTTCTTTTTTTTCCTTCCTTATTTCTTTCTTTCCTATCTTCTTTTTCTCTTTCTTTCTTTTTTTCTCTTTTTCTTTCCCTCTTACTTTCTTTCCTTCTTTTTTTTTTTTTTTTTTTTCTTTCTTTCTTTTTTTTCCCTCTTTCTTTCTCTCTTTCTTTTTTTCTTTTGTTTTTCTCTTTCTCACTTTTTTTCTCTCTCTTTCTTTCCTTCTTTTTTTCTTTCTTTCTTTTTTCTATTTCTCTTTCTTTCTTGTTTTTCTCTCTTTCTTTATTTCTCCCTTTCTTTTTCTTTCCCTATTTTGTTCTCTCTTTATTTTTCTTTATTTTTTTTCTTTCTCCTTTTATTTCCCTCTTTCTTTATTTTTTTCTTTCTTTCTTTCTTTTCTTCCTTTTTTTCTTTCCTTCTTTTTTTCTTCTTTCTTTCTTTCTTTCTTTCATTCTTTTTGTTCTCTCCTTCTTTTTCTTTATCTCTTTCTTTATCTCTTTCTTTCCTTTCCTCTGTCTCTCTTTTTCTCTTTCTTTCTTTTTCTTTACCACCCTCTAATAGAACTAGGGAATTCAAGCGGTATTAAACCCAAACAGCAAACATGTATTACATTGCAGCTTACCAATTCTTATGCCGCGTACACGCGGTCGTTTTTTGTCTTGTAAAAAAACGACGTTTTTTCTCATGAAAAAAAACGAAGTTTTTCAAACTTCATTTTAAAAAACGACGTTGCCTACACACCATTGTTTTTTTTCAAAATGCTCTAGCAAAGCGTGGTTACGTTCAGCACGTACGGCGGCACTCTGTTCCATTCAAGCTCGCGTCATAACTTGCTTCTGAGCATGCGTGGGTTTAAAAAAATCTTTTTAAATGTCGTTTTAGCTACACACGGTAATTTTTTTATGACACAAAAAACGACATAAAAAATTAAAGCATGTTCGAATTTTTTTTTGTCGTTTTTCAGAAGACATAAAACAACGTTTTACCCACACACACGCTCATTTTAAATGACGTTTTTAAAAATGTCGGTTTTTTTCATCACAAAAAACGACCGTGTGTACGCGGCATTAGATGTGATCCCTGCATTGGTTTGTTGTGTCTTTCTTTCTTTCTTTCTCAACTAGTGATCTAGCAAGTCTGTTTTTTTTTTCAAAAACACAAGCTCTCCAGCAAAATGTATCAGATACAGTGATGAGAAAAACCGTTTAACACTGACAGGGGTGCTCACAATGATAATCTTTTACTTATTTATGTAAAACCTTCATCCCAAAAAAAAAAAAAGTTTGCTGTAAGGCTTTATTCATGCATGATTACAGGCAGAATCGCCACGATTCTGCCCCACGATTTCCCATGGTTGCAAAACGCGGGCCGCGTTTGCGATGCCATTACTTCTAATGGCATCCTAATTGCGCGACAAATAACGGCAAAATCGTGCAAACAAATGATGGAACTTCCTTTGGGCGGCACGCGTCCGCGCGATTTGTCATGCGCGAGTATATATTCTCAGAATGAGGAAACATCCTCCAATGATATAAGGGGGAGGCGACAGCAAAGACGCAAAAAAAGCACGAAAAAAACCAGAAGAAAAAAAATATATAGAATTTAGCCCTTGCAGTATGAAGGGGGCTCTGAAAAGGCGCGTTCGTCAGACGTAGGCACACCCCGTTAAATTAAATGGGCCACCCTATGCAAGAAAAAAAAAAAGACGCAAAAAAGCACGAAAAAAACGAAAAAATAAATAAAAGGAAATTGAATTGAACCCTTGCAGTATGGAGGGGGGGCGGGCTCTGAAAAGGTGCGGGAGCTTGTTTTGGCGCGTTCGTCAGACGTAGGCAAATCCTGTTAAATTACATGGGTCACCTGCTATGCAAAAAAAAATACGAAAAAGCACAAAAACAAAACAAAGAAAAGAAAAAAAAATTGAATTTAACCCTTGCGGTATGGAGGGGGGGGCTCTGAAAAGGTGCGGGAGCTTGTTTTGGCGCGTTCGTCAGACGTAGGCACACCCCGTTAAATTAAATGGGCCACCCTATGCAAGAAAAAAAAAAGACGCAAAAAAGCACGAAAAAAACGAAAAAATAAATAAAAGGAAATTGAATTTAACCCTTGCAGTATGGAGGGGGGGGCGGGCTCTGAAAAGGTGCGGGAGCTTGTTTTGGCGCGTTCGTCAGACGTAGGCAAATCCTGTTAAATTACATGGGTCACCTGCTATGCAAAAAAAATACGAAAAAAAGCACAAAAACAAAACAAAGAAAAGAAAAAAAAATTGAATTTAACCCTTGCAGTATGGAGGGGGCTCTGAAAAGGTGCGGGAGCTTGTTTTGGCGCGTTCGTCAGACGTAGGCAAATCCTGTTAAATTACATGGGTCACCTGCTATGCAAAAAAAAATACGAAAAAGCACAAAAACAAAACAAAGAAAAGAAAAAAAAATTGAATTTAACCCTTGCGGTATGGAGGGGGGGGGGGCTCTGAAAAGGTGCGGGAGCTTGTTTTGGCGCGTTCGTCAGACGTAGGCACACCCCGTTAAATTAAATGGGCCACCCTATGCAAGAAAAAAAAAAGACGCAAAAAAGCACGAAAAAAACGAAAAAATAAATAAAAGGAAATTGAATTTAACCCTTGCAGTATGGAGGGGGGGGCGGGCTCTGAAAAGGTGCGGGAGCTTGTTTTGGCGCGTTCGTCAGACGTAGGCAAATCCTGTTAAATTACATGGGTCACCTGCTATGCAAAAAAAATACGAAAAAAAGCACAAAAACAAAACAAAGAAAAGAAAAAAAAATTGAATTTAACCCTTGCAGTATGGAGGGGGGGCGGGCTCTGAAAAGGTGCGGGAGCTTGTTTTGGCGCGTTCGTCAGACGTAGGCACACCCCGTTAAATTAAATGGGCCACCCTATGCAAGAAAAAAAAAAGACGCAAAAAAGCACGAAAAAAACGAAAAAATAAATAAAAGGAAATTGAATTGAACCCTTGCAGTATGGAGGGGGGGCGGGCTCTGAAAAGGTGCGGGAGCTTGTTTTGGCGCGTTCGTCAGACGTAGGCAAACCCTGCTCTGAATTTTATTTATTTTTTCTGGTGCCAGGGTAGGTTTTTTTTTTTTATGTAGAAGATTTTATTACAATGTATTTTTTTATGGAAGGTTTTGTTCTACTTTAGTTATTTCTTTTCCATCGTAGGATCCGCTACACGCGGATTTAATTACCACCACAGCGCGGGGTTAATGGGAAGGCCGCGTGTTTGGTTTGCGGGCCTCGTCCTCATCGGTCAGTATTGAATGACTGACCCCCATAGAGGTTCTGTAATGTTTACATGCTGGGGGGGGGGGGGGGGGCTGTGTACACATAGCCGGGATAATTAGAGCCCCCCCCCCCATATAACATTAGTACTAGAATGTGACATAGACCCCTCACCTCCTGACCCCTCCGCCTGCTACACTCATCACTCACAATGTAGACGGCGGGGAATCTATTAATGACCAAGTCAGATCTTCATATGTACCGAGAAAATCTCCGATCATCATTCGCGTCTCTACGTCGCGGGGGCGGGCCACATCGCCGATCGCTTTCCGGGTCCGACAAGGTAATACCCTGGCACCTTCGTGGGTTTACTTTTTACATTTCTTTTTGTTTTCAAATACACCGAACAAAAACAAAAACAAATTATATTTTAATTATTATTATATTAATATTAATAAAATTATTATCACAAGGGCGGAGCCTGTGATAGACTTCTTATTTGCAAGCCCCGCCTACCTGTCGGCTTATGTTGGGGCGCAGAGGTGTGCAGAACAATAAAGTTTGTTTCATTCCGTTATTTACATAAGTTCCTTTAGTTAAATTTGTTAAATTTGTTTAATTAATTTTCAGAATTATTTTCGTTTATTCAAATTTTCCAAATTCAGTCTAATTTATTCTAATTTCATTCTAATTCAAATTTACTCGAATGGTTATATTCATTCTATCCTATTGTTTTTTTCTATTCTATTCTTTTCTATTCTATTTTTTTTTCTATTCTATTATTTTTTCTATTCTATATGAATTTGAATTTATTCTATTTAAATTCAAATTTTTTCTATTCAAAAATTTATATTTTTTTAGGAAAAATGTATTCTATTCTATTTTATTATATTCTATTCTCTTCTATTCTATTATTTCATATACGAATTTGAATTTATTCTATTTAAAATAAATACAAATTTATTGTATTCAAAAATTCAAATTGTTTAAAAAAAAATATTCTTTCAATTTTTTTTATTCTATTTTATTATATTCTATTCTTTTCTATCCTTTTCTTTTTTTTATATTCTTTTATTTTCTATGCAAATTTGAATTTACTCTATTAGAAATTAGAATTTTGGAAAATGGTTATATTCTTTCTATTATATTATATTGTTTTTTTCTATTCTATTCTTTTCTATACCAATTTGAATTTATTCTATTTAAATTCTAATTTTTTCTATTCAAAAATATATTTTTTTTAGGAAAAATGTATTCTTTAAAAAAAAATGTATTCTATTCTATTTTATTATATTATATTCTATTCTCTCCTATTCTATTATTTTCTATACAAATTTGAATTTATTCTATTTAAAGTAAATTCAAATTTATTGTATTCAAAAATTATTATTTTTTTAAGAAAAATGTATTCTTTCAATTTTTTTTATTCTATTCTATTTTATTATATTCAATTCTTTTCTATTCTATTTTTTTCTAATCTTTTCTATGCAAATTTGAATTTATTCTATTCGAAAAATTTGAATTTCAGAAGATGGTTATAGTCTTTTTATTCCATTCTATTTTTTTATCTCTATTCTATTCTTTTCTATTTTATTATGTTATTTTCTATTCTTTTCTTTTCTATCCGAATTTGAATTTCATTCTATACAAAAATTAGAATTTTGTAAAATAGATATATTCTTTCTATTTTTTTTTTTTTATTCTATTTTATTCTTTTCTATTCAAATTCAAATGTATTATATTTGGAAGTTCGAAAGATGGTTATATTCTTTCTATTTTATTAAAGTCTATTTTTTTCTATTCTATTCTAATTTATTCTTTTCTATTCTATTCAAATTTGAATGATTTCTATTTGAATTCAGGAAATGGTCTATTCTATTCTATTCTTTTCTATTCAAATTCAAATGTATTATATTTTGAAGTTGGAAAGATGGTTATATTCTTTCTATTTTATTAAAGTCTATTTTTTTCTATTCTATTCTAATTTATTCTTTTCTATTCTATTCAAATTTGAATGATTTCTATTTGAATTTAGGAAATGGTCTATTCTATTCTATTTTTTTCTATTCAAACTCAAATGTATTATATTTCGAAGTTGAAAAAATGGTTATATTCATTATATTTTATTAAAGTCTATTTTTTTCTATTCTATTCTAATTTATTATTTTCTATTCTATTCAAATTTTAATGATTTCTATTTAAATTTTGGGAAATTGTTACATTCTTTCTATTTTGTTCTGTTCTGTTGTTTTTTTTCCTATTCTGTTCTGTTCTGTTCTTTTCTATTCTATCCCAGTTAGAATTGATTCTATTTGAAATTAGAATGTCAGAAGATGGGTATATTCTATTTTATTCTATTCTTTTCTATTCTATAGGGATCTAACAATGACTCGGGGCCGCCAGCTGAGCTTGTTACTGTTGACAGGCCACCAGCGATCTCATTTACATCCTAAGAGGGCTCTTGACCCTTCTCATAACAAAGGCCGAGCGTGCCGAGTGCCGCGTAATTTTCTGGCTGATGAGGATGACCCCCCCCCCCCCCCCCCCTAATAATATCTTCTCACTTTACACGTCAGACACCAAACACTCAACGCATTGCTATACATATAATGGACTGAAAGGGAGAGTCTAGTCTTAACCACTTGAAGATCCGGCCTTTTCTGCCACTTTTTGTTTAAATAAGTCATTTTTGCTAGAAAATTACTTATAACCCCTAAACATTATGGGCCAGATCCTCAAAGAAATTACTCCGGCGTATACCTTGATACGCCGCGTAATTTCAAATTTCGCGCGTCGTATCTTTGTTTTGGTATCCACAAAACAAGATACGACGGCATCTGTGTTAGATCCGACAGGCGTACGCCTTAGTACGCCGTCGGATCTTAGATGCAATTTTCCGGCGGCCACTAGGTGGCGTTTCCGTCGTATTCCACGTCGAGTATGCAAATTAGCTATTTCCGACGATCCACGAACGTACGAGCGGCCGGCGCATTATTTTACGTCGTTTCCGTTCGGCTTTTTCCGGCGTATAGTTAAAGCTGCTATCTGGTGGCGTACTCAATGTTAAGTATGGGCGTCGTTCCCGCGTCTAATTTTGAAAATTTTACATTGTTTGCGTAAGTCGTCCGTGAATGGGGCTGGACGCCATTTACGTTCACGTCAAAACCAATGACGTCCTTGCGACGTCATTTAGCGCAATGCACGGCGGGAAATTTTAGGGACGGCGCATGCGCAGTTCGTTCAGCGCGAGGACGCGCTTCATTTAAATGAAACACGCCCCCTACCCGCCGCATTTGAATTCCACGCCCTTACGCCGCGAGAGATACACTACGCCGCAAATTCGTTGAGGATTCAAACTAAGCCAAGTAAGTTACAGCGGCGTAGCGTATCTGACATCTGCGCCGGGCGCAGCGTATGTACGTGGATCTACCCCTATATCTTTTTCTTTTTTTTTCTAGAGAATAAAATAGCGGTTGTTTCAATTTGAACATTGTGAAAAAAAATATTTAAGCAGAGACCCTAGGGAATAAAATGGAAATGGTTGCAGTTTTTATGTCACACGTTATTTAGGCAGCGTTTTTTCAAAAAAAAATACACAATATAAACCCCAATTTGAAAATGATATATACCGTATTTATCGACGTATAACACGCACCCTAACTTTAAGAGGGAAGTTTCGGGAAAAAAACATTCCACATCCCCCTGTGTATAACACGCAGGCACAGTTTACCCTCTATTTTCAGGGTAAAAAAGTGAGTGTTATACGCCAATAAATACAGTATATAATTGTTGGGTGAATGTGATAAGTATTTGAGAAGCCGTGGCACATTTCTGACTATGATTTGATTAATAGGTTGATTTCTAATGATTGACAGCTCCATCTGGTGGCCACAATGCGGTATATTTCCTGAAATACCTCAATCAGGAAAATAACGCCTAATGACAATTATAAGAAATCACTAAATTAGGCACAAGAAGACAGTGAGAATTCTTCATGGCTGGATTACTGCGCAGATCTGGAAGAAATACACAACGCACACCAAGATTCAAAGAAGAATCTATCTCTCTATCTTCTATTCTATCTATCTGTCTATCTATCTATCTATCTATCTATCTGGTATCCTATTATCTATCTATCTATCTATCTATCTATCTATCTATCTATCTATCTATCTGCTATTCTATTATCTATTATCTATCTATTATCTATCTATTATCTATCTATCTATCTATCTATCTATCTATCTGCTATTCTATTATCTATTATCTATCTATTATCTATCTATTATCTATCTATCTATCTATCTATCTATCTATCTATCTATTATCTATCTATCTGCTATTCTATTATCTATCTATCTATCTATCTATCTATCTATCTATCTATCTATCTATCTATTTATCTGCTATTCTATTATCTATCTATCTATCTATCTATCTATCTATCTATCTACTATTCTATTATCTATCTATCTATCTATCTATCTATCTATCTATCTATCTGTCTATCTACTATTCTATTATCTATCTATCTATCTATCTATCTACTATTCTATTATCTATCTATCTATCTATCTATCTATCTATCTATTTATCTGCTATTCTATTATCTATCTATCTATCTATCTATCTATCTATCTATCTATCTACTATTCTATTATCTATCTATCTATCTATCTATCTATCTATTTATCTGCTATTCTATTATCTACCTATCTATCTATCTATCTATCTCTCTATCTATCTATCTATCTATCTATCTATCTATCTATCTATCTATCTATCTATCTATCTATCTATCCATCCATCCATCCATCCATCCATCTATCTATCTATCTATCTATCTATCTATCTATCTGCTATTCTATTATCTATCTCATATATGAAGTGTCTGAAGATAACATTTTGGCAGAGAGAAAATATTTGTGCGGATGGAAGGCGCTGACAGCCGTGTAGATGGGATGTCGGGGCGGGTGGAAGGTTAATGGTGGAATGTACACACACACTGACAGATGAATCTATAACTGTCCCAGACAATCCTCCACACCGATCACACTTTCCATAACTACAGAGGAAAGGAGAGTCTCGGTTTACAACTGTACAGGATCACTGCAAGCCCCACCCCATGGGAGGAGGGGTCCACCCACAACTCGGATTTACCTCCTAATTATTATATATCATTATTTTTCAGTATGAAGTATGTACTGTAATGGGTGTAATCTCTAATCTTCAATCCTCTAATCTCCTCTCTTCTGTCTTTCCCTCACCTCTCTCCTCTTCCTACCCCTCACTTTCTTTTTCTTTTCTAACTTCCTCTTCTATCTCCCCTCATCACATCTCTCCTCCCTTCCTTTTTCTCCTTTTTCTTGTTTTTTCTTATCTCTGCTCTCCTCTCCCTTCTCCTCTTTTCTCCTTTCCCCCTCCCCTTTCCTATCCTCTCCCCTACTCTCTCCCCTCCACCCCTCCCTTCCTCTCTTCTCATCTTTCTTTTGTTATCTCTTTTATCTCCTCTCTTCTCCCCGATCTCTCCTCTCTTCTTTTCTCCTTTCCATTTAACCCTTCTTTCTCTCCTTCTCCTCACTTGGTCTCTCCTCTCCTCTGTTCTCTTCTTTCTCCTGCCCTTTCTCCCTTCCTTCCCTTCCCTCCCCTCTCCTTTCCTCTCCTCTCCCCACTCTACTCTTTTACTCTTCTCTGCTCTCTTCTCCTTTTCTCTCCTCCCCTCCTCTTACCCCCCCCCCCCCCCCATTTCCTCCTTCCCCACCCCCTCCCCTCTCTCCTTTCCTCCCCACTTTCTCCTCTTCCTTCCCTCTTCTCTTTTCCCCTCTCTCCTTTCCTCCACACTTTCTCCTCTTTTTTCCCTCTTCTCTCCTCCCCTCTCTCCTTTCCTCCACACTTTCTCCTCTTCTTTCTCTCTTCTCTCCTCACTCCTCTTTCTTCTCTCTCCTCCCCTCCCTCTCTTCTACTTTTCTCTCCTCCCCTCTCTCTCTCTTTTTTTCTTCTCACTTCACTCCTTTCCTCTCTTCTATACCCCCCCCTCACTTTACCTCCCCCTCCCTTTACCTCCCCTTCATCTCTTCTTTGTGCTATGCCTTCTCCTCTACATCTCTCTCCTCCCCTCTCTCCTTTCCCCCCACTCTCCTCTTCCCCGGACTCTCCTCTTTTCTCTCTTGTCTCCTCTCTCCTCCCCTCTCTTTTCCTCCCTTCTCTCACCTCATTCTTCTCTCTCCTCTCCTCCCCTTCCTTCTCTTGTGCTCTCCTCTGCCCATCTCTCCTCTCCTCCATTCTCTCCACTTTCTCTCTCTCTTTTCTGTCCTCCTCTCTCTATTTACTCGGCGTAACATTATCTTTCACATTATAAAAAAAAATTGGGATAACTTTACTGTTGTCTTATTTTTTAATTTGAAAAAGTGTATTTTTTCCCCAAAAAAAGTGCGCTTGTAAGACCGCTGCGCAAATACGGCATGACAGAAAGTATTGCAACGATCGCCATTTTATTCTCTAGGGTGTTAGAATAAAAAAATATATATATAATGTTTGGGGGTTCTAATTAGAGGGAAGGAGATGTCAGTAAAAACAGTAAAAAAACACATTAGAACTGCTGTTTTGCTACTTGTAATGTAACTACTTGTAATGCCAACGGCCACCACAAGATGGCGCCAGATCACAGAAGGAAGCTTAGGCCTGCAGAAGGCCGCAAAGTCCAGTCATTAGCGCCTCGCTCGTGGCATCTAGCGCCCGCTGTCTGTGAATTATATGTGTGCCATGGAGCCAGAATTCAGCGCTAAACTGTTGTAACTGGAAGGGAATTTACAATGCGGATCTAATTGGTTGTGCTAATCAATAAACGTCCCTATAAGGCGCCCCATTCCTGTAGACGAATTATCGGGAGAACTCTGGCAGACATCTTGCGTCCGGCGCGGACATGAATGCGATGTGAGAGATTCGCTTCATCTAATCATCTAATCTGAGATCTGTGGAAGGGCAGAGATGGCAATTATAGATGGGAATCCGCCCAGCACAAGATTAACATTCTGAGCCCGGATTCAAGTAGCAATTGCGCCTGTGTAACCATAGGTTACACAGCGCAATTGCTTACTTGCCCCGGCGTTACGAATGCTCCCGATTCAGGAACATCGTAACGCCGACTGCAGCCTAAAATATGCGTGGCATAAGGCTCTTATGCCCGCATATCTTAGGCTGCATTCTAGCGATGGCCGCTAGAGGGCGCTCCCATTGTGCTCAGTGTATAGTATGCAAATTGCATACTAACACCGATTCACAATGTTGCGCGAGCCCTGCGTACGCAATTTACATTGTTTCCGTACGGCGTGTTTAGCGTAAGGCTGCCCCTTCTAATAGCAGGGGCAGCCAATGCTAAAGTATACCCGTCGTTCCCGCGTTGCGACGTTCGAATTTTACGTAATTCGCGTAAGTGATTCGTGAATGGCGCTGGACGCCATTCACGTTCACTTTGAAGCAAATGACGTCCTTGCGACGTCATTTGCCGCAATGCATGTCGGGAAAGTTTCCAGACGGAGCATGCGCTCTACGCTCTGCGCGGGAGCGTGCCTAATTTAAATGATTCCCGCCCCCTACGGGATCATTTACATTAGGCGCCCTTACGCAGGGCAAGTTTACACAGCGCACACGCAATTTACGGAGCTACTGCTCCGTGAATCGCGGGGGGGCGCAGGGCAAAAAAGCTGCCCTGCGCCTCCGCAAATAAGGGGCAAATCTACCTGAATCCGGGCCTCTCTCTATTGAAGTCTCCTCTTCATGTAGATATTGTGTGGCTGGGGAATGGACGTCCTCTGGGGTACTGTTTCAACCACTGATACCAACAATGGGGCACTATTCCTCCATCTGACACCAATGATGGGGCACTATTCTTCCCACTGACACCAATGATGGGGCACTATTCTTCCCACCGACACCAATGATGGGACACTTTTCTTCCCACTGACACCAATGATGGGGCACTATTCTTCCCACTGACACCAATGATGGGGCACTATTCCATCCTACTGACACCAGCGATGGGGCACTATTCCTTCCACTGACACCAGCGATGGGGCACTATTCCTCCCACTGACACCAGTGATGGGGCACTCTTCTTCCCACTGACACCAGTGATGGGGCACTATTCCTCCAGCTGACACCAGCGATGGGGCACTATTCCTCCCACTGACACCAACAATGGGGCACTATTCCTCCATCTGACACCAATGATGGGGCACTATTCTTCCCACTGACACCAATGATGGGGCACTATTCTTCCCACCGACACCAATGATGGGACACTTTTCTTCCCACTGACACCAATGATGGGGCACTATTCTTCCCACTGACACCAATGATGGGGCACTATTCCATCCTACTGACACCAGCGATGGGGCACTATTCCTTCCACTGACACCAGCGATGGGGCACTATTCCTCCCACTGACACCAGTGATGGGGCACTCTTCTTCCCACTGACACCAGTGATGGGGCACTATTCCTCCAGCTGACACCAGTGATGGGGCACTATTCCTCCCACTGACACCAGCGATGGGGCACTATTCCTCCCACTGACACCAGCAATGGGGCACTATTCCTCCCACTGACACCAGCGATGGGGCACTATTCCTCCCACTGACACCAGCGATGGGGCACTATTCCTTCTACTGACACCAGCAATGGGGCACTATTCCTTCCACTGACACCAGCGATGGGGCACTATTCCCTCCCACTAACACCAGCGAAGGGGCACTCTTCTTCCCACTGACACCCATGATGGGGCACTCATCCTCCAACTGATACCAATGATGGGGCACTATTCCTCCCACTGACACCAGCGATGGGGCACTATTCCTCCCACTGACACCAGCGGAGGGGCGCTCTTCTTCCCACTGACACCCATGATGGGGCACTCATCCTCCAACTGACACCAGTGATGGGGCACACGTCATCGCACTGATACCAATGATGGGGCACTATTCCTCCCACTGACACCAGCGATGGGGCACTATTGCTCCTCTTAATACCAAAGATGCGTTGTTTACACCCACGGACGCCAGGACAATTTCTGCTCCTATAAAGTAAATCAAACATGATGGAGAATTCTAGAGTTCTGGAGGAGAGGGGGGAACAAGGGATTCCGTTTCAGAAACTTTTTCTGCGCCATTCCTGCCTAGTGGCCCTTTAATAACAAGGTGGGCATCCGGCAGCCCCCGGGGTCACTGGCGCTCCCACAGCTCCTCATTTTGGGATGAAATTTGGATTTTTCAGCACAAAGGTCAAGTGCCATCAGTCCACAGAGGAGGAGGAGGAGGAGGAACGTGCGGAAAAATTCCTCTTCTTCATACTTCTCTTATTTTTAGCCCAGCTTTTCGGCACAGTTGTCGAGACTTAAGTTACATGCCAAGGCTTGGGCCCCCGAATCCTGGCACGACTCTTAAGAGCTGATCCCTGATATATTTTTAATAAAGTGTCTTATATTTCCTCCTTGTGAGTCACGACATTCCCGAGAGGGGACACTAAATCCAGCCGCATGCCTATATATGACGGGGGCCCAGAATAGAGCCCCCCGGCTTTATAATAACACCTTTCCGGGCGCATAACCGAGGAAGACGAGGAGACGGCACAGTACCCACGGGTGAGCGGGTCTCACCCTGAGTCCATGTCAGACCACCGCGCTCACTGTCCGTTCCCCCAGAATCCTCTGCTCTCCATCCTGGCCGGCACACCGGGCACAGGGATAAGACCTGCCTGCTGTACAAACGGCTTCCCCTAAGTGGGATCTATAGTGCTTCAAGTGCCTCTTATACCCAAAAATAGGCGGCGGCGGTTAATGATGGGATGTGGGGTTCCAGCACCCTGCACCTCTGGGCCCCTTTACATTACACAGCACCCTGCACCTCTGGACCCCTTTACATTACACAGCACCCTGCACCTCTGCACCCCTTTACATTACACAGCACCCTGCACCTCTGGACCCCTTTACATTACACAGCACCCTGCACCTCTGCACCCCTTTACATTACACAGCACCCTGCACCTCTGGACCCCTTTACATTACACAGCACCCTGCACCTCTGGGCCCCTTTACATTACACAGCACCCTGCATCTCTGGGCCCCTTTACAGTACACAGCACCCTGCACCTCTGGGCCCCTTTACATTACACAACACCTCTGGGCCCCTTTACATTACACAACACCTCTGGGCCCCTTTACATTACACAACACCTCTGGACCCCTTTACATTACATAGCACCCTGCACCCCTTTACATTACACAGCACCCTGCACCCCTTTACATTACACAGCACCCTGCACCTCTGGACCCCTTTACATTACACAGCCCCCCACAGTTTGTTACACAGACACCCTCTTAACAGTTCTGAACCCCCTGCATATTAAACAGACCTCCCTACAGTACAGACCCCCTCCTTACAGTACAGGCCCCTTCCCTACACTGCAGACCCCCTCCCTACAGTACAGACCCCCCTATATTACAGACCCCCTCTACAATACAGACCCCCTCTTCAACACAGACCCCCCTCTCCTACATTACAGCCCCCCTCTACAATACAGCCCATACAGACCCCCCCTACATTACAGAGACGTGACCTGCGGGCCGTCGCGGGGGCGCCGTGGCCCGCCGGGTATATGCCCGGTATGCCCTATGGCCAGTCCTGGCCTGCCCCTCAGTGAGTAATATTCCTCACGTGTCATTCTGTATAACTTTCTTTCCATATTTCTCCTTGCTCTTGGGGGGATGTTGGGACTTGTAGTCTCATGGCGGGTGTCTGCTTCTGCTCCTTACCATTGGTTAACGTTGAGCGCCATTTTGTTACCATTTAAGTGATTCAATCCTCAGCTTTGAAGAAAAATTGACTCAAAGTCCTAATAGGACAAATGGGCAAGGACCAATGGTGCCCAGTAGGGATGAGCCGGAGCAATGTCCCTCTGTCCCTCTTCCCCCCTCATTTGTCCCTCATTGTGGTCTGATGATTCTGATCTATTTAGTTGTAAACTGTATAAAAATTCACTTTTTATCTTTCAAAAGGTGTTTCCCAGTGCTAAACTTTTCATCCAATTTCTAAATTGTTGCATTTGTACATTTTAGAAGCCAATAGAAAGGAATAGTAGTGATAAAAAAAAAAATTTATTAAGTTTTTTTTTGTTAATTCTTCTTTAAGGGGGTGTGGCAAGGGGGGCGTGTCCTATGTCTACCTACGTTTTTTAGTAGGTGTCCCTCATTCCCATCTCAAAATGTTGGGAGGTATGCCTTATATATATATACACTACACTGAGTGCACTATATACTCTGAACTGCAGTATATATACTATACGGACTGTACTATATACTCTGAACTGCAGTATATATACTATACAGACTGTACTATATACTCTGAACTGCAGTATATATATATATATATATATACTATACGGACTGTACTATATACTCTGAACTGCAGTATATATATATATATATATACTATATGGACTGCACTATATACTCTGAACTGCAGTATATATACTATAAGGACTGCACTATATACTCTGAACTGCAGTATATATACTATACGGACTGCACTATATACTCTGAACTGCAGTATATATACTATAAGGACTGCACTATATACTCTGAACTGCAGTATATATACTATACGGACTGCACTATATACTCTGAACTGCAGTATAACTATATATACTATACGGGTGCCCCTGGAAGAAGTGCCCCTGGAAGAAGTAATATTTTACTAAAAACGCGCGTAGGGCGGAGCGGCGCGCTGTCGTCACCCAAGAGCTCCAAATGTTCCCCCCATTGGACGGGTGTCTGGAAATTTGTGTACCGGCCGGCACATCAGATTCAAGGCATTTTTTTTACTGCATGCTTGTAAGTGCAATACAACTCTGATCGCCGCCATTATTTTTTTTAACAGTAAAGATCGCCGCCATTATTAGTAAAAAAAAAAAAAAATGAATAATTAAAATGCCATAAAACTATCCCCTATTTTGTAGACGCTATAACTTTTGCGCAAACCAATCAATAAACGCTTATTGCGATTTTTTTTTTCTAAAAATATGTAGAAGAATACGTATCGGCCGAAACTGAGGAAAAACATATAGGTAGATTCACAAAGAGTTAGGCCTCGTACACACGGCCGAGGAACTCGACGTGCCAAACACGTCGAGTTCCTTGTCGAGTTCAGGGATGAAGCCGCCGAGGAGCTCGGCGGGCCGCCTTCTCCCATAGAACAACGAGAAAATAGAGAACATGTTCTCTATTTTCTCGACGAGTTCCTCGGCGGCTCCATCGGGCCAAAAGTGTACAGACGACAGAGTTTCTCGGCAGAATCCGGCTCTGACCGAGTTTCTCGCCGAATTCTTTTTTTTTTTTTTTTTTTTTTTTTTTTTTTTTCTTTTTTTTTTTTCACTTCAGACTCAACCTCATAGAGTGTACGTTATATGCTCATGTTCTGCGTACCAGCCCATTGCATCTCTATATTGGTTTTGCATCATAAGTGTCGCTTCTTTTGTGTGAAAATTTTCTTTTTTTTTTTTTTTTTTATAAGTATATATTATTTTAATTGTTTATTTAATATCATTCCTCATGCTTAAGAGGCGCAAAGTAATTGTGATTTCAATTATCCCCCCCCCCTAGACCATCCCTCCCCTCCCCCCCTATCTCACCTAAAACAATCTCCTATATCTCTAGTTCTCTCCAGTTTTCTTCTGGTATATCTTTTTAAGTGTCTACCCTTAATTTTTCTGCGTAACTCCACGATTTCTTAAAGGTCCTCCATTTATCCCATTTCGTGATTTGTAGGATGTTGTTACCCTCTATAGCCTCTTTTAGTTCTTCCATTTTGTACGTTTCTTCAACCGCATCTATCCACTCCCAGATTAAGGGGCACTCCACCTCCTGCCACTTCCTTGGAATAAGTCTCTTAGCGGCATTGAGTAGATGCGGTACAAGCGTTTTCCTGTAACTCCTTATACCTTCATCCCCCCCGTGGAATAGGATGACCCATGGGTCCATCTTGATCTTTTTCCCCGTGATCTCTTCCACACAGGCCAAAATTTGTTCCCAATACCTCTTAATCTTAGGGCATCCCCACCAGAGGTGTGCCATATTTCCTGATGTTTTACATCCCCTCCAGCACTCTCCTGTCTGCTCTTCTTTATACTTTTTTAGCTTGTCCGGAGTCATGTACCATCCGGATATGCATTTAAAACACATCTCCGCAGTACGGCTATCAACCGCTGAAGAGTGCGTCAGAGCCAACATTTTATCTATTGTGCCCCCATCCTGCTGTGTTCCCAGTTCCCTTTCCCATTTTCTAATGAATGGGGGTACATTCTGCCCATCCGTCTTCAATAGAATCCTATATAACTTTGAGGTAGTTCCTTTTGATCTTTCCGTGGAACATATTTTTTCTAATTCTGTTAACTGGTCTCCCAGTCTCAATGGTCCTGGGAGATCCTGAATAAAATGTTTAAGCTGCTGGTACCTCCATTCATTGATTTCCATTAAATTATTTTTAAATTTTAACTCTTGTAGTGTTATTATGTGACCGTCCTTCATTATATCCCTTAATTGTACGGTGTCCTGTTTAATCCAATTACCCCCCACTTGTGTTTTACCTGGTGCAAAATAATCGTTATTTTTTAGTGCTATTAAAGGTGAATTATATTCTTTTTGAGTTTTTTTATATATCTTATCCCATATTTTAAGTGCATTTTTTGTTATTTCGTGTGCGTTTTTATCTAGTGTCCTAAATTGGGGAGGGTTCCAAATTATCTTATCCAACCTCGCCTGTGCTAATTCATTTTCTAAAATTACCCACCTTTTTTCTTTGTTGGCTCTGGCCCACTCCACCACCCTTGTCATTACCACTGCGTCATAGTACCCTTTAATATCCGGTACCGCTAATCCTCCCTTTTTTTTTGGTTGTTTTAGGGTCTGGAGTGATATCCTATGTTTCTTATTTTTCCATATATAGTTCATAATTACTTTTTTTAATACAGAAAATAATGTTCTCGGGAGGGCTATGGGAATCATCTGAAATTTATATAAGATTTTGGGTATAATCACCATTTTGCAATAGTTGATTCGTCCAATCCATGATATTGCTCTATTTTCCACTCTTTTTGTTTCTATCTTAATTTCATTTAATAGGGGGATGAAGTTTATTTTATACATTTTTTTAGTAGAATTTGCTAACAATATCCCTAGGTATTTAAGTTCTTTAACCCAGGCGAAATGGTACTTCACTTTCAAGGATTGCTCTTCTAATTTACTTATATTTATACTCATAATCTCCGTTTTGGTGAGGTTTATTTTGAAGTTCGTAATTTTCCCGTACTCTCTGCATAGTTTTAATAGGCTTGGGATTGATGTTTTGGGTTCATCCAAATAGAAGAGGACGTCATCTGCAAAAGCAGAGAGTTTGTATTCCTCCTCTCCTATTTTAACCCCTTTTATTTCTTGGCAGTTCCGGATCCTGGCCAGAAGAGGCTCCAATGAGAGCACAAACAGGAGTGGCGACAGAGGGCACCCCTGCCTTGTACCATTTTTCATTGAAAAAGTTTGAGATAAACTGCCATTTATCTTTATTTTGGCCGTGGGAGACACATAGAGTGCTGCAATCCAGTCTATCATTCTCTGTCCAAACCCCATGTCCTTCAGGGTAAGCAACATAAATCCCCAGTCTACTCTGTCGAACGCTTTTTCTGCATCGATCGACATAAGTAGACCTGGGGATCCTGCCGCCCTGATTCCCCGGAGTATCAGGAGTGTTTTTACTCCATTGTCTCTTCCCTCTCTACCTTGAACAAAGCCCGTTTGGTCCGGGTGTACCAATTTTGTCATTTCCTGTCTGACTCTTCCGGCCAGTACCTTTGCGTATAATTTTATATCAGTGTTCAGAAGAGATATCGGCCTGTACCCTGAGCAGCTTCCCGTGTCTTTACCTTCCTTTGGAATAACCGTAATGGTTGCCTCTGATGCTTCTTTACTTAATTTATACTCTCTTCCAAGGCCATTAAAATACTGGCATAATTTCGGGAGAAGGATCTCCTTGTATTTTTTGTAATACATCACAGTGAAGCCGTCAGGGCCCGGGCTTTTACCGGCCTCTGTACTTGTTAGTGCTAGTTTAATTTCATTTTCTGTAATAGGCCTGTCCATCTCTCCTGCCTCCATTTGTCCAATTTTCGATATTCCTGCTTCCTTTAGAAATGTAGAGATCTTATTTTCTTTTTCCCCTTTTTGCCAGTTCTTTTGTTCTACTGAGTATAGTTTTTCATAATATAATCTAAATGTTTCTGCAATATCTTTTGTTGTATGTAAGACCTCGCCTTTTTCGTTTTTAATTTTGTCTATATAGTTCCTTGATTTCTTTTTCTGTACCATCCGAGCTAGATGTTTGCTTGTTTTATTCCCCCACCTGTATCTTTCCCTTGCTATTAAGTTAAGTTCCCTTTTTGCGTCCTGATCTAATAGTTCTTTAAGTTCATTTCGCTTATTTATTAGGTTTAGATATAGGTTTGGTTGTTTTCCAATTTTCTTATGTTTCTGTTCAAGATTAAAGATCTCCCCCATTAGTTTTTCTCTTTTACTACTCTCCTCTTTCTTCCTCCTTGCTCCTTCAGAGATCAGGATCCCTCTTATCACCACCTTATGGGCATCCCATAGGGTTGCTTTAGAGATTCCATCTATCTCGTTTATTTTAAAATACTCTTCTAATTCTTTTTTAACCCTCAGAAAACCTTTCTCTTTGATTATTAGATCCTCATTAAGTCTCCAGTTTTGATAGGGCTTTTGGTTCCCTGAGATTTTTATGGATATGCTAATGGGGGCATGATCCGAAATTGTCATGGTTTCTATTCTTGTCTCGACCACCATTTCCAGTATTCTATGGTCTACCAGTATGTGGTCAATCCGAGAGTAGCTCCCATGAACCGGGGAATAAAACGTATAATCTCGTTGGCTTGGGTTAAAGATTCTCCATGTATCCACTAGTTGATTTCTATATAAACTTTCCTTAACCTTTCTTAGTTGTTTGTCTTGGGTTTCTGATGTCTGGTGCGTCTTATCTACTTTCGGGTCCATACAAAAATTTAAGTCTCCTCCCAATATTAACTTTCCCCTCCTATAGTCTTTTAATTTCCCTAGAATTCCCAGCAGGTATTTCATCGGGGAGGTATTTGGGGCATATATATTTACAAGGGTGTATTCTTCCCCCTCCAGGTTTCCCCTTAAAAAGAGGAATCTCCCTTCCGGGTCTGTCATTCTGTCCGTTAGTACAAACCTAGTCCCCTTCGCTATCCCGATTGCTATCCCTCTGGCTCTTTTGGAGATGGTATCTCCATAGTACCATCTGGGAAAGTCGGGGGAGTAAATCTTTGTATTTGACTCCAATGTAAGATGGGTTTCTTGTAAGAAGGCAATGTCTGTCCTATACCTTTTCAGCTCCTTTAATATCTTATGTCTCTTAGTTGGGCTGTTAAGGCCTTTTACATTATAGGACAAACATTTAATCACTGGCATCTTTATTTTCCTTTCTTCGGGTTACGATCTCTTCTGATTGTTTTGGTGAGATAGGGTTTTTTCCCTCCCTGCTTCCCCTCCCTCCCCCCTCCCCCCAACCCCCCCAACTCTCCCCCCTCCCTCCCGTCCCCTCCCCCCAACCCACCCAACCCTCCCTCCTTCCCTCCCTCCTCCCTCCTACCCCCCCTATCTGGTCTATTAAAGACCTCTGAACCATCTTCCATGTCATGGTTCAGATCATTCCAGGTGGGGTCTGGGACCACCTCCCCCCCTCCGGTTTTCCAGCCAGGGGGGGGGGGGGGGGGACCAATCCCGAATTCAGAGGAGAGACACAAAAAGGACCTCCAACCCAGCCCAGAAAAGAAAAAAAACGAAAAGCGATAGGAAAAAAAAAAAAAAAAAGGAGAAAGGTGCAACTAGATAGAGAGCTGAGGAAGTGAGGATGGGGGGGGGAGTTTCCATTTTCCTCCCCTCCTCATCCTCCCACCCCCACCCCCCCCCCTACTCCCAGCCTGGTAGGTTAGGAACCTGAATATCCAATTTCCTACAAAATTCATTTAGGTCTTCGGGAAATCTTAGTGTCGCAGATCTCCCCTCTTTTGTTCCAATTAGGCAAGCGGGAAAACCCCAATTATACTTAATATTCAGATCAATCATCTGTTTTAAGAGAGGTTTTAACAACCATCTCCTTGCCAGGGTTTCTGGGGCCACGTCGGTAAATATCTGCAGCTCCGTCCCTTCGAACACTATCGGGGGTTGTCCCCTCAGCCTCTTCCAAATTGCTTCTTTGTCTTCATAGAATCCGAACCTTATTATGACATCTCTTGATCGCTCGGTGGTCACTCTTTTCGGATTTCCCACTCGATGTACCCTTTCGATCCTAATTGGATTGTCTATTGTTTTTTCCAGTAGTGGATTAAATATCGTCTGTGTTATTGTCCTGAGGTCCTCGCCCCTCTTCTCCGGTATGAACCTTATCCTTAAGTTTTGTCTCCGGCTTCTATTTTCCTGATCCTCCAATTTATAGAGAATATGTCTCTGTTGCAGTTGAATCTGATCCATCTGGGTTTTTAGTGTATTTGATTCCTGCTCTTGTTTCTCTATTTGTTCCTCTACTGTTTCTAATCTGGAGAGCATGTGACCAAAATCGGTCCTTAAGTTCTGTATTTCACTTTTTATCACATTTTCCAATCTCAACAGCATCTCCGCCATTTCTCCCTTTGAGGGAGACTGAGTGTCCGTGCTTCGTTCTTCCATCCTGCTGCTTTCTAATACATTTCCAGTGGGCCCCTCCTCTCTTAGTTCTATAGATGTTTCTCTAGAATTATCACTTTGGGGTTTCTTATTTTCTACCTTTTTTACTTTATTCACTTGTTGTTGCTTTGTTACTCCCTGGGCTCCAGGAACACGCGGACTTTCCCCTCTAGTTACAAATGGCCTTATTGAGCTTGTTGCTGTTGTGTTACTTGGAGTAGTTGGGGGTCCCCCCTTTGTTGATCTACTCGTCATTCTACTCATGTTAGTCTCCTTCTTTCTGATTCTCTTCCCCAGCTTGACCTCTTGTTTCCCCAATTGGTATAGAAATCAATATATACAGGGAGAAACCGATAACAAGTGCTATCCTGGGTTGGGCCAGAGGGTTTTTTTTTTTTTTTTTGAAGGGATTTACTCTTTTTGTTTTATTTTCTCCCCCTCTACCCCCTTTTGGGCTCCTACCCAACTAATATTATTTCGGCTGTTCTGATAATTTGAACAACGCTTATAGATGTACCAATATATCCAATATTTGTGTGCACAAAGGGGAAGAATAAGGTAGAGAGGATAAGGGAGTCTCCCTATACTCCTCTATCTATGGGGGTATTAGGAGAGAACGAAATCTGAGCTTCTGATTTACCCCGAGTTCTATCTCCTCCTGATCCCCTATTCCCTTCTCTTTTTAGTCCAGAAGAGGCATATAGACAGTCGGTTCTTCTGATCGTCTGAGTGTCTAGGTATTTGAGGCCCGGGATAAAAAATGCTCTCGGGGTGATCGTGAGCTATAACCCCTTTTCGGAGCCAAGGGGTACCCAAGGACTCCCTAAGTATATGGTCTCCTCAGTTCAGAGAAACAAATTCAATGTTGGTTCCAGTGTCCCCGCTTTGGATTGCACAGATCATATCCTGCCTTTGTGGGTAAATTTTAGCCCAGGGCCCCTTTTATTCAATGTTATTTTCCTACTTGATATATCCCGCAGGTTTATTTATCCTCAATCTTCTTTTGTTTTAGATAATATCGTTACTCCCCCTTTGTTACCTCTTCCCCTTTTCTCCTTCCTTTTTCCTTAGTTATTGCCTGCTCAATTTACTACCAATATTATTTGTAACCCTTATTTACCATTCGTTAATAAGGTTTTAAAGAGGGGGGCAGGATAACTCCAAGGATCTTTCCCTTTTTCCTGCTGTTTAACATCCAGGGAGTTTAGAAGAGACCCAAGAGAACTGAGGGTCCAAAACCAGGGGTGCCTAAGAGTTCCCCAAGGGCAAAGGAGCGTATAGGTTCCCCCCCCTCGAAGGAAAGAAAACAAAGCAAAATAAATAAATAGTTCAGGAAATACGAGTGGCCGGGCTCCAAGCAGAACATGCAAGTTTAGAGTTTTAGATACAAATGGTATATGCCCGCTTTTACCTATTTTAGGCTTTTTACATCCAGAATAAATAGTCTCCTCCGATCGAGTAGTATAAAAGTGTTGCAGCAAACAGTCATTCATAATACCACATCTTATCCACCTCTTTATACAAGTTTATACAGCTGGTTATCTCTGGGTTCCTGTTAGCTTCCCTTATTCCCTTATTGATCTTCTATTCTCATGTGATCAAATGTATTAAAGTGTTCCATGTCATACCATGCAATGCGGTTCTGATGCAGTTCTAATTTAACTTCTCACAGCAAAAATACCTCTCTCTTCTCCATAGACCTGCATTAAGTTGCTGTTTTTAAACGCTGATTTTTCTTCCACACATTAATTATTAGCATTGAATATACCTCTGGGTCTGGATCAGCTGAGAGGGGGAGTGCGGATGATATCCCTCTAGGCTCAGCGTGCACGCTGTCTTGACACACTCACCTCAGTGTGGGCTAAGGTCCCGGCTAGAGCCACTGCAGTCGGCGGGTCCCGTCCTCCCGCTACTTACCCCGCATCCTGTGCCCGTTTTCCGGTGCTGCGTCGCGGCACGATACTTCGCCGCCCGCAGCCCTCAACACCGCCAGAAGTAAGCGAGTCCGATGGTTCAATGAAGAGCCGATGGGCAGCGCGTGCAGCGGCAGCGTAAGGGAGCTGCTATCTCCCTCTCTCATTCAGCCCCGGTCCGTCCTTCCTCCTAGCGGTCCCATCGTTCTTCGCTCCCCCACCCGTGAACGCCTCGCGTCATCACGTCCTCACGTGGACGCGCATCCAGACGGTTGACTCGAACCTGTACCCTGTGGTTCTCGCCGAATTCTGCCGAGAAACTCTGTCGTGTGTACGAGGCCTAAGGCTGGCTTATCTACAGATAAGCCGACCTAACTCTGAATCTAAGCCGACCTATGTTTAAGTGTATTCTCTAACAGAGATACACTTAAACATATCTAAGATAGGACGGCTTGCGCCGTCCTATTTTAGATTGCAATGTTTTGGTTTACCGCTAGGTGGCGCTTCCATTGCGGCCGGCCTAGATTGTTTAAATGAGGGGATACGCCGATTCACGACGATTCACGAGCGTACGCCGGGCCTACACCGTCGCATTACGTCGTTTCCGTACGCGATAGGCCGCCTAAAGCTATTCCACCTATGAGGTGGAATAACAATGTTAAGTATGGCCGCGAGGTTCGAATTTTTTACATCGTTTCCGCAAGTCGTCCGCGAAACGGGATTTACGTTGTTTACGTACGCGTCAAAATCAATAGGCCCGTACGGCCTACTTAGCCGCAATGCGCACTGGGAAATGTAGTCGCCCGGCGCATGCGCAGTGTAAAAAACGTCAAAAAACGTGAGGTCAAGCCTCATTTCCATACAACACGCCCCCCTCCCAGTCATTTGAATTAGGCGCGCTTACGCCCGCTCGTTTTAGGCTACGCCGCCGAAAATTTAAAGGTAAGTGGTTTGAGAAACACTAATAGCCTAAATAATTTACGGCGGTGTAGCCTAAAAAAACTAGGCTAGGCCGTCCTAATTTTAGGCAATTGTATGTGAGTCTACCCAATAATTTTTATATATTTTTGGGGGATATTTATTATAGAAAAAAGTTAAAAATATTGAATTTATTTTTCAAAATTGTCGCTCTTTTTTTGTTAATAGCGCAAAAAATAAAAACCGCAGAGGTGATCAAATACCACCAAAAGAAAGCTCTATTTGTGGGGGAAAAAGGACGCCAATTTTGTTTGGGAGCCACGTCACACGACCGAACCGCAAAAAGTGCCCTGGTCAGGAAGGGGGTGAATTCTTCCGGGGCTGAAGTGGTTAATTGAACAAGCTCATTGGCTGATTGCACTCTCCAGTTTTAGTAAATGAGCCCCATGAGGTCCCATGGCCAGGGAAGAACTACGAGTCACGCACGTTCTCGGTATTCATCACGCGGGTCTCGTCCCACCATAACGCTGGTCACTCGAACCGAACATTTCCATGGACTTTAAGGGTAAAACGCAGAGCAATGCGCCAGAAACGCATCATGTGCGATTTTTTACCTTCCGCTCAGTGGGGGGAACAGGAGCTTCAGAAATGAATTTCTTATTTTTGTATTATAACGTGTCTGCTGGGGTGTGACGTTCAGGTCACAGAGGAAGAAAATGCGGAGCAGCCAGAGAATGATCACAGACAGCTCTGCTGCGCCCTCATGTGGCTTCCTCTGAGTACTGCAATGGAAGGGTCAGATTTACACCTTTAACCACTTAGGTACTTTGGTCTCCAAACTGCAGCCCTTTGCTTGCCTTGATCCGACCCTCGGGGGCACCATTATTCCCAATGATATAAGTCACTATTCCTCCCACTTACACCAACAAAGGTGCACTATTTCTTCCACTGATACCAATAATGGGACACTATTCCTCCCACAAATGCTAATGATGGGGCACCATTCCTCCTACTAATACTAATGATGGGGCACTATTCCTTCCACTGACACCAATGATGGGGCACCATTCCTCCTACTAATACAAATGATGGGGCACCATTCCTCCCACTAATACCAATGATGGGGCACCATTCCTCCCACTAATACTAATGATGGGACACTATTTCTTCCACTGACATCAATGATGGGAAACAATTACTCCCACTAATACTAATGATGGGGCACTATTCCTCCACTGATACTAATGACAGGGCACTATTCCTTCCACTGACACCAATGATGGGGCACTATTCCTTCCACTGACACCAATGACAGGGCACTATTCCTTCCACTGACACCATCGATGGGGCGCTATTCCTTCCACTGACACTAATGATGGGGCACTACTCCTTCCACTAATACTAATGATAGGTCACTATTTCTTCCACTGACACCAATGATGGGGAACTATTCCTCATACTAATACTAATGATAGGGCGCTATTTCTTACGCTGACACCAAATATGGTGCTCTATTCCTTCCGTTGACACTAATGATGGGGCACTATTCCTTCCACTAATACTAATGACGGGGCACTATTGCTTCCACGGATACTAATGATGGGGCACTATTCCTTCCAGTAATACTAATGATGGGGCACTATTCCTTCCATTAATACTAATTATGGGGCACTATTGCTTCCACTGACACCAATGATGGGGAACTATTCCTCATACTAATACTAATGATAGGGCACTATTCCTTAGGCTGACACCAAATATGGTGCTCTATTCCTTCCGTTGGCACTAATGATGGGGCACTATTCCTTCCACTAATACTAATGATGGGGCATTATTGCTTCCACTAATACTAATGATGGGGCAGTTCTCCTCCTTTTACTGACCACCAATCCTGAGGCAATGTTTATTCTCACTGATTCTGGGCCCAGGATTTTTTTTACCCTCACTGGCCACAATCTGGTCCCTATTAAGTCTGAAGGACAGTATATTGGCCCTTTGTTTAAAAAATTTGGAGACCCCTGATTTAGAGTAATTTTTTACTATATGTTGGAAGTCAACAAAATTGACCAATCCCATAAGATGAACACTTATGGGGCCCTCAACATTCCGTTCTTCTTAACTCTATTTGCAACCTTGACCTTCGACCTATAAGGTACAATTACAGAGACTTGCAATGTAACGGAACAATTCCCCCCATTCCACCAACGTTTTTTCCAATGTCCTTGTCCTGTACCAGGCTGCCCTGTGTAGGCCTTTGGCATGATTGTTATTTGGTGTTTTCTGTATCCAGTCAGCGGATTGGAATCTTCCTTTCAACCTGATATCTTTTATTTTGTCCATTGTGAATTCTGCCTTGATATAATAAAATAACATTTGAAAAAAAAAAAAAAAACTGGTTGAAGGAACTCAAAACAGGCGAGGAAACTCATAGGGCCAGAATCCACGTACATGCGCCCATCTTTAGGCGGGCGTAGCGTATCTCAGAAACGCTACGCCGCCGTAACTTAGAAAGGCGAGTACTGTATTCACAAAGAAGTTACGCCTTTAGTTACGGCGGCGTAGCGTATATCGGGCGGGCGTAAGCCCGCCTAATTCAAAAGAGGCTGGTTGGGGGCGTGTTCTATGCTAACTAATCGTGACCTCACGTATTTGACGTTTTTTTTTGAACGGCGCATGCGCCGTCTGTAAAAGAATCCCAGTGCGCATGCTCCAAATCACGCCGCAAATCGTCAATGCTTTAGACGTGAACGTAACTTACTCACAGCCCTATACGTGAACGACTTACGCAAACGAAGTAAAACGTAAAAAATTCGACGGTGGCCCGACGTCCATACTTAACATTGCGTACGCCTCATATAGCAGGGGTAACTTTACTCCGGAAAAAGCCTTACGTAAACGACGTAAAAAAATGTACGTTTGTGAATCGGCGTATCTACCTTATTTGCATATTTCTAGCGTAAATCTACGGAAGCGACACCTAGCAGCCAGCGTAAATATGCAACTAAGATACGACGGCGTAAGAGGCTTACGCCAGTCTGATCTTAGCTAAATTCCGGCGTATCTTGTTTTCTGAATACAGAAAAAAGATACGCCGGAGCATCCTAGAAGTTACACGGCGTATCAATAGATATGCCAGCGTAACTTCTTTGTGGATCTGCCCCATAGCCTTCATCTTTACGGCAACTAGGATAGCCGGGTCTTGGAGAACACCCACGATCCCATTTGATTTAGTAAAATCCTTGGATTCTGGTAAACGAACCGCTTTTTCTGCGATTTTGCTAGACAATCAAGCTAGGTTTGAAACGATCTGGGAACCCTGGATTCAATATTTGTCTGACCCTTTCTAAGTAGTAAGGCTTCAGATAATCCCATAATATAGAGTGCACTTTCTTCACTGGTATCCTACCCTCTTCTCCTATCCTCTCTTCTCTCTTTTCTTTGACTAACCTCTCCTCCTGTACTCTCCTGGTCCCCGGCAGGGAGAGGAACGTTACAAAATGTGATACAATGAAGCAGCGGCGTCGGGAGGAGGTGGCTAGGGGGGCTGAAGCCCTGAATGCTGTATTCCATTGTTAACCCCCAAGCGCCGGGACCGATCTGATCGCGAGTGCGACTGAAAGTAGCCGAGTGCCAAAGCGGCCGAAAGTGGCCGAGTGCGGCCGAAAGTGGCCGAGTGCAGCTGCGGCTGAAAGTGGCCGAGTGCAGCTGCGGCCGAAAGTGGCCGAGTGCAGCTGCGGCCGAAAGTGGCCGAGTGCGGCTGAAAGTGGCTGAGTGCAACTGCGGCCGAAAGTGGCAGAGTGCGGCTGAAAGTGGCCGAGTCCATAGCGGCTGAAAGTGGCCGAGTGCAGCTGAAAGTGGCCGAGTGCGGCTGAAAGTGGCCGAGTGCAGCTAAAAATTGGCCGAGTGCCATAGCGGCTGAAAGTGGCCGAGTGCGGCTAAAAATTGGCCGAGTGCCATAGCGGCTGAAAGTGGCCGAGTGCAGCTAAAAAGTGGCCGAGTGCCATAGCGGCTGAAAGTTGCCGAGTGCCATAGCGGCCGAAAGTGACAGAGCGCGGCTGAGTGCCATAGCCACGGGACGTGTGACGTCCATCTTAGCCTGCAGGCTCCAGAACGCTAACATCCCCATTCCCCACTCGGGCGGGCGGCTCTCCTCCTCGGCTCGGCTCCTCTCTGACGACAGTGACGAGTGACTGACTGCCTGCCTGCTGTGACCACACACCACGGCTGAGCTGAGGTAGGTCAGACAGTGAGTGTGTGTATGTATGTCATTGTCAGTGTGTGTAGGTCAGGCAGGTCAGTGTATGTAGGTCGATGAGTGTATGTAGGTCAGTGTATAATGTAGGTCAGTGTATGTAGGCATAGGCATGCGCACAGGGTGTGCCAGGTGTACCCAGGCACACCCTTATCACCCTGTGCAGCATAGATTCTCCCTACTGCCCTAGTATCCCTACCACCCGCACTGCTTCTGGCTTCCCTCCTCTCCCGCTGGCTGATGGTGCGGGGATGGTTTAGGATGAACGGGGAAAGGGGCTGGTAAATATGTAATCTACTAACTCCTTCCCTTTCTGAATAAACACAGTGATCAATCAGTAGTGTGTTTTTCAGCTTTGGGGTGCACACCCTAATGCAATAGCCTGCGCACACCTATGTATATAGGTCAGGTAGATCAGTGTATGTAGGTCTGTGTATCAGTGTATGTAGGTCAGTGTATCAGTGTATGTAGGTCAGGCAGGTCAATGTGTATGTAGGTCAGTGTATGTAGGTCAGTGTATGTAGGTCAGGCAGGTCAGTGTGTATGTAGGTCAGGCAGGTCAGTGTGTATGTAGGTCAGTGGTCAATGTGTATGTAGGTCAGTGGTCAGTGTATGTAGGTCAGGCAGGTCAATGTGTATGTAGGTCAGTGAGTGTATGTAGGTCAGGCAGGTCAGTGTAATGGTCAGTGTCAGGCAGGTGAGTTTAGTGGTCAGCATTGATGGGCACTGGTAAGTCACACAACCCCACCCACCCAGCCGGAAAAAAAGCCGTGTCACATACAACACCACAGATCATAGTGGGGTTCTCATTCACCCTGTGCCCCTATTAGAGACACAGGGTGATTTACACATAAGAGGGCTTGGGGAAGCTGGACACAGAGTTTCCAGAGCTCTCCAAGGTAAGCTGAGTTGCACAAACCCCCCACCCAAAGTGACTCCTGTCACACATGGTATAAAAGTTTTTTCCAGACCGATCCGTTTCCATGGAGAACAGGTCAGTTGACACCGACCTCTAGGTGGGGAGATGGGAAGGTCCTGAGTCCCTTATGGTTGCTTATAGGGGGCGGCAAAGTTTCTTTTGGATATTTTATTTTTCATTTTCATCTTTGACTTGTTTTATGTTCCCGACTCCCCGATATGGGGTAACCAGTGAGGATTCACCATTGTGGATGTTAGCACTCTTCCCGAAAAGTTTTCTGTATTGTGATACAACTGTCTGTTACGATGTTCTACCTTCTAACCTTCCAACTGTCTGGCGAATTTCAATAACAATCATTGAAACGAAAATAAAAAAAATGAATATTGTGACCACCAAACATGACAATCTCAATGATGGTAATGGCCCTATTAAGTGGAATATTGAAAACGAAGGAAATATAATATGGAGGTCCAGGAGGTTGGCAATGACTCCCTGGAATCTCACAGACAGACCTGAGGGGTCAGAAGAGGACACAGAAGAAGGACAAGGCAACACACATGGTTTTTATTAGATATTTATTTCCATTAGGAAATACTAATTCGATTCTACAGGCCAACACGGCTTGACAGTGGCATTCAAAATGAGATCAAATACATTTAAAGCAGTGAAAAAACATCTGTTGGTTTGGTTTAAAGGAAACGTCCTGCACCACAATTCATTATTTTCACTTTACCCTTAGTCTGTGCTGCTGGCAACAAGCAAGGGCCAAGTGCAAGGGCCAAGGGCAAGGGCCAAGTGCAAGGGCCAAGGGCAAGGGCCAAGGCCAAGGGCAAGGGCCAAGTGCAAGGGTTCAAGGCAGAACATAACTATGTTCTGCCTTGAACCCTTGCACTTAGCCCTTGCTTTTTCGTCATTGGCTGACACTCTACACCGTGTGCTGGACCTCATTTCTGTCTAGAGCAGGGGTCTTTTTAAACAAAGGGACACTTTATTGTCCATCAGAATTTAGGAGGGCCGGATTGTGGCCAGCGGGGGCAGAAAATGTCCCGGGTCCAGCACCGGTGAGAAATAAAGGGGCCTAAGGGTTGGTGGTCAGTAGGAGGAGGAGTAGGGCTCCTATCAGTAGAAGGAATAGTATCCCATCATTGATATCAGTAGAAGAAATAGTGTCCCCTTGTTGGTGTCAGTGGAAGGAATAGTGCCCCAAGGGCCGCATAAAGGCTAGTAAAGGGTCACATCTGGCCCTCGAGCCGCTGTTTGGAGACCCCTGCTCTAGAGAGCCCAAAAGATCTGATAAGAAGTTGGCTCTTAAGCCGGCCATAGATTGATCACTATTCATTGAACGCTGCAAGGGGCGGATGCCTACATAAGAGGCCGTACTTTGATAAATCCACCCCCATCGTATCAGCTCTGCCCATCATGATACAATAAGCAAGGGGCGGATGCCTCTTCTGTAGGCATCCGCCCCTTGCAGAGTTCAATCAATAATACACCAGACCCTTGCAGAGTTCAATCAATAATACACCCGCCCCTTGCAGAGTTCAATCAATAATACACCCGCCCTTTGCAGAGTTCAATCAATAATACACCCGCCCTTTGCAGAGTTCAATCAATAATACACCCGCCCCTTGCAGAGTTCAATCAATAATAAACCCGCCCCTTGCAGAGTTCAATCAATATTACTCCGCCCCTTGCAGAGTTCAATCAATAATACACCCGCCCCTTGTAGAGTTCAATCAATAATACACCCGCCCCTTGCAGAGTTCAATCAATAATACACCCGCCCCTTGCAGAGTTCAATCAATAATACACCCGACCCTTGCAGAGTTCAATCAATAATACACCCGCCCCTTGCAGAGTTCAATCAATAATACACCCGCCCCTTGCAGAGTTCAATCAATAATACACCCGACCCTTGCATCGGGAGCGTACGCGAGCGAGTGGCTGACTGTTGTCTTCTTTGCGAAGGCGCCGTGAGCTGTTCATGTTCGGAGACTTTCGGTGGCTCCTTCGTGCTCCTTACTGCGCAAGCGCTGCGCCTGCGCAGTACAGGGGGGGGGGCATTATTTGACGGGGGACCATTCTTGGTCGCCCGTGGCATTATTTGACGGGGGACCCCTTTTCAATGGGGTCTTACTAGGAACGTCAGCCCAGGGCAGAGGGTATAACAGCAGATATTGTATAGTGGAGCATGTTGGGATCAGCAAGACTCAAGACCTCAATGACAAAGACACTTCCTTTACTATATAAACTGGTCTGACAAAGAAGGATGCCACCACATAGAATACACATTATGTGTATCTCATTGCCATGTTCTGTTGTAGAGTCCGCTTATTCTATGCTGGACATAACCACCTGAAACATAAAGTAATAGTCAATTAATGAGGGATTCATAATATACATTATAAAGTACCATTTATAAGGCAACATATGATACAGTACTGCTAAGGGTCATGGTTCTACCAATGTCTGGGTACCACCTGTGATCCTGCTACAGTTCATAGTCTGTACCCATGCCACCCAGCCTATATGACAATGGCACCACCTATATCTTTTAGCTTCTCCCCTACTCTTTCCTCTTGGTCTGACATATCGATCTCTTTCTTTGCTCTGGAGATTCAGCATCTATTCAGGATTCATCTTTCTCCAAGAGTCTCTGGAGCTGATAGAAGGTGACACTTCTATAATATAGATGAACCCAATCCCTCTGGTGCCTGGAAGCCCTTAGTGGGTTGAGCATTTTTCTACCCTAGTGTCAGCAGTTGGACACTAGAGGGACCATGATAGGCTAGAAAGTGTTGGCTACTGGCTAGTACCAATTGACTAGTACAATGGTTGACTTGGCTTGACCATATACTTTGCTGTGTAATCGTATGGTTACACCTGTAAGGGGCCCCGGATGGTCCCCAGGGGCCCGACTGTCCCCCCTCCCATTTTTTTTTGCATTACACCTGTTAGGGGCCCGATGGTCCCCAGGACCCCTTACAGGCCCGGCTGACCCCCCCTCCCCCCCTGTTTTTATTTTTTGCATTACACCTGTAAGGGGCTCGACTGGCCCCCCTTCCATTTTTTTTTTAATATTTTTTTTTGCATTACACCTGTAAGGGGCCCGATGGACCCCAGGGCCTCTTACAGGCCCGGCTGGCCCCCCTCCCTTTTATTTTATTTTTTATTTTATTTTTTGCATTACACCTGTAAGGGGCCTGATGGTTCCCACAGGCCCGACTGGCCCCTCTCCTGTTTTTTTTATATATATTTTTTTGTATTTCACCTGTAAGGGGCCCGATGGTCCCCAGTGCCCCTTACAGGCCCGGCGGGCCCCCCTCCCTTTTTTTTAATTTTATTTATGTATTTTTTGCAATAGACCTGTAAGGGGCCCGATAGTCCCCAGGGGCCTGGCTGACCCCCCTTCCGTTTTATTTTTTATTTATTTTTTGCATTACACCTGTAAGGGGCCCCGATGGTCCCCAGAGGCCTGGCTGGCCCCCCTCCCGTGTTTTATTTTTGCATTACACCTGTAAGCGGTTCTCTGCTCCTAAAGCTGTGTAAGGGGCCCCCAAAATTTGTGATGGCTGCCCTGTATGGGTATAATGTTACTAATTCCTAGTACGCATATAACACATAGATAACAAATTAACCAATTACCTAGAACTAGTCAAAATTTTACGATTTTTTTTTTATAAATGCTGTTTATCTGCCTCGAATATAGCTTTGGAGCGATGGCCGCCTATAAGTTCTTTCATAAATCCATTGATGAAGGCCCCCATACATAATACTCATAATGTTGTACGCTATGAAGGAGACTTACCTTGGTGGTGATGGTCTCCCGGGTCTTCAGCCGTAGCTTGTTGACTTGTGATTCAGCAATATCCGCTCTCTCTTCCGCCTCATCCAGTTCATGTTGGACGCGGCGACATTTCGATAGGTTGGTGTTAGAATGCTCTTCCTGATCAAAAGATAAAAGTTGTTTGGTATCAGAAATATATGAAATGTAACCTTGGAAATCTGAACTTTTTGAGGGGAAATTAAAGTAGAACTATAGGCAAAACTTTTTTATTTTTGTTATGGATAGAGTAAGAGACGGTTATATCTCCTGTCATCTGGGAGGTTTAGCTTCACTTCCCATCCCATAGTCAAAACCGGAAGTGAGGCAAATCTCTGCAAAATAAGAGAATTTCCCCAGTATTATTTTTCTGGGGGACAACCTGCAATTTGGGATTTTCTTTTTTACTTTCACTTTCGATGATAACGATAAACAGGAAAAATAGGGAGGGTGAATCTCCTTAGCGGGGGCACAGACCGCAATAAAAACCTAATAGGTGTTAGAATCCACCTTCACTGTGTCCAAAACAAAAAAAGGGCCAGATCCACGTACCTCGGCGTAAATATAAGCGGCGTAGCGTATCTCAGATACACTACGCCGCCGTAACTTAGTGCGGAGGTTCCTTATCCACAAAGAATTTGCGCCGTAAGTTACGGCGGCGTAGTGTAAATGTGTCGGCGTAAGGGCGCGGAATTCAAATGACAAAGATGTGGGCGTGTTTTATGTTAATTCAACTTGACCCCACGTAAATGAATTTTTTTTTAACGGCGCATGCGCCGTCCGTGGGGTATCCCAGTGCGCATGCTCAAAATCACGTCGCAAATAGTTAATGCTTTCGACGTGAACGTATTTTACGCAAAGCCCTATTCGCGAACGTTTTACGCAAACGACGTAAACAACGGAAAATTTGCCGCTGGCCCGACGTCCATACTTAACATTGCGTACGCCTCATAGACCCAGGGGTAACGTTACGCCGAAAAAAGCCTTACGTAAACGACGTAAAAAAATGCGCCGGCCAGACGTACGTTCTGAGAATCGGCGTATCTAGCTAATTTGCATACTCTACGCGGAAATCAACGGAAGCGCCACCTAGCGGCCAGCGTAAATATACACCTAAGATTCGACGGCGTACTAAGATGTACGTCAGTCGGATCTAGCCCCCATTCAGGCGTATCTTGTTTTGTGGATACAAAACAAAGATACGCCGGAGCATCCTAGAAGTTACGCGGCGTATCAATAGATACGCCAACGTAACTTCTTTGTGGATCTGGCCCAAATTTTTTTTACTTTAATTATACTTTAATATGGCTACTAATACTATGAGTATTGGGTGTGTAGCCAGGAACTGGCTATTATGCCTGCGTTCCGTCAAATATGGCAACCTGGCAGAATTGGTAACGGAAGGGACGTTCCGTCGCCGCCATCTTGCTACACCCCACACTCCTCCACAGTAATGATACACCAGGAAGGGGGCAAGCGTAAATCTTGTTACACCAACCTGAGTTTTGCATTTCACCGTGATTTTTAACAGGAAACGCAGCATATATGTGGAAATACAGGATTTGGATATCCGACAGACTGTTTAATTCTGCACTGACTGTCTTTGAAATTGTCCCAGCCCCTGTTCAAATCCAATCCGGGGACAAAACCGGGGACAGACTTGGTCCTGGGACAGTGTCCTCAATCCGGGAATGTCTGGTCACCCTACACTACGGGACAGGTCCCACTCACACTTACCGCCGCCTCGGTCAGCCTCTTGTAGGATTTCACTTTCAGCTGTAGTTTGTCCACCAGATCTTGGAGTCTCAGATTATTTTTTCTATCCTCTTCAGACTGCCATAAAAAGATTGTTAAGTTAACTGGTATATCCAAAAGGGAAAGCAACACAATCCCAAGAGTATCAATATGTACCTGAAATGTTAGCTCTTTAACACGTCTTTCAAATTTCCGAATACCTTTAATAACGTCAACACTCCTCTTCTGCTCCATATCCAGCTCTGTTTCCAGTTCTCTCACCTGAAACAACCAATGAAAAAAAATGATTTTCAGGAAGACAGAACCAAATGAAAATGTTCACAGTTCCAATCTGTTGAATACTTTGAAAAGCATTTCTAAAGTTTTGCATGAAAACAAATGACATCCAAGGGTTCTTCTTGACATATGTGTAAACTTCTGAGACTTTCAAGAAAGTCTTTGGCATAGTGGTAAGGATAATGTCTGTGGTTCATAAAACAGATCATTGTAAGAAGACAAGAGTTGCCTGCAGAAGCATAACTAGAATCTTCAGGGTCCCAATGCAAGAAGCCATGGAGGGCCCCCCTGGCTCGTGTCCCTCCCACTGATCCCAGGGCCCTTTACTTCCATCGTGGGACACTTTATTACGGGCCCGCAGTGGGCCCCCTTCCTGCTGTCTTGGAGTCCCCCCACGGAGGTGGAACACCATGGCCCGGTCGCAAGTGCGACCCCTGTGGTTCCACCACTGGTGTCAGTCGTTTTTTTTTATTATTATCATTTTTTTACCATTTTATTTATTTATTTATATATTTTACAATTTTATTTTTATTCTATATAATATATTATTGTAACGGAATGACACTGTAATGGTCACCACCGTTTACGACTTTCCATCCCAGTCACGACAGCTTATTGAAACTCCAATCAACAGGACCCGATCCATAAGAATTCCCCCCCAGACACGAGCCACACAGCTCTGTGCTTCTGGTTTCAAATGTAACGATACTTTAATGGTTTCTTCTCAGCTTTTTATACAGTACCAGGCATTAAAGCAACAATGAGATCTCCACCCCCCTAATCATACACTAAGGCTAATTACTAAACATTCCTTAATCAACAGCATAACAACAAAACACCTTCACCCACTCCGTCTCCGCACACAGCTTGACACCTCTGAGCATCAATAGGCTCTAGACAGTGTTATCACACGTAAGCAGTATTTAGTATGCATAATTAGAGTTCTGGGAGCAGACCTGGGATTAACACCTGTCCGTTACAACACCTTTACACAAGGACAATGGAATGTCTTCCAAGCCCTGATGCAATTAGCATGTCACTAGAAATGAGTCACTATTGACTGGTTGGGCCCACATCTTGCAATCTCTCAAGATCCTGCAATATGAATTATTATTGATGTCCTATCTCATGTAATACATGAATTATGATTCCCTTGCCACCCCATGCCCAAAAGGCACAGGGTGGACTCAGACCCAAGAGTTATCAGTGACGCTGACACAGGAGTATCCCCCATCCTCACAAAGTCTCTTGATGTCCCGGGTCATTCCGTTACAATTATTATATACGGTATATTTTAGTTCCCCCATTGGGGGCCTTTGGGTCTAAACAGACTTCTGATGTTTCCCCTTTGAGTCAGAGAAACAAGATTGAAAACACCTCAATCTCCATCTCTGCACCCTCAGCAGCACAGAATGAATGAACAGGAATAGCTCTGTACAGAGCTTCCCGTTCATTCATTAACTGAAGCATAGTAAACACACTACCAATCACTGGCTCTATTCATTAAGACAAGGGAGGGGCCGGTAAATTACACATTTACCGGCTCCTTCCCCGCTCTCCATTCTGACAGTATCCCGCGTAGCAGCTGGCAGGAGATGGGAGGAGGAAACCTGGCTGCATTGCGGGGGGGCCAGGGGAGCACACAGGGGCCCTTGGCAGCAGGGCAGTGATAGGGGAGCGGCATGGGAAGCAATCTATGCCTTCAATTTCCTTCCTACAGCCGCTGAATATCTGCAAGAGGGAGAGGAGGAGCGGGCATTCAGCGGCTGCATGGAGGGAACAGTTGCTCTACATGCTGCCGCTCCCATTCAGGTGTACAGGGGGACCGGACTGGCCTCCTGGAGATTGGGTCCAGGGTCGCAATGGCGAACCCTGCAACCCCTGTTAGTACGCCCCTGGTTGCCTGGACCTCTGAAATGGATTTTCCTTACTAAACTTAAGAAGGTTTGTATTGTGTAAGTTATTTGAAGGTCGGGAAGACACTCACCCTGGCCTCCAGTTTCTGGAGATGCTTTTTTCCTCCTTTCAGTGCCAACTGCTCAGCTTCTTCTAGACGAATCTGAAGGTCCTTCACAGTTTGATCCAGGTTCTTCTTCATCCTTTCCAGGTGAGCGCTGGTGTCCTGCTCCTTCTTCAGCTCCTCCGCCATCATGGCAGCCTAGAAATCAGAAGACCCCAGAACTTCCATTAAAACGGTAAGCAATTATTCAATGTCATGTTACATTATACCTGTTAATATATCTCTTTCAGGCCAATGAACATTTATTGGTGAGTGTTACAATCAAACTCTTACATCAGTAATGGCTTTCTTAGCCTTTTCCTCAGCACTGTGAGCCTCCTTGATGATGTCCTCAATCTCTCCTTGAAGCTGTGACACATCACTCTCCAGTTTCCGCTTGGTGTTGATAAGGCTTGTGTTCTATTGGAATAAGAAATGATTCTAATGAATGTTTTATTATCCAACATAACCCTAAATTGAACAACTTAGCCAAGAAACTGAAATTTTGAGGTTTTTGGTACCCGTGTGATCAACTTACTAAGGGGGTAATCCACAAAAGGGATACGCCGGCGTATCTAGGGATACGCCGTCATATTCCTGTTTCTATCTATGGAACTGATCCACAGAATCAGTTTACCATAGATAGGCAGAAGATCCGACATGTGTAATTGAATTACACTGTCGGATCTTAAGGATGCAATTCTAGGCCGGCCGCTAGGTGGCTAGGCCATTGCGGCCGGCCTAGAATATGCAAATGAACACTTATGGCGATCCACGAACGTTCCGACGGGCCAGTCGCGCTAAATCGATGTCGTTTACGTCGAGTTACGCCGCGTAAAAATAGGGCTGAGTCCTATTTGACTAAGCCCTATTAAGTATGGCCGTCGTTCCCGCGTCGAAATTTTAAACTCTACGTCGTTTGCGTAAGACATTCGTGAATGGCGCTGGACGCCATTTATGTTAACGTCTAAGCAAATGACGTCGGAGCGACGTCAGTTAGCGCAATGCACGTCGGGTAAGTTACCCGACGGAGCATGCGCAGTACATCCGGCGCGGGAGCGCGCCTAATTTAAATGGGACTCGCCCCATTAGATTCGGCACGCCTTGCGCCGGACGGATTTGAGTTACACCGCCGCAAATTTCCAGGTAAGTGTGTTGTGGATTGATACCTAACTTAGGAAATTTGCGGCAGTGTAACTTAAATCACTTAAGTTACATTGCGCTGCGGGGCTGTGGATTTGGCCCTATGTCTTTGTAGCTACCAGTTAATCTTAAGGAAAATAAGGAATTTGTTTTGTCCTCCTGCATACCGTATTTGTCCCGTAGCTCACAACGTAAGCACATAGTTGTAGCGTTATGCAGCTGGATATATCAGAATTAAGAAAATGTTTTCTGAGCTACGTAAGTCAGCAAAGCATCTAAATATTTGCTGCAATGTGGCAGATTTGGCCCTTGGTGTCCATCGCGCCAAGCAATAAAGTCAAAAGTCTCGGAGTCATCTTTGACTCAGACATGACGATGGATGCACAAATAGGATCAGTCGTCAGCGGTTCTCATCATCTGCTCCGCATGCTACGTAGACTCATCCCCTTCATCCCGGAAGAGGACACAGCAGTAGTGGTTGGAACTATCATCAACTCACGACTCGACTACGCAAACTCCCTCTACCTAGGACTACCGAAATACCAGATTTAACGTCTACAAGTCGTCCAGAACACGGCAGCCAGACTGGTAACAGGTAAAAAGCCGTGGGAATCAGTCTCCCCGGTCTTGAGGTCCCTCCACTGGCTGCCCGTACAGGACCAGTGACATTCAAGACACTCTGCCTCACCCACAAATGTATACAGGGGAACGCTCCCCAATACTTAAGCGAGAAAATAAAACCCTACGTCACCAAGCGCGTGCTCCGGTTAACCAACCAAAACCTTCTCCAAATCCCTAAATCTCGCTACAAATCTAAGGGAGGACGTAGATTTTCGGTCCAAGGACCACGGCTCTGGAATGCTCTACCCACGACCATCCGCTTGGAAGAAAACCATCTGGCCTTTAGGAAAAAACGAAAGACCCACCTCTTCTGAAAGACCTGTACGACTCTGGATGCCAAGCGCCTTGAGGCGATTAGGTTAGCATTTGTTGCGCTATACAAGTTACTCACTCACTCACTCTTTTTACATCTAATCACCATTTGTTGGGGGCTCTGAAGGCTAATGCCAGCTGGAACAGAAACCAGGGTGCCCACAGGCAATTAAGGCACTTGAGAAATTCCCCCGGGATGCGCCCAGTTCCCCTTGATTTGAATGGATCTACCTTATCTGGCCATGGGCTGGGAAGGCAGAGAGTCCGCGATGTCTGTGCCCCCTGGAAGTGGATACCCTAGTGGTGCTCTTAGTAACACTTGGGTGTGGAACCCCGCAGTGTGAAAAGGCACAAGGTCACAGCACCAAAAACTTTTTTCTGCAATGCGCCTTTTAGGGCTAGGTCTTTTGGCCAGGGCCATTTTTGTTACCAGGCCTCAGGGCCTAGCCAGTGCACATTGCACAGTCACTTATTTAAATTATTTATTTTTCTCCACGTTTTGTCACTTTCACCTTTGTGTGTGTTTATTCTCACAGGATGGAGGGTGTGAATCCTCGGATGTGTGGCCATCAGGTTCCTTCCTCCCCTAAACCTGGGGCGGGATCTCTCTTTGGGAGAGACCCTCAACCTAGTCGGTGGTTGGCTTCGGCTGGTCACGTGGAGAGGGGTCCGCCAGGCCTTCTGGCTAGGCGGACCATGTCATACCCTATGTTGCTGCCAGGAGCCTTACGCCCCAGTACCTACCCCTTCGGGGGGTGGACAAAGCATACCCAGGGCCGCAATCAGGGGGGTACAGGCAGTACACCTGTAAGGGGCCCAGAGGTCCCCAGGGGCCCGGATGGCAACCTCCCTTTTTTTTTTTTTTTTTTAGGGGTCCGGAGGTTCCCAGGGGCCCGGAGGCCCACAGGGCCCCAGATGGCAACCCCCCCTCGTTTTATATATTTAGAGGTCCCCAGGGCCCCGGATGGCAACCCCCCTTTTTTTTATAAAATTATTTTATTTTTTTATTTTTTATATATATATATATATATATATATATATATATATATATATATATTTTTTTTTTTTTTTTTTTTTATTATTAAAGGGCTCAGAGGTCCCCAGGGCCCTGGATGGCAACCCCCTTTTTTTTTATTTTTTATAAATGTTTATTTTTGTTTATATATATTTATTTTTTATTAAAGGGCCCAGAGGTCCCGGATGGCAACCCCCCTTTTTTTGTAATTTGTAATTATTTGTTTATATATATATGTGTATGTATATATATATATATATATTTTTTTTTATTTTTTTTTATTAAAGGGCCCAGAGGTCCCCAGGGCCCCAGATGGCCACCCCCCTTTTTTTATATATATTTTTCTTTATTTATTCTTTTTTTTGTAAAGGGTTCTCTGCTCCAGGAGGGCCCATGCCTGAAGCTGTGTAAGGGGCCCCATAATTCCTGATGGCTGCCCTGAGCATACCCTTAAGTACACTTTTTATTGTGTGTATACATGCACGTTTTTTTTTTTTGTTTATTCCTTTTCAGCACTGCCGCGGATTAAAAAAATAAATCTATTTACCATCTGTTGTTTCAGCCATAGTACATTGAAATGTTTTCTTTCCAGCCCTACCTGAGAATGCAGCAATTGGACACGCTCAGTGGTATCTAGAAGCTCTTGTTCCGCCACCTTCCGGGACCTCTCGGTCTGTTCTAGAGCCGCTCTCAACTCCTCGATTTCTGCCACCATCAAGTTATTCCTGCGTTCAACTATGGCGAGCTGCTCCTTCAGATCTTCTTGTCCGCGAAGAGCATCATCAAGGTGGATCTGAGTATCCTAAGAAAGGAAGAGCAGACAGAATATTTGGTTTGTAGGTCACACTCTGGGGCAGATCCTCAAAGAAATTACGCCGGCGTATCTCTTGATACGCCGCGTAATTTCAAATTTTGCGCGTCGTATCTTTGTTTTGGTATCCACAAAACAAGATACGACGGCATCTGGGTTAGATTCGACAGGCGTACGCCTTAGTACGCCGCCGGATCTTAGATGCAATTTTCCAGCGGCCGCTAGGTGGCGTTTCCGTCGTATTCCGCATCGAGTATGCAAATTAGCCATTTCCGACGATCCACGAACGTACGAGCGGCCGTCGCATTTTTTTACGTCGTTTCCGTTCGGCTTTTTCCGGCGTATAGTTAAAGCTGCTATATGGTTGCGTACTCAATGTTAAGTGTGGCCGTCGTTCCCGCGTCTAATTTTGAAAATTTGACATCGTTTGCGGAAGTCGTCCGTGAATGGGGCTGGACGCCATTTACGTTCACGTAGAAAACAATGACGTCCTTGCGACGTCATTTGGAGCAATGCACCCTGGGAGTTATTACGGACGGCGCATGCGCCGTTCGTTCGGCGCGGGGACGCGCTTCATTTAAATGAAACACGCCCCCTACCTGCCGCATTTGAATTTCACGCCCTTACGCCGCGAGAGATACACTACGCCGCCATAACTTACGGGGTGGAAACGTTGAGGATTCAAACAAATGCAAAGTAAGTTACAGCGGCGTAGCGTATCTCATACGCTGTGCCCTGCGCCGATGTATGTGGATCTGCCCCTCTATGTTTAGTGCTTCTGGCACACTGATGGCTGAGAGAACTTTAAAGGGGTTGTAAAGGTTTGTTTTTTATTTTCTAAATCGGTTCCTTTAAGCTCGTGCATTGTTGGTTCACTTGGTTCACTTACCTTTTCCTTCGATTTCCCTTCTAAATGTTTTTTTTCTTTGTCTGAACTTCTCACTTCCTGTTTCTCCTCAGTAAGCTTGCCCCCATCATCCGAGCTGTTCTGGCTTGGGGTTAGTCAGCATGCTCATCCCCTCCCTTGGGACTACATCGCAGGCCGTCGTATCTTAGGCATGTTTAAGGCCTCGTACACACGACCGAACATGTTTGCTGAAACTGGTCCGCGGTCGTCTGTACGGCCGACCGGACCGGATTCCCGGCCGAGCGGACAGGTTTCCAGCGGACAAATGTTTCTTAGCATGCTAAGAAACATGTCCGCTGGAAGCCTGTCAGTCGAACATGTTCGGTCGTCTGTATGACTCACCGGACATGTCCGCTTGGCCGAAAGCCCTCACATGCGTAGAAGTGATTCGACGCATGCGTGGAAGCATTGACCTTCCAGGGTCGCGCACGTCGCCGCGTCATCGGCGTGGCCACGGCGCGGCCACGTCACAGCGTATCCTGTCCGCGGGAAATTTGGTCTGATGGTGTGTACAGCCATCAGACCAAATGATCCCAGCGGACATGTCCGATGAAAACGGTCCGCGGATCACTTTGACGCATGCGAGGGCTTTCGGCCGAGCGGACATGTCCGGTGAGTCGTACAGACGACCGAACATGTCCGAAGGACAGGCTTCCAGCGGACATGTTTCTTAGCATGCTAAGAAACATTTGTCCGCTGGAAACCTGTCCGATCCGCCGGAAAATTGTCCGGTCAGCCGTACACACGACCGAACATGTCCGCGGAAACTGGTCCGACGGACCAGTTTCAGCAGACATGTTCGGTCGTGTGTACGAGGCCTAAGTGTATCTCAGTTTGAGCATACACTTAAACATACGACGGGCTTAGATTCTGAGTTACGTCGGCGTATCTACTGATACGCCGGCGTAACTCTTTGTGAATCCGGCCCGTAGACTACAGTGAGCCAACACACTGCAGACAAAGAAATGGCCGAATTTTGTGTTGGCAAAAATATTTGCCGCAAATCAATCTAGTCATTTAAAAAAAAAAAAAAAATATCTCACCCAGCACATTTTATGGGAGATTTGCATCTGTTTTACGTGTGTTCTGTATTGAGGAGAGCTGAAGATCTTCTGTATCTTATGTAGTCTGTGGCAAAAGAACATCCAGTGCTGGGCAGCGGTGTGTACGAACATTCCAGCCATTTGTTCGGTCAGTGAGTGTCAGAAGGACAGAGCATGTTGTACCGTCAGACAGCGTTCACTTCACCTAATTACTTCCCTACCTGTTGTCTTGGCCCCAAACTCCACCATTTAAGGAAAAGTTGGAGGTGAAAATAAACTTGTATTACACTCTTCTGCCCTTAATAGACATACCAAATTCTTCTGGGCTTAGCCAATACTCATTAATCAAATCAAGTACCTTAAGTTGCCCTTGGACGTTGCGCAAGTATTTCTGAGCCTCTGCGGCAATGCGGTTGGAATGACTCAGCTGTATCTCCATCTCATTGAGGTCACCTTCCATCTTCTTTTTGATTCGGACCGCCTCATTTCTGCTCCTTATCTCAGAGTCCAAGGCCGTCTGCATGGTTTCTATTGATCTCTGGTAGTTCCTCTTCAGCTGGTCAATCTCTTCATCTTTCTCTGAGATCTTTCTGTCAATGTCAGCTTTTACTTGGGTCAGTTCCAGCTGGATACGAAGGATCTTGACCTCCTCATGCTCCAGTGCTGCCTATAGAGGGTAATTAGAAGGAACATGTAACAATTAGATAGTAGAGAGGATCAAATGGTTAGTCTAGTGCAGTGGTCTCCAAACTGTGGCCCCTCGGCCACCATTCCTCCCAATGACACCAACAAGGGAGCGCCATTCCTTCCACTGACACCAACAGTGGGGAACCATTCCTCTCACTGGGGCATTTGCCGCGTCGTATCGTTATTTGTAATTCACAAACAAGATACAACAGCATTTGGCTAAGATCCGACAGGCGTACGCCTTCGTACGCCATCGGATCTTAGGATGCAATACTTCGGCCGCCGCTGGGTGGAGTTCGCGTAGTTTTCCAGCGTCGGGTATGCAAATTAGCTTTTACGCCGATCCACGAAGGTACGCGCGTTCGTTACGTCGTCGCTAGTCGGTTTTTCCCGTCACAAAGATAAGCCTGCTTTTTCATGGCTTACTTTTAGACCAGCTATGTTAAAGTATGGCCGTCGTTCCCGCGTCGAATTTCAAATTAAATTTTTTTTTGCGTAAGACGTCTGGGAATACGAAACAACGTAACGCACGTCGCCGTTCAAAACATTACGTCGGGGCGACGTCATTTCGCGCAAAGCACAGCGGGAAATTTTCGCACGGAGCATGCGCAGAACGTTCGGCACGGGAGCGCGCCTAATTTAAATGGTACACGTCCCATTTGAATTAGACGGGCTTGCGCCGGACGGCTTTACGTTACACCGCAGTAAGTTTACACGCAAGTGCTTGGTGAATCAGGCACTTGCGCTGAAAACTTGCAGCGGTGTAACGTAAAGACGATACGTTACGCCGCCGCGATTCTTTATGAATCTGGCCCTATTCCTCCAACTAATACCAATGATGGGGCACGATTCCTCCTTCTACTGACTACAGGCACTATGGAATTTTTTTACTCCCACTGACGCTGGGGCATTTTCTACTTCCACTGGCCACTCCGAACCCCCTGAAATCTAAAGTACAGTTAACTGGCCCTTTGTTTAGAAAGTTTGGAGACCCCAGGTCTAGTGCAAAGACAGGTTTATGGGTATTTAATTAGTAAACGATACCTCGGCTTCCTCCAGAGATGCTTGCATTTCGCTCTTTTCCATCTCCACCTGCTTCTTGGCTTTCTCCAGCTCATAGATAGTCTTCCCACTGGTGGCCACTTGTTCCGTCAAGTCTGTGATCTCCTCTGAAACATAGCACAGACTAGTCAGTGTAGAGATCACAAATAGGCAATGCAAGGAGGTCACAAAAACCAACAGACCAGCAAGAGGGTGCTTTGGGTTGCTTTATTAAATATAAAAAATAATGATTACCTTTTGATATTGCTATTTTGTTACACAATATTGCTGAACTAAAGCCAAGTGAGCCAACGGTTCCCTGTGTTTCTGCGTGTTATCCAAACAAAATGGAAGCAAACTTATAGACATTCTCAAGGAAAAAGTAATACCTCCTGTTTTTCATTTTTGGTCCATACAAAGATATAGCAGATCAAGGTCCTGGTGGCTCAAATTAGACTGAAGCAGCGCCTTTCCAGTGTTAATGTTTTCTATCATTGGCTAACACTTACGTTGAAGGTTCTTGTTCTCCCGCTTAATGGTCTCCAGGTGGTCTAAAGTCTCCTCGTAGGAATTCTTCATCTTGAACAGCTCGGTGCTCAGAGATCTTGACTCTTTAAGGGAAGACTCAAGCTCAGACTGGGACTCCTCATACTTCTGCCTCCACTCAGCCAAGATCTGAAGAAAGAAAGAAAGAAAGAAAGAAGAAAGAAAGAAAGAAAGAAAGAAAGAAAGAAAGAAAGAAAGAAAGAAAGAAAGAAAGAAAGAAAGAAAGAAAGAAAGGACAATTTCAATGTTTTTTCAATTTTGTTAATTAAAATGGAGGTTCACCCGAAAACTTAGGGCCAGATCCACAAATATCGGGGCGTAACTTAACTTTTCCCATTTAAGTTACACTGCCGCAAATTGTCCAAGTTAGTGCCCGATCCACAAAGCACTTACCTTGAAATTTGCGGCGGTGTAACTTAAATGTGTCCGGCGCAAGGCGTGCCGAATCTAATGGGGCGAGTTCCATTTAAATTAGGCGCGCTCCCGCGCCGGATGTACTGCGCATGCTCCGTCGGGTAACTTACCCGACGTGCATTGCGCTAACAGACGTCGCTCCGACGTCATTTGCTTAGACGGTAACATAAATGGCGTCCAGCGCCATTCACGGACGTCTTAGGCCCCATACACACGAGAGGATCCATCCGCTGAAAAATCTCAGCGGATCGTTTTCAGCGGATGGATCCCCTGGTGTGTATGCTCCAGCGGATCTTTATCCGCGGATATTTCCGAATTCCAGCAGATAAAAACTTGTTGACATGCCAACAAATCTATCCGCTGGAATCGGATCCCACGGATCGATCTGCTGGTCTGTACAGACTCACCGGATCGATCCGTCCGAGGGGATCCCCCGCATGCGTCGAAATGGAATTCCTTATATATATTCCTTATATGACTGCGTCGCGCACGTCGCCGCGTCATCATCGCGGCGACGGCGCGACACGTCATCGCCAGAGGATTTCGGCGCGGATTTCGATTCGATGGTGAGTACAATCCATCGGATGGAAATCCGCGCAAATCCTCGAGAGGATTTATCCGCGGATACGGTCCGCTGGACCGTATACGCGGATAAATCCTCTCGTGTGTATGGGGCCTTAGGCAAACGACGTAGAGTTTTAATTTTCGACGCGGGAACGACGGCCATACTTAATAGGGCTTAGTCAAATAGGACTCAGCCCTATTTTTACACGGCGTAACTCGACGTAAACGACGTAGATTAAGAGCGACGGGCCCGTCGGAGCGTTGGTGGATCGCCGTAAGTGTTCATTTGCATATTCTACGCCGGCCGCAATGGCCTCGCCACCTAGCGGCCGGCCTAGAATTGCATCCTTAAGATCCGACAGTGTAATTCAATTACACATGTCGGATCTTCTGTCTATCTATGGTAAACTGATTCTGTGGATCAGTTCCAAAGATAGAAACAGGGATACGACGGCGTATCAGTAGATACGCCGTCGTATCTCTTTTGAGGATATGGCCCTTAATTTTTTACATTAGATTGAGGCTCATTTTGTGAAGGGGAATCAGGTGTTTTTTTTAAGATTGAAGCAGTACTTACCGTTTTAGAGAGTGATTCGGGACTGGGCGTTCCTATTTGATTGACAGTCTTCCAACAGGCTTCCGACGGTCGCAAACATCGTGTCGCGATTTTCCGAAAGTAGCTGAACGTCGGTGCGCAGGCGCCGTATAGAGCCGCACCGGCGTTCGGCTTCTTTCGGCTACTCGTGACTCGATGTATGCGACCGTCGGAAGACTGTCAATCAAATAGGAACGCCCAGTCCCGCAGCCCATACCCGGAAGCGGCGGAGAAGATCGCTCTCTAAACCGGTAAGTACTGCTTCGATTTTAAAAAAAAACACCCGATTCCCCTTGACAAAATGAGCCTCAATCTAATGTTACATTTTTTTTTTCGGGTGAACTCCCGCTTTAAGTATTCATGTTTCCCACAGGAGATCTAGATGACATTGTTTAATCATTTATGACCATAGTATTGGACTGTAAAAAATATCAGGAGCTTCAAATATCAATAGTACCAGTGGCGGCTGGTGCTCAAAATTTTTGAGGGGGGCGCAAACAAACTGAAAAAAAAAAAACATCAATTGCAGCCACACTGTGCCCATCAAACGCAGCCACTGTACCCATCAATTGCCGCCACTGTGCCCATCAAACGCAGCCACTGTGCCCATCAATTGCCACCACTGTGCCCATCAAACGCAGCCACTGTGCCCATCAAACACAGCCACTGCGCAATCAATTGCCGCCACTGTGCCTATCAAACGCATCCACTGTGCCATCAAACGCAGCCACTGTACCCATAAATTGCCACCACTATGCCCATTAAATGCTGCCACTGTGCCCATCAAACGCAGCTCCTGTACCCATGAATTGCCATCAAACGCAGCTACTGTAACCATCAATTGTGCCCCATCAATTGCCACCAGTTTGCCCCATCAATTTCCGCCAGTTTGCCCTAACAATTGCAGCCACTGCGCCATCAATTGCCGACACTGTGCCCATCAAACGCAGCCACTGTGCCCATCAAACACATCCACTGTGCCATCAAACGCAGCCACTGTACCCATAAATTGCCACCACTGTGCCCATTAAATGCTGCCACTGTGCCCATCAAACGCAGCTACTGTACCCATGAATTGCCATCAAGCGCAGCTACTGTAACCATCAATTGAGCCCCATCAATTTCCGCCAGTTTGCTCCATCAATTGCCATCAGTTTTCCCTAATCAAATGCTGCCAGTGTGCCCCCCCCCCCCCCCCCCTGGCGACACTTAACTGTTTCGGGTCAGCGCTGTCCTCCACAATGTCTTCTCCACCAGTCTTGCCACCAGTTTGCCCCATCAATTTCCGCCAGTTTGCCCTAACAATTGCAGCCACTGCGCCATCAATTGCCGACACTGTGCCCATCAAACGCAGCCACTGTGCCCATCAAACACATCCACTGTGCCATCAAACGCAGCCACTGTACCCATAAATTGCCACCACTGTGCCCATTAAATGCTGCCACTGTGCCCATCAAACGCAGCTACTGTACCCATGAATTGCCATCAAGCGCAGCTACTGTAACCATCAATTGAGCCCCATCAATTTCCGCCAGTTTGCCCCATCAATTGCCATCAGTTTTCCCTAATCAAATGCTGCCAGTGTGCCCCCCCCCCCCCCCCCCCCTGGCGACACTTAACTGTTTCGGGTCAGCGCTGTCCTCCACAATGTCTTCTCCCGTTCTCTTCTGCTATGAATGGACGCCTGATAGGCATTCAATCACAGCGCCTGTCACTTCAGCCAATCAGGTGACACTGGGTAACCAGACCCGGTGCACCTGATTGGCTGAGAGGTGAGTCACTGTTAGAGAAACAAATACATTGTTTCCCTAACACAGCACTACGTAAGTAGGGAACACACAGCAGATGCGCCCGGTGCATTCCAATTTGGAAGCCCTAATAGAGCCCACGGCTCTAATAAGGATGCTTTTTAGAGCCGACGGCTCTAATCAGGCACTTCCAAAAACACCCCCGCCGCTAGAAATTCAGATGCCCGGCGCCCGACAAGGGGCCGGACACCCGACAAGGGGCCGGACACCCGAATAGGGGGCGGCAGTTGCGACAATAGATAGATCCATGCAATGCAAGAATCTATCTATTGGAGATTGACGGGTGCCGGAGAGAGGGGGGCGGCACTCCTGCGCTCTCTATGGACGCACTGCCACTGAATAGTACCTTCCACCCCTGCAATTATGGGATACCTGGCTATTACTGGCCACAAGAGGATGCCATAAAGGGTCAACTATAACCTTCTGCAAGATGGTCATGGGTTTGACATTGTGACAGCTCTGAAAAATACTATGTCAACCATCCCAAAATGCTCCTCTCCCCACTCTTTTCTAGTCACCTTGTCAAAGTTCTTCTGTTTCTTGTCCAGAGCAGCTGCCAGCGAATTAGCCCTCTCCACGTCAATCATCAAGTCCTCTACCTCTGCCTGTAGCCTTTGTTTGGTCTTCTCTAGAGAGGCACACTTTGAATTTACTGCCTCAATATGTTCCTCAGCCTCCTGAAGGCGCTGGGCCAGCTTCTTCCTGTGACAGAAACCAACAGTCATAGTTACTAGTCCAGGTCACCGATCGACTGAGGGACACACTGCCCAGCCCAGAGCAGAGCTGAAGTTCCAACAAAAAATTTAGCGCTAATAGATTTTTATTCAAAAATGTAACACTTTAACACATTTTGTTAGGATACAAATAGTATATCAGTACAAAATGATCCATATACTCTTAAGAGGTAACCAAATGTCCAATCCATATGGCTGTAGTGTAAAAACAATTATAACAGTAATTATAGTTAAGTAAGGCTACTGCCCGCTCGGACCTGAGCGGAGTACTGATAACTTCTTGGTAATGTTGGATCAAGTTGTAGTACCACTTAAAGTGGAAGTAAACCCTCCTATCTTTTTCAGCCAAGGAAGCAGCCATCTTGGGCTTTGTTCAATCTTCAAATGCCATGAAGCTGCACATGTGATCAGTTATGACACCAGCCATTGGATGGTTTGACAGTTTGGTTGAGAGCACAACCAATGTGCAGTTAGCATTCCCGGCATGCCGGGAATTTTAACAGTTTTTTTACATCGATGGGTTTACTTCCGCTTTAAGGACCGCCTAACACTGACATATGTCGGCAGAATGGCACAGCTGGGCACAGGCATGTACAGGTACGTCGCCTTTAAGAGCCCAGCCGTGGGTCGCAAGTGCGCGCTCGCGATCCGGTCCGAAGCTCCATGACCGCGCCCGCGGGACCCGATCGCCGCTGGTGTCCAGGCATGATTAGCCAGGTTGAGAAAAAAACGCAAGCCCATCTAGTTCAACCAACAGAACAAAATAGAATCAATAAAATAAATAAAATACATAAAGTGAAGGTGGCTTTGGTCCCTGAACTGTGCTGGACAATCAAATAAGAGGTCACTCAGTCAGGACCGTATTTAATATTGATTGGACCCTGGGGGGCAAAAAAAAAAAATTGGGCATCAGTTATCCGATTAAGCTGACTGATGATCAGTCTTGCCTACACACCATCAGTTAAAAAACCGATCGTGTCAGAACGCGGTGACGTAAAACACAACGACGTGCTGAAAAAAATGAAGTTCAATGCTTCCGAGCATGCGTAGACTTGATTCTGAGCATGCGTGGATTTTTAACCGATGGACGTGCCTACAGGCGATCGTTTTTTTCTATAGGTTTTTTATCCATCAGATAATTTTAAAACAAGTACCTACTTTTTTAACCGATGGATAAATAACCGATGGGGCCCACACACGATCGGTTTAGTCTGATGAAACCGGTCCATCAGACCGTTTTCATCAGACAAACCGATCGCGTGTACGCGGCATTAGTGTTTCAAAGGTTCATGCTTGGACACATTCCAGAAGCTGAACATCACACTTCAGCTGATCAACTGTGTTCATTGCAGCTGTCAGATCACTAGTTGATTTATTTTTATTGAATCCTGCATTAAATATCCACCCTGATGTCTTCTGATGTGGCTTATTCTGTATATTTTATCTCTAGAACCCCTCTGCAATATGTATACGGGTATCTGTAAATGTTATAAATGGTTTTTCAATAAGTCTGTCTAAATAATAGCCGCCACTTACTTGGCATCTTCCAGCTCTTCTGTGCGCTGAATAGCGTCCGTTTCGTATTTCGTCCTCCATTGAGACACTTCACCATTAGCCTTGGATAGCGATCGCTGTAGTTCTGTCTTGGCCTCCTGCTCCTCCTCATACTGCTCCCTGAGAAGGTCACAGTCATGGCGGGAGGACTGCAAGCTGTGAGCCAAAGCGTTCTTTGCCTGAGAAGTAAATAAAACGGCAACGTCAGAATGAGAGCGAAAATCTGGCGAAAGATACCGTTCCAGTCTAAGGCCTGATCTTACCTTCACCTCTTCCTCCATCACCCTCCTCAGTTCCTCAATCTGCTGGGTGAAGGCTTGTTTGGATCTGGAAAGCTGTGAGACCAGAGACTCCCTCTCCTCCAACTGACGAGCCAACTCCCCTGCATTTATATTTACACGGATAAATACGTAACATTAACTGATATTTCACATTCTGCGTGCTGAACAGTTATACAAGAACATGCACGGTGGGGAGCAGGCCCGGACTGGGACAAAAAAACAGGCCCGGGCATTTTAGACTGAGCAGCCAACTTTTCCAGTGACTGGGGGGCGGTCGGTAGACATTCGCGGGGGTGGCTGGTGGCGGTCATCCACACTGTAATATGCGGTAACACTGTGATATAAAGGGAACTGCACTGTAAAGGGGCACTGCAGTGCCCCTTTACAGTGCAGTCCCCTTTACACTACAGTGTCCCAGTCCTATCGTGGCCACACAATGCTAGTACTGTCTGTCTCCTATTGTGACCACACTGCCCAGTAACACTGACCTGCTCTCTTTTTGGTGGTGCGGTACAGCGTGGCTCTCTGGTGGTGCGGTACAGTGTGGCTCTCTCTCTGGCGGTGTGGTGCAGTGTGGCTCTCCCTGATGGTGTGGTACAGCGTGGCTCTCTGGTGGTGCGGTACACCATGGCTCTCTCTTTGGTGGTGTGGTGCAGCGTGGCTCCCTGGTGGTGCGGTACACCATGGCTCTCTCTTTGGTGGTGTGGTGCAGCGTGGCTCTCTCTTTGGTGGTGTGGTGCAGTGTGGCTCTCCCTGATGGTGTGGTACAGCGTGGCTCTCTCTTTGGTGGTGTGGTGCAGCGTGGCTCCCTGGTGGTGCGGTACACCATGGCTCTCTCTTTGGTGGTGTGGTGCAGCGTGGCTCTCTCTTTGGTGGTGTGGTGCAGTGTGGCTCTCCCTGATGGTGTGGTACAGCGTGGCTCTCCCTGATGGTGTGGTACAGCGTGGCTCTCTCTTTGGTGGTGTGGTGCAGCGTGAGTGAGTGAGAAACTTATATAGCGCAACACATGCGAACTGAATCGCCTCTGGGCGTGGCTCTCTCTTTGGTGGTGTGGTGCAGCGTGGCTCTCTGGTGGTGCGGTACAGTGTGGCTCTCTCTCTGGTGGTGTGGTGCAGTGTGGCTCTCCCTGATGGTGTGGTACAGCGTGGCTCTCGGGTGGTGTGGTAAACAATGGCTCTCTCTTTGGTGGTGTGGTGCAGCGTGGCTCTCTGGTGGTGCGGTACAGTGTGGCTCTCTCTCTGGTGGTGTGGTGCAGTGTGGCTCTCCCTGATGGTGTGGTACAGCGTGGCTCTCTGGTGGTGCGGTACACCATGGCTCTCTCTTTGGTGGTGTGGTGCAGCGTGGCTCCCTGGTTGTGCGGTACACCATGGCTCTCTCTTTGGTAGTGTGGTGCAGCATGGCTCCCTGATGGTGTGGTACACCATGGCTCTCTCTTTGGTGGTGTGGTGCAGCGTGGCTCCCTGGTGGTGCGGTACACCGCGGCTCTCTCTGTGGTTGTGTGGTGCAGCGTGGCTCTCTCTTTGGTGGTGTGGTGCAGTGTGGCTCTACCTGATGGTGTGGTACAGCGTGGCTCTCTGGTGGTGCGGTACACCATGGCTCTCTCTTTGGTGGTGTGGTGCAGCATGGCTCCCTGGTGGTGCGGTACACCATGGCTCTCTCTTTGGTGGTGTGCTGCAGCATGGCTCCCTGGTTTTGCGGAACACCATGGCTCTCTCTTTGGTGGTGTGGTGCAGCGTGGCTCTCTCTGGTGGTGTGGTGCAGCGTGGCTCTCTCTGGTGGTGTGGTGCAGCGTGGCTCGCTCTGGTGGAGCGGTACAGTGTGTCTCTCTCTCTCTGGTGGTGTGGTGCAGCGTGGCTCTCCCTGGTGGTGTGGTACAGCAGGGCTCCCTGGTTGTGCAGTACAGCGTGGCTCTCTCTTTGGTGGTGCGGTGCAGCGTGGCTCTCTCTTTGGTGGTGTGGTGCAGCGTGGCTCTCTCTCTGGTGGTGCGGTACAGCGTGACTGTCTCTGGTGGTGCTGGGGCTATTATTTTTCCCAGCACAGTCCTCTCTTTCGTTTTTCATGTCTCCTGTAGTAGCTGCTACAAGCACTCCTCAGCTTGTTTTCTGTTTTTTTCTTTTCCGCCCCAGCAGAGTGCATGCCGGGGAGTGTAGTCAGCTCCCTACTGAGAAGAATTTGGCCACCTATCTCTGGGACTACATTTCCCATGATGCCCCTCTAGTTTCTTCCGATTGGCCAGAAGAAGGCTGTCCCCCCCCCCCCAATCACAGGCCTTGTGCCTGTAACTAATTCAGGTCTACACCCCAGAGGAGCAGCATGACACCCACCGGTTTCGGTCTGCAGACGAGCTCTCTGCGTGGTCAGCTCTGCTACGCTCCTTTGGTTCTCCTCTGCCTTGGACTTGAATTCGCTGAGATGGTCCTCCAGAGTACGACACATCTTCTCCAAGGTGGCCTGGATTTTTAAGCAAAATGGACGTTTCTTAGACACTCATTTAATGATAAATAACACCCTACACCAGGGGTCTCCAAACTATGGCCCTCCAGTTGTTCAGGAGCTACAATTCCCATCATGCCTGTGAATGTCACCGTTTTGCAATGTCTCATGGGACATGTAGTTTCGCAAAAAACAGCTGGAGGGCCGTGGTTTGGAGATCCCTGCCCTACACCATCACTTAGACCAGGGACGATACAGGTGAATATCCTGTTTACTCGGCGGCATCTCTAATACCCTGTTTCCCTGAAAATAAACCCTACCCCAAAAATAAGACCTAGCGTAAAGTTCTGAGATGGCTGCAATATAAGCCCTACCCCGAAAATAAGCCCTAGTTAAAGTATTTGTAAAATCATCGAATCCGTTCTGTAAAAAGATTCTATAATGTATATTGTGTCTCTTTGTGTAACTTTATTGTGGAAAACTTATTTACAGCGCCACTGGGCGCTCAAGTGACCAGCCGGAGATCTTTTCTTCTCCTCTCTGCTGACGTCAGCAGTGCCTCCGGCAGGTCACGTGAGCGCCCAGCGGCGCTGGTAATAAGGTATTTTCAACAATAAATTTACACAAGGAGGCACACTGCACATTATATAATCTTTTTACAGAACGGATTACATGATTTTATAAGACCGTTAAGGTTTATTTTTGGGATTACAGAATTTCACAATGCTGACTCCTGAGCTGACAGAGGGGGAAAACTGTTTTGTACATACCGTAAATAAATAAGACATCCCCTGAAAATAAGCCCTAGTGTGTTTTCTGTGGCTAAAGGTAATGTAAGACCCGGTCTTATTTTCAGGGAAACACGGTAGGAAGTCCCGTCTCCTGGGCTGCCATTGGACGACTGTTCTGTCTATCATAGGAGGCGGGACTTCGTATTAAAGAGGCCGCCAAGTAAACAGGAGATTATCCTGTATGTAATCTATTGGTGCTCATCCTGCCCCCCTCCTGGTCCCCTCCGAGGCTGCAGATGGGCATCGATCAGGCTGAACTGATGGTAATGGTAAGGCTACACTCATGGCAACGGTGGGTCTGCATTCATGCCAATTGTAAGGCTGCATTCAGGGCAACGATGAGGCTGCATTAATGGCAATGGTGAACAGAACAACAGCTGAAACCCTTACCTTTTGGATTCATACCTTATAACTTGACACCGTTATGAGTGTTTAAAACTTTGGACCAACCAAAATCCTACCTGTGCTAAGTTGGTAAGATGCAATGGTCAGCCGTGTCTACCACATTGGATAGTCTGGGTGGGTAGCAACTCACTTTGATCTCAACCATAAAAAGTTGAGATACACAATAAAATCTTTGTCATTTCTGAAGGGTCCTATCTATGTTGGGGGTATTATCCGTGTGTTTCAACAGGAGAAATACTTTTTATGTAAGCTGTCCATCCCTTTTATATCCCTTTTATGTTTGCTCATGTGACGCTTACATTTTTAACTTGTTTTTTTTTTAAATAATACATGATGAGACTATATGTAGTGACATGCAAAACCAGATGGTGATAAATATTGTATGCGGAAGGTTTTGTTTAGCAAGTACAGTTTTCGGGCATTGTGTAATATCTCCATTCTTTATGAAGTTGGTCTAAGTCAGGGGTGTCCAACCTTTTTTGACCCCCACTGTGAAGGTATACAAATGAAACATTTGGCCTTCCTTTGACACCGTACTGGTAAAAAGTTATGTATGTTCCAAATAGACTCTGCCCTGACTGGATCACAACAGACCTGTATTGTTTTACGATTTTTTTTAAATTTTTATGAAAATAAGATCTAGGCCTCCTCACTCTTTACTAGATCATGATAGGCTAGGGCTGACTGAACAGCAACCTTCTGTGAGGGGAGAAGGTTGATTCATTTTTGGAGAAACCAAGACGTCATGAGAAAAATGATTGAATCCTATTTATCAAAGTGTCCAAAAGATGAGCGTTTAATACCTTATTGTCCAATACTATTCTCATTTTTATTTTTTGATAATGTGCTAGATCAGTGGTCTCCAAACTGCGGCCGGTGGGCCAAATGTGGCCCTTTTCTTGCCCTTATCTGGCCTTGGGGCACCATTCCATCCACTGACAGCAATGACAGGGCACCATTCCTCCCATTGACACCAATGACAGGGCACCATTCCTCCCACTGACACCAATGACAGGGCAACATTCCTCCCACTGACACCAATGACAGGGCACCATTCCTCCCACTGACACCAATGACAGGGCAACATTCCTCCCACTGACACCAATGATAGGGTACTTTTCCTCCCACAGACACCAATGATGGGGCACATTACTCCCACACACACCAATGATGGGGCCCCATTCCTCCCACAGACACCAATGATGGGGCCCCATTCCTCCCACAGACACCAATGATGGAGCACCATTCCTCCCACAGACACCAATGCTGGGGCACCATTCCTCCCACAGACACCAATGATGATGCACCATTCCCCCACACACACCAATAATGGGGCACCAATCTTCCCACAGACACCAAAAATGAGGCACCATTCCCCCTACAGTTACTAATGCTGGGAAATTATTCCTCCCACTAAAACCAATGATACGTTATTGTTTACTCCCACTGACACTGGGGCATTTTCTACTCCCAATGGACACAGTCCAGCCCCCCCAAAACCTGAAGGACAGTAAACCGGCCCTTTGTTTTGTTGTAGAACCCTACACTAGAGGAAGAATGGAAAGCAGACTAAACATTGTTATCAGTAAGGACATCATTCACTTTTGAGGACACTTTGATAAGTAGGGCACATGGTAGAGTAGGAGGACTAGCCTGCCGCTTATATTTCAAGTGACCAACCTTGGACTTGGTGACGTTCTCTAGGTTGCCATTGATGTCGTCAATCTCCATCCTCATCTCACTCTTCTCCTTCTCCATCTTCTGCTTTACCCTCTGCAGGTTGTCAATCTGTTCCCCGAACTCGGCAACATTATCTGCTTGCTTTTTGCGTAAAGCAGCCACCATGGCCTCATGCTGGAGGGATATCTCCTCCAGGTCCCGGCGCATCTTCTGAAACTCCATCTCCCTCTTCTTATTGACCTCAATCTGAGTGGATGTGACTCCTCCAGCTTCCTCCAGCCTCTCGCTGATCTCCTCCAGCTCCCTTGACAAATCAGACCTCTGCTTCTCCGCCTTGGCCCGGGTCGATCTCTCTGATTCTATCTCCTCTTCCAGCTCCTCAATTCGAGCCTGTCATTTAAATACCCATTTTGAACATCAGAACTAAGATCAGATACAGAACAATAAAGAACAATAAACAAATAAACAAGAAATATAAGAGGGTATCATGGAAAAGGACTCTTTACCTCACTACAGATATTTCTGTTACAGCTATGTTATTAAAGCGTTTGATAACCCAATTAAAAAAAAAAATGGATCCTGCTCCTTTAAAGCATGTTATATGACACAGTGCTGTGTCATTTGGTCCCCTGTAACACCCAAAATACCTGGCTGATCCTGCCAGTTTCTCCCCACCCCTCTGTAAACTGACCACAATATATCATGGCTGCTGAGACCAGACACCGTGGTCAGTTTACGTGCCTCTGTCATCAGCAGCCAGCTATCTGCTCTCCTCTCTGATCCTGTGTCCTCCTCCCCCTCCCCCCTCTGTCAGTGTGCGAGCCACCCCTCCCCCCTCCTGCTGCTCTTGTAACACCAACCTGTATACACCATCAGCAGTGCCTCCTATTGCAGTGTCCCCCTCTGTGAATGATTTATAAATATAAATGCTGTAAATACCTAAAGAGCCGAGATTGGGATCACATGACCAGCCAGTTCTCTCCTCCTCCCCTCCAGACTGACATCAGCAGAGGAATCTCAGTCCCGCCCGCTGCATCTCTCAGAGGAGGAAAGAAGAAAGCTGTCCAATCACGTGATAGCAATCTCGGCTGAGAAATTAGGTATTTGCAGCATTTATTTTTTTATAAATCACACACAAATGGGACATAGCAATAGGAGGCAGTACTGATAGTGTATACAGGTTATTGTGGCTTTACAACCACTTTAAGCACAGCCGTTTTGTTTTGTCAGCCACTTTAGGGCTGTGTAGATCAGGGATGCTCAACTTTTTGAAGAGCAAGGGTCAATTAAGTGATTTGGTAATCGGTCGTGGGCCACAATGAACTATGGGGTTTTTATCACCCCCCGAAACTACAAATGTAAACAAGCCCTCTATTAGGTGGCTGATTTCACACTGATGCACTTCAGTTTACCGGCACGGTGGGTGCAGCATATTGCACCCGTGGCTTTCCTGTGGGTTAGCTGTGGTGCACTTTCAGAAAGCGCACTAAACCCACAGGATATAATAGAAGTCTATGGCTCGCTCAGTGCAGCTAACCCGCAGGAAAGCCGCAGGTTCACTGTGATGCACCTGCGGATCGGGAACCCTGTCGCTTTATGTGATAATGACTAAGCCCCTCCACTTCATGACATTGTCAAAAGGGGGCGGGGCATGTGTGACCTTAAAATGATGCCCCTCCACCCTGAAAAAGTTTTACAGATGCCCATGGCTGCATTTTTTTTTTTGTCCACGGATGTGTTTTACCCTCCCATGGCACTCACTACTACGATTAAAGGGGTTGTAAAGGTTTGTTTTTTATTTTCTAAATAGGTTCCTTTAAAGCGGTGGTTCACCCTTAGAGGGCACTTTTTCCCCTTAGATTCCTGCTCGTTTTTACTAGGGGAATCGGCTATTTGTTTTAAAACATGAGCATTACTTACCCGTTTACGAGATGCATCCTATCCGTCGCTTCCGGGTATGGGCTGCGGGAATGGGCGTTCCTTCTTGATTGACAGTCTTCCGAGAGGCTTCCGACGGTCGCATCCATCGCGTCACGATTTTTCCGAAAGAAGCCGAACGTCGGTGCGCAGGCGCAGTATAGAGCCGCACCGACGTTCGGCTTCTTTCGGCTACGAGTGACGCGATGGATGCGACCGTCAGAAGCTTCTCGGAAGGCTGTCAATCAAGAAGGAACGCCCGCTCCCGAAGACCCATACCCGGAAGCGACGGAAGAAGATGCATCTCGAAAACGGGTAAGTACTGCTCATATTTTAATACAAATAGCCGATTCCCCTAGACCGAACGAGCATCCATCTAAGGGGAAAAGGGGAAAAATTTTATAAATGGGTGAACTCCCGCTTTAAGCTAGTGCATTGTTGGTTCACTTACCTTTTCCTTTGATTTCCCTTCTAAATGTTTTTTTTTTCTGTCTGAATATCTCACTTCCTATTCCTCCTCAGTAAGCTTGCCCCCATCATCCAAGCTGTTCTGGCTGGGGGTTAGTCAGCGTGCTCGCCCCCTTCCTTGGGACTACATCCCTGCGGGGTTCACAGCGTCTCCTTGCAGGGATGTAGTCCCAAGGGAGGGGGGTGAGCACGCTGAATAACCCCCAGCCAGAACGGCTCGGATGATGGGGGCAAGCTTACTGAGGAGGAACAGGAACTGAGAAATTCAGACAAAGAAAAAAAACTTTTATAGCTGGATTCAGGTAGACCTGCCTAACGTTAGGAAGGCATAGCGTATCTCATATACGCTACGCTGCCGTAAGTTAGAGAGGCAAGTGCTGTATTCACAAAGCACTTGCGTCCTAAGTTACGGCAGCGTAGCATAAATGTGCCGGCCTAAGCGTGCCTAATTGTGAAGAGGTGGGCTTGTTTTATGTTAATGAATCGTGACTCGACGTGATTGACGTTTTTTACGAACGGCGCATGCGCCGTCCGTGGACATATCCCAGTGCGCATGCTCCAAATTACGCCGCAAAGACTTATTGGTTTCGACGTGAACGTAAATTACGCCCAGCCCCATTCACGGACGACTTACGCAAACGACGTAAAAAAAAATTAATTTGACGCGGGTCCGACGTCCATACTTAACATTGGCTGCGCTATCTTTTTGGTGGAATATCTTTAGGCCTGAAAACGGCTTACGTAAACGGCGTATCTTTACTGCGACGGTAGGGGCGTACGTTCATGAATAGGCGTATCTCGCTGATTTACGCATTTTAGGCGTAAATCAGCGTAAACGCCCCTAGCGGCCGGCCTAAATAGACAGCTAAGGTACGACGGCGCCCGAGGTCGTATCTTAGCTAGATTTAAGTGTATCTCAATTTGAGAATACACTTAAATTTAGGACGGCGCAGATTCAGAGTTACGACGGCGTATCTACTGATACGCCGGCGTAACTCTCTCTGAATCTGGCTATTAGAAGGGAATTTGAAGGAAAGGGTAAGTGCACCAACAATGCACAAGCTTAAAGGAACCCATTTAGAAAATAAAAAACAAACCTTTACAACCCCTTTAAGCCCATGGGAAGTTGAAACATGTCAGAAGGGTGTGGCCTATGGGAGGAGACTCGTTGAAGCCGATCTTCCATATTCAGCATCACTAGGCTGACGTGTGTGCGGTTTCATACTCTCTTGTCGGATGTTTGTATAATTGACCTTGGCGGGTTCATCTTTGGAGCAGTGGCACCATACTCATAATGTGGCGTCACCAGGTAGTACGTTCACAGCAAGTTTGGCGCGGTTCTTACTTTATGGTGTTACAGATCACTCACGCAAAGATAGATCATATTCATTCCTCTTTTTTTTATTTGTGAGTGAGTGAGTGAGAAACTTATATAGCGCAACGCATGCAAACTGAATCGCCTCTGGCGGAATATCCCGGAGAACAGACGTATAAGGATTACCTGAAGTTCTTTTATTTTCTTCTGTGACTGGTTTCCCACAAGTTGTTCGTCCTCTATTTTGCTCAACAGCTGGCTAATCTCAAAGTCTTTTCTGAAAAAATGGGAAGATCCTCATTGAGATTTAATATGTTAATATAAACTTTTTTCTGTACAAATCAGGATTAAGCCCCCTATAGAAGAGATTATGAGGCAGATTCAGAAAGATATGCACCCGCGCAGCGTATCTAAGATACGCTACACTGCCGTAACTTACCTGGCTTTGGTTTGAATCCTGCGTAGTGTATCTCTCGCGGCGTAAGGGCGCGGAATTCAAATGCGTCGAGTAGGGGGCGTGTTTCATTTAAATGAAGCGCGTCCCCGCGCCGAACGAACTGCGCATGCCCCGTCCGTCAAAACTCCCAGGGTGCATTGCTCCAAATGACGTCGCAAGGACGTCATTGGTTTTGACGTGAACGTAAATGGCGTCCAGCCCCATTCACGGACGACTAACGCAAACAGAATAAAAAAATTCAAATTCGACGCGGGAACGACGGCCATACTTAACATTGCGTACGCCACCAGATAGCAGCTTTAACTATACGCCGAAAAAAGCCGAACGGAAACGACGTAAAAGAATGCGACGGCCGCTCGTACGTTCGTGGATCGTCGGAAATAGCTAATTTGCATACTCGACGCGGATTACGATGGGAACGCCACCCAGCGGACGCTGAAGAATTGCATCTAAGATCTAGGTTCTAACCCAGATGCCGTCGTATCTTGTTTTGAGGATTCAAAACAAAGATACGACGCAGGAATTTTGAAAGTACGCCGGCGTATCACTAGATAAGCCGGCGTACTTTCTTTGTGGATCTGCCCCTATAATTTTAATATATTTTCAGGGCTGGAGTAAAATATAAATCATTTCCCATAGTCACCAGTCCAGTCCTTAGAACTCATCTTTTCTGCTTAGCTAATGTTGTCATGACAAGGAGTACTTCATATATACCATTGGAGAACCACCTAGAGCACATATGTCAAACACAAGGCCCGCGGGCCGAATCCGGCCCTCCAGGCCTTGTTATGTGGCCCACTCAGTATTGCAGCCAGAAGGTGGCAGAAGTTCATTCTGCCACCTCCGCCTCTCACCCTCTGCTCCATCTCCCCTCTGTCACTTGTAAACACTGAAGCCTTCTGTGTGTATAAGGGAAAGCTTTGGTCCATAGCTCCCAGATCTAACAGATTCCTACACATGCTCATGGCGGGGGACGCCAGGGATAAATCTCTAGAGAGAGGACGATCTCTCTGCAAGGCACACTGCTTACACAGGGAGGTACAAGAGCCAGGCCAGGTAGGAGAGAGATGTAAGGAAGCTTTGGAGGGTGTTTGGGATTGAGGTTGCACACCTTGTACTCTGTACACAGCACACCCCTGAACTCTGCATTCTGTACGTAGCACACCCCTAAATCCTGCATTCTGTACATAGCGCACCCCTGAATTATGACTCAGAGAAGCCCAGAGCTAAATACAGAGTATAGGCAGAGGGCTGGCATGACTAAGTAGCAGGGAGCCGAAGAAGGGGTTAAAAAGTAGGGAGGGCCATTTTCAGCTTGGAGGGGGTGGCCGGAGTTAATATTTCCCGGGGTAGGAGGGGCTTGGGGGAAGGTCTGCAGCTCAGTTGTGGGCAACACAGGAAGAGGAAGCTCCCACCCTCCCACCTTATTATGTTGGGATTGAATGTAATGTGTTGGGTTGGGTTGGTTTTGGCGGTTGGGGATGTTTGGAGGCAGGAGACATTTTGACCAATTTGGCATAAGTGGGGAACCATCAAGGTATGGGATCCTCGGTTGATGCCAGCTAACCGTGGTTTAGCTGGCATCGGTTGATGGGTATCAGCGTGGGGAAGATTCAGAGTGCTATGGTCCTTGAGTCGGCGCATTGAGACCGGGATCTTGGATGGCCACGCTGGTACGAGGGAAATTTGGTCAATGCCTTCAATCATCTCCTAACAGGGTGGCAATTGTATCCGTGAAGGATTGTGTAGTGAAATAAAGATGATGGATTAATTTGTTATGGTTAATTTGTTAATAAAATGGCCAAGCGGACAAATTTTACTCCAAAATGGATGTTGCCTGGTTACTTATAAGTTAAGGTCTAATTTTGGGTAATATGGTATTGGGAGGTTTATCTGACTTACTATAGTCATGTACCTACTTCACCCTAAACCCTGCATTCTGTACGTAGCATACCCTTGAACTCTGTACCTAGTGCACCCTTAAACCCTGCATTCTGTACCTAGTGTAATCCCGAACTCTGCATTCTGTACCTAATGCCCTTTCTGAACCCTGCACTCTGTAGTGCACTCCAGATACAACCGGCCCTTTTTAGAGAAATCACACTGCTGATGCGGCCCCCCAATGAATTTGAGTTTGACATCTCTGCACTAGAGGGTTTGAGACAAAGAAATATGATCTTATAGCAGATTCTTCTTTGGAACTATCAGATAAATTAAGATTGATGAAAACCAAAACTAAGGGCCATATCCTCAAAAGAGATACGACGGCGTATCTACTGATACGCCGTCGTATCCCTGTTTCTATCTTTGGAACTGATCCACAGAATCAGTTTACCATAGATAGGCAGAAGATCCGACATGTGTAATTGAATTACACTGTCGGATCTTAAGGATGCAATTCTAGGCCGGCCGCTAGGTGGCGAGGCCATTGCGGCCGGTGTAGAATATGCAAATGAACACTTACGGCGATCCACGAACGCTCCGACGGGCCCGTCGCTCTAAATCTACGTCGTTTACGTCGAGTTACGCCGTGTAAAAATAGGGCTGAGTCCTATTTGACTAAGCCCTATTAAGTATGGCCGTCGTTCCCGCGTCGAAAATTCAAACTCTACGTCGTTTGCCTAAGACGTCCGTGAATGGCGCTGGACGCCATTTACGTTACCGTCTAAGCAAATGACGTCGGAGCGACGTCTGTTAGCGCAATGCACGTCTGGTAAGTTACCCGACGGAGCATGCGCAGTACGTCCGGCGCGGGAGCGCGCCTAATTTAAATGGGACTCGCCCCATTAGATTCGGCACGCCTTGCGCCGGACACATTTAAGTTACCCCGCCGCAAATTTCAAGATAAGTGCTTTGTGGATCGGGCACTAACTTGGACAATTTGCGGCAGTGTAACTTAAATGGGAAAAGTTAAGTTACGCCCGATATTTGTGGATCTGGCCCTAAATCTTTCATGATAGAATCAGGATAGGGAAACAATAAAAACCTAGCAAGGAATTAAATCCCATCCTATTTCAACCAAAATGAAGAAAACTTTACTTTTTCAGTTTATCATCCAGTTGTTGTCTGTCATTTTCCAAATCCATGATGGAGTCGTGGGCAAGTTTCAAATCCCCCTCAAGCTTCCTCTTGGCCCTCTCATTTTCCATTCGGACCTTCTTCTCTTGTTCCAGGGAACCTTGCAGCTAGGAGGCAGATTAAACATGATGGTTACTGATCAACCACAAGGGGGGCATGTCATGAATTCTTAAAACTTTTGTTGTTCCTCTACCATCAATTTACAATCTTCAGTGAAGTATATTAAAATATTCAAAGTTATAAAAAAAAAAAAAATTGTTGGAATTGAAGAGGGTGGAAAGGCCGCCATATATCCAGAAGTGGGAGGAAGAATTGGGAACACGGGTGAATGATATGGATGTGAGGAAAATACTGAGATTGGCACATGGCACTTCAATAGATAGTAACACTACAGAGATGAACTATAAATGTTTAGCACAATGGTATATAACCCCAGATAAGGCTCACAAATATCAAAGAGAGGCTTCACAATTATGCTGGCGGGGATGTGGTGAAGTGGGAACCATGTCTCATATATGGTGGTTCTGTCCTAAAATTAAAATATATTGGTGAGAGGTCCTACAAACAATAAAAGAGGTAACAAATGTAGAGATTACAGAAGAACCGTGGGAGCAGTGCTGGGACAAGGCCATTTGGTGCCCAGGGCAAAGATGGCAAAATTTGGAGTACCTAAGATTTAGTGGGGAGGTGGGAATGGAAGGTTTTGCAGAAAAGTGGAGCGACTGGATTAAGTTTAAATCTACAAACAGCTTTTCAGATAAAATGGGAATACGAAGGAGCTGCTGGTTTGTTTTGGGTGGCATGTTACCTCTATTCCTTCGCCGTCTAGGGTAGACGATGAGAGTTGAGAAGAACTTTAATGTCCACACCTTAGATTTCTTTTTCTTTGCTTTATTACCAAACTGGGTAAAATAATAAAAGTAGTAGTTGAAGAGGTGGAAAGGGGTAATAGGTAATAGGTTCAGGTGTATAACTTTGTTCGGAAACAATCCTGCTTCCAGCAATGTAACTTTTGTCGCCACTCTAGCCAGAGTGGGTATTGTGCACCCGGATAGGCCTCTCTCACCAGCCTAGCAGCCACGGTGTCACACGGAAACTTTAGCAAAAGTCTCTGTCACAGACCTTCCCAAAGGTGGAGATGCATTCGGTCCAGAATCCTTCTTAACACAGGATTAAGCACCCGGATCTCTCTTGAATAAACTCTTGTGAACTCAGAACTGACAGACAACCATCACTCAACCTCTCAGCAATCGTGCGTCCTTCGATGAAGTTCAAGGCCTCACCTGAGATACCAGCCTCGTGCTCGGTGCTCTTCAAGACAGGTTCTTCATCGGGCGGATTCCTCCCTCAGGACGGACAGCACAGGACCACTCTGCGAGCATAGACCCAGTCTGACTACCAGGCCTACATAGTAAATCACAACCCCAGACCAGCGTGGTCCCGGAGCCAGGAACACTTGAACATGCACCCCTGGCCATGAGGGCCACACACGGGGCTGGTGGGACGACAGCCAGCCTCGGCAACAACCTGCGACGACGACAACTCAGAACTAATGACGTCTGCCCCTTAAATACTCTTCCCCATCATGCACAGCGAGGCGATCAACCCCCACTGATTGGCTGCCGAGGAAAAACACCCAATACACCCTGACTCGACTGCTGCCACCCTTGGCCTGGGGTGATACCAACACCATCGATCACTCACTCACATCATCGATTTGCTGCTCTAGTTTGATCTTCAGTTTGGTCAAGGAGTTGACTTTGTCCTCCTCAGCCTGAAGATCATCCAAGGTCTGTTGGTGGGCCTCCTGTAGAGCTTTTTTCTCCTTGGTCAGCTTGACAATGGCTTCATCCAGGCCGGCCATCTCTTCAGTGAGGTTTTTAACCTAACAGCAAAATGAAAAATGTAAAATGCTTCACAAAAAATGTGCTTAAATTTTTTTTTGAGACTCTCCAATTAGTGGCATTTTCCAGTAGGGATACCTTATTTTCTATGGCATGCTTCTCCTTCTCACACTTAGCCAAGGTCAACTCCAAGTCATCGATGTCCTTCTTCAGTTCCGAACACTCGTCCTCCAGTTTCCTCTTCTTGGCCGTCAGCTCAGAATTTGATTCCTCCTCGTCCTCCAGCCTCTCGTTCAGCTCCTTAATCCTGGCTTCTAACTGGATCTTACTTTTGATCAGCTGATCGCATCTCTCCTCTGCGTCTGTTAAGTTCTCAGATTCCTGTTGAGGAGGAATAAAAATGTTTCAATGAAAATACTGTTGGTATTTTTAAACCACTTCAGCTCCAGCCAGGGCCGCCATCAGGGGGGTACAGGCAGTACACCTGTAAGGGGCCCGGAGGTACCCAGGGGCCCGCCTTTTTTTTATTTTAATTTTTTTTATAAAAAAAAATGTTGTTATATTTTTTTGTTTTTGTTTTTATTAAAGGGCCCAGAGCCCCGGATGGCAACCCCCCCCCCCCTTTTTTTTACCCTTTTTTTTATTTTTATAAAAAATAAATAATTTATTTTTATAAAAACATTTTTTTTTTTTATATATATTTTTATTTTGTTTGTTTTTATTAAAGGGCCGCACACCATAATCCCCCCTCCACCAAATGATTTAGACCAGTGCACAAAGCAAGGTCCATAAAGACGTGGATGCGTGAGTTAGGAGATGAGGAACTTGACTGTGAGCCAGGCCTTCTCATACAATGCCAGTGCCTGACCTCACAAATGCTCTTCTGGAAGAATGGTCAAACATTCCCATAGACACACTCCTAAACCTTGTGGACGGCCTTCCCAGAAGAGTTGAAGCTGTTATAGCTGCAGAGGGTGGGGCCAACTCAATATTGAACCCTACAGACTAAGACTGGGATGCCATTAACATTCATGTGTGTAAAGGCACGCGTCCTCAAATTTTTGGTAATATAGTGTACTGCAGGGGTTGACAAATTTGCTTGGAATCTAGGAGCCAGCTAAAAAAGTTAGGAGCCAGAAAACGCACCCCGTCCCGACGAGCTTGCGCGCAGAAGCGAACACATACGTGAGCAGCGCCCGCATTAGTAAACGGTGTTCAAACCGCACGTGAGGTAGCGCCGCGATTGGTAGAGCGAGAGCAATAATTCTAGCCCTAGTCTTCCTCTGTAACTCAAAACATGCAACCTGTAGATTTTTTTAAACGTCGCCTATGGAGATTTTAAAGGTTAAAAGTTTGTCGGCATTCCACGAGCGGACGCAATTTTGAAGCGTGACATGTTGGGTATCAATTTACTCGACGTAACATTATCTTTCATAATATTAAAAAAATGGGAATAACTTTACTGTTGACTTATTTTTTTATTAAAAAAAGTGTAATTTTTTCCCAAAAAAGTGCGCTTGTAAGACCGCTGTGCAAATACAGTGTGACAGAAAGTATTGCAACGATCGCCATTTTATTCTCTAGGGTGTTAGAATAAAAAATATATATAATGTTTGGGGGTTCTAATTAGAGGGAAGAAGATGGCAGTGAAAATAGTGAAAAATGACATTAGAATTGCTGTTTAACTTGTAATGCTTAACTTGTAATACCAACGGCCACCACCAGATGGCGCCAGCTCACATCTGGTGGTAATAACTTGTAAAACCAACGGCTCACCACCAGATGGCGCCAGCTCACCACCTTCCAAGCCAAGTCGTCAGGACACTATTTCTAGTCTCCATGGCGACCTGGCACCCAGGATTTGTCGATCCCTGGTGTACTGTATATTTAGTAGGAAATGAAGGCACACTAGACATAAACAGCACTACCGGTACCAGTATATGTTCATTTAATTAGCAGTTAGGCTCAAATCATTGACACCACCATCCTGGCATAGGAAGCATGAAGAAACACGTAATATGGTTTAATCATCTCATCACCCAATACTCACAGATTGAACCTGCAGGTGGAGGTCATTTTTCTCCTGCAGAAGCTTCACCATCTTCTCTTCCAGCTCTTTCCTCTTCGCTTCTGACTTGGCCAGGCTTTCTTTGATCTTGGCAAATTCCTCTTTCATTGCCGCAAACTCCTTCTCCGTCTCAGCACTGCGAAGCAGTGGTTTGATCTTGAAGTAGAGCTTCATCCACGGCCAGTGTTTCACATTCATGAAGGCTCGGATGTTGTACTGAATTGTATAAATTGCCTCCCTGAAATAAAAACAATTTAATTGTACCTCTAAGCCTAGGTTCACACTGCTGCGAATTCAAAATCGCGGTAAAATGCACGATTTTACCGTGATTTCGCGGCTGCGATTTTGCCGCGATTTCGGCCGCAATTTAATGTAAATCGCGGCCCGAAATCACAAAAAGTAGTACAGGAACTACTTTTTGAAATCGCAGATGCGGCGTCGCACTGATTAGGACAGTGCCATTGCCGACAATTGCCGCCGATTTGAGATGCGATTTGACATGTCAAATCGCATCTCAAATCGTTCCAAATCGTACCCAGTGTGAACCAGGGCTAAATTGGACAGCATCCCCTGAAGAAGCACGATATATGGGCGAAACATGTTGGGAAATCTACCTCTAAGTGCTGTCTTGATAAAATTGTGTTAAATTATACTTGCCAATTGTTATGTTTTAATAATCATTTTTTTATTTTGTTTTTCAAAATAAAAAATAAAAAATCTTTTATACATTATATTTGACAAAATCGTAACTCATTTTGCACCCAAAAAATCCCCAATCCTCTCCCCTTTTCTCATCTATTAAACCTAGGGATGTGGTGCTAAAATTACGTTGGCTTGCCCATGATCCTAAAAAACCTTCTTAACCCTTGAAATAGTTTTCAGGTTCTGGGGAACCCTTACAAAAACGTATTATCTGAGGGTCAGTGGAAAGAATGCCCATCTTTATCAAGGTGGTCAGAATGCCATTCTTACACACAGCTAACAAGGTAATTGGTGTCATGCTGTTGGCTTTGCCAAGGGGCGTTGGGTTCAGAACTATGCAGGCATCATCAGCAACCTCTGGAGGAACCCCAGAGTTCTACAGAACCCTGGTTGAGAATGGCTGGTCTGGAGATTTAACTCACCTATTTAGTTGAAAAAGACATATGCAATTATTATTATTTTTTTATTACTCTTTTTATTATTATTTTTATTATTTATTTTTGTCTTTTGGTTCAACCAAAAGACAAAAAGAAATAATAAAAATAATAATAAAAAGAGTAATAAAATAATAATAATAATAATAATTGTATACATAAATAAAGAATGCATAGTATATAAATAATACATAATATGACATAAATAATAATAAATTAAAACTTGCATCCTCACATCCCTTAGCCCTAAACTTGATGATAATGAAGAGTGCTCTGTTTAATCTCCTCTCTTATTGTTCAACGTTAAAATTAAACGACAACTTGAGTTGGATGGAAACTTTCCTGTCAAATCTCGCAAAGACTGGAGGATTCTCCAAACTTAGGGGCAGATCCACAGAGATCTGCACGGGCGCGGCGTATGGGAGATACGCTACACCGCTGTAACATACATTTTTAAACTTCGAATCCTCAAAGAATTTGCGCCATAAGTTACGGCGGCGTAGTCTATCTCTCGCGGCGTAAGGGCGCCTAATTCAAATCGGCGAGTAGGGGGCGTGTTTCATTTAAATGAAGCGCGTCCCCGCGCCGAATGAACTGCGCATGCGCCGTCCCTAAATTTCCCGCCGTGCATTGCGCGAAATGACGTCGCAAGGACGTCATTTTTTAAACTTAGACGTGACTTACGTCCATCCCGATTCACGGACGACTTACGCAAAAAAAAAGAAAAAATTCAAATTACGACGCGGGTACGACGGCCATACTTAACATGGCAAATCTAACTATACGCCGCAAAAAAGCAGCTTTAACTATACACCGGAAAAAGCCGACTAGAGACGACGTAAGAGAATGCGACGGACGCGCGTACGTCCGTGGATCGTCGGAAATAGCTAATTTGCATACCCGACGCGGAAAACAACGCAAACTCCACCCAGCGGACGCCGAAGTATTGCATCTACGATCCGAAGCCGTACGCCTGTCGGATCAAACCCAGATGCCGTCCTATCTTGGTTTGAGGATTCAAACTAAAGATACGACGCTGGTAATTTGAAAGTACGCCGGCGTATCAGTAGATACGCCGGCGTACTCTGTCTGTGGATCTGCCCCTTAAAGCGAATTTCCACCCTAAAAATGACAGCTTGCCTTTCTATTAACAGCTTGCCTTTTTTTTTTTTACTCACTTCTATCTGGCTGTTACTAGGCAGAAATTTGTAATCTGCCTAGTTCCTGGTGCTAGGTGGTTCAACTTCCTGTCCTAAGACCCCATTGCCTCCTGGGAAATGATGACACTCATTTCCCAGGATTCTCTGGGCATTACTGTGCCTAAAAATCACCCAGCATGCACCTCTCCCTGAAAACCAGGAAGGAAAGTGAACTGGGCTTCACATGCCCACACATATGATGGATACGGCAACACATATGATGGATACGCCCACACATATGATGGATACGCCCACACATATGATGGATACACCCACACATATGATGGATACGCCCACACATATGATGGATACGCCCACAACATGAGCTGGAGGATAGAAGGCAAGTGTTTGCAGTGATTTCTGGAACGATTGGGGAGCCATTAATATGTTTTATGGACTATTTAATGTGATTAATTGTAGCTTGCAAAAAAAATAATAATTATGCCCGGAACCCCACTTTAATGTCCTTTTTTTCAGTGCATCAGATGCTCTATGACTCCAGAGACCTGTGGAAGGAACGTCAGCCTGAGAATTTTGTTTTCATATTTGTGGATGATCTCTACCTTCTGTCCAATATCTTCTTGTACTCCATCCGCATCAAGAAGCCCCGACATAAAGCCTGTGTGCGCATAATGAGAAGGGCCAAGCGCTCGTCCCGCATCTCCTCTAGGGTGCCCAGGAGGCCGGCTTTAAAGAAGACCTGAGAGGGAAAACTGATATATAACCACCCAGAACGGAAAACGAATTGTGACACAAAAGTATCCCTCGTCTATGAAATAGGACGAATCCATGAAAGGAATCTAGAGGGATCGAGTGTGTCATGGCATGATGGGTTTCAAAAAATGATATTTGCTAAACTGAAAAGTGATTTTCTGGTTTGTGATGATGGAATAGGAACTGAAGTAAAAAGTGTTTTTTTTATCTTACACTGGCTTGTCATTGGCTGACAGATGCCCAATTGGCCAGCAGGTATCAGTCTGCCCCCGTTCTATTGGAACACATTGTTCTTGCTGTGAGTGTAATTAGCATAGAATTCAGAGCTTTGGAGTTACCTTGCTGTTTCCGAATTTATACTGCGTGGTATCAATATCAATGGAGGCCAGGAGCTTCTCGCAGGCCTTCTTACTGTCGATGAACTGCCCCTCGGGTATGGCACTGGCGTTCAATATACGGTACCTGTGAAGTCACACAGATAGAACGTTAGGACTACACCCTGGATCGTTCAGCATTATGTAACAATGTATCCCTGTAACGCGGGGCGGCTGGTGCTAAATTTTTTTGTGCCCACTACTGAGCCCATCAATTGCCGCCACTGTGCCATCAAACGCAGCCAATGTGCCCATCAAACGCAGCCACTGTGCCCATAAATCTCAGCCAGTGTGCCCATCAAACACAGCCCTGTGCCCATCAAACGCAGCCAGTGTGCTCATCAATTGCCGCTACTGTGCCCATCAATTGCTGCCAGCGTGCCCATCAATTGCTGACACTGTGCCCATCAATTGCTGCCAGTATGCCTATCAATTGCTGCCAGTGTGCCCATCAATTGCCGCGACTGTGACCATCAATTGCTGCCAGTGTGCTCATCCATTGCCGCTATGTGCCCATCAAATGCTGCCAGTGTGCATCCCCCACCCGCCCGGCACTTACTTTGTCTCGGTTGGGCAGCGGTGTCCACGCTCCTCGATGTCTTCTCCCGTCGTCTCTTCCCGTCCTCTGCGATAGGTGTCCAATCACAGCGCTTGTCGTTTCAGCCAATCAGGTGACAAGTAACAGACCCGAGCACCTGATTGGCTGAGAGGCGGTTCAGTGTTAGGAAGGCGAATATTCATTCGCTTTGCTAACACAACGTTGAGTAAACAGCGAGCGCCCAGCATGAATTGTGGCAAGATACGACCGACGTAAGTCTCCTACGCCGTCGTATCTTGGGTGTATATTTACGCTGGCCGCTAGGGGCGCTTGCGTTGATTTACGCGTCGAATATGTAAATGAGCAAGATACGCCGATTCACGAACGTACTTGCGCCCGTCGCTGTAATCTAAGTCGTTTACGTAAGGCGTTTTTCCGGCGTAAAGTTAAACCACCAAATAGCTGGTCTAAGTCGTTTAGGGCAGTGGTCATCAACCCTGTCCTACAGGGCCCACTAACAGGCCAGGTTTGCAAGATAACTGAAATACATGACAGGTGATATCATTTGCTGCTCAGTGATTGCAGTATTCTAGTCTGCATCTCCCCAAGGTAATACATAAAACCTGGCCTGTTAGTGGGCCCTGCAGGACAGGGTTGATGACCACTGGTTTAGGGTATGGACGTCGGAACTGCCGTCGGATTTTACGTTGTTTACGTAAGTCGTACGTGAATAGGGCTGGGCGTAAGTTACGTTCACGTCGTACGCATTGAGCCGTCGTATCTTAGGGAGTATTTGCGACGTGATTCTGAGCAAGCGCGCGCATGCGCCGTTCGTACGGCCATGCATTTACATTGGGTCACGAATCATTTTAATACAACACGCCCACTGCCTTGCTACTTTGAATTAGGCGGGCTTACGCCGGCCATTTTACGTTACGCCGGCGCAAGAAAGGGAGCAAGTGCTTTGTGAATACAGTACGAGCCTCTCTGTGTTACGTCGGCGTAGCACATGGTGAGTCATCTGTACACAACAATAGGACAGACCTAGGCAGCATTAGTAGCAGCACTTCCCACTGAGATATCAGGACACAGCACAGGACTAAAACTTCAAGGGACAAGGGAATTTAAACTGGGATAGTTGGAAAGTATGAGGCAGCTGCTTTGGGCCCCGAAACAATGACAGGGCCCAGGGCAGCTTCCCCTTTTGCCCTGCCTTAAAGACGGCCCTGCCTATGGAGCAGATCTGGCCATCATATCTGCCCACCAATAACGTAGATCAAGAACCCTGGCCCAGATTCAAGTAGCAATTGCGCCTGTGTAACCATAGGTTACACAGCGCAATTGCTTACTTGCTCCGGCGTTACGAATGCTCCTGATTTAGGAACATCGTAACGCCGACTGCAGCCTAAAATCTGCGTGGCATAAGGCTCTTATGCCACGCATATTTTAGGCTGCATTCTTGCGATGCCCGCTAGGGGGCGCTCCCATTGTGCTCAGTGTATAGTATGCAAATTGCATACTAACACCGATTCACAATGTTGCGCGAGCCCTGCGCACGCAAGTTACGTCGTTTCCCGTACGGCGTGTTTAGCGTAAGGCTGCCCCTTCTAATAGTAGGGGCAGCCAATGCTAAAGGATACCCGTCGTTCCCGCGTCGCGATATTTGAATGTTACGTCGTTTGCGTAAGTGATTCGCGAATGGCGCTGGACGCCATTCACGTTCACTCTGAAGCAAATGACGTCATTTGCCGCAATGCACGTCTGGAAAGTTTCCCGATGGAGCATGCGCTCTACGCTCGGCGCGGGAGCGCGCCTAATTTAAATGATTCCCGCCCCCTACGGGATCATTTAAATTGTGTGCTCTAGCGCCGGGCAATTTAGGGAGCTACTGCTCCGTGAATCGAGGGCAGCGGAGCAAATTTGCGGGGGTGCAGGGCAAAATCGTTGCCCTGCGCCTCCGCGAAAAAAGCGCAATTCTCTTTGAATCCGGGCCCCTGTTTCATCAATACAAATGTTTGCACTGCCAGGCATTTTTTTAGACCGTGGCCTGGTATCTCCCTCACCTTAGCCAAGTTCTCTCTGTGTTAGCCTCCAGATTAAAGTTTGAAGACACCCAGCCTCACCTTTGCTTGAAATCTGCGTAGATAATCCTGTTAGGAAATCCCTTCCTGCAAATTCGGATTCCCTCCAGCACACCGTTACATCTCAGCTGGTGAAGTACGAGATGATGGTCCATCGTGCCTGACAGGTACACAATGACAATCAATCTTCAGAAGCAGCGCGTTTTGGGGCCCGGTCTTGGCATCTCTAGCACACACACACGCGCGCGCACACACACACACGCGCGCACACACGCACGCGCACACACACACACGCACACACGCACACACACGCGGCATACCTGCTGTTTTAGTCTCATTAGGGATAAGGCACCTTACAAAATGGGGATGAGTGCTCCTCAGATTCGACATCAGTTTGTTGAGGTTCTCCTGCGGATTAGAAATTGTCTTTATTTCCAGCAATCACTCTGCAGTTTGTTTTTCCTTTTAAATTTCTAGAGCAAGGGGGGTCTCAAACCAGCGGCCCTCCAGCTGTTTGCAAAACGCCAAGTCCCATCCTGCCTCTGCCGGTGGAGGTCGTGCTTGTAACTGCCAGCCTTGCACTGCCTCATGGGACTTGTATTGTCGCAGCAGCTGGAGGACCGCTAAGTTGGAGACCTCTGCTCGAGAGGAAACCCCAAATTTACACATTAAACCTAACCCCTAACCCCTCCTTTTGATTGATTCACTATCATTATTTCTTTTAAGCTTAAAGTAGAACAATAGGCAACACTTTTTTTTTTCATTTTGGATAGAGCAAGAGACGGTTATAACCCCTGTCCGATTTTTTTCCGCCATCCCATTAACTACTAGCCGACCAGCCACCGTCATTATACGGAGGGAAGGGGTTAAGTGTGTCCTAGGGAGTGATTCTAACTGTTTTGGGGGGCGTGGCTTACTGTGACACGACACTGATCGCTGCTTCTGATGACAGAAGATCAGTGTCCTGTCACTAGGCAGAACAGGGAAACCGCGACACAATCGCAGGACACCGGCGGACATCGAGTCCGCGGGCACAGTCATCTTTTTTTTTTTTTTTCATATTGGCCTGTGTGGGGAGTATTCCTCTAATTTCTTCATGAAAAGAACATTGTCTTTTACGTTTTCATAGGAGGATGAGATTACCCTGAAAAGCGCTGACACAGTCTGAAAAGATGATCCTTTCTTCTTTGCTGCTTTCTTAGTTCCCTCTAGAAGAAGAAGACAAATGTATAAGATTTACTAAGAAAGGTGTTCCAAAAATAAAACAATTCCAGCGTTTATTGCAGGCATGTCCAAAGTCCGGCCCGTGGGCCAATCGCGGCCTGCGTTCCGGATTCGGACGGCCCGCCTGGTAATTTTGACATGTATATCTTTTGTGGCCCCCAAAAGATATATATGCTGGCTGCCTTGGAGGGGACGGGGAGGGGGCGAGACGAGTGCCGTACATACAGGAGAGGAGTATTTCCTGTTTACATTGTGCCCTGTGTAAAATGAAGCCCTGTCTCCTGCGCTGCCATTGGACGATTGTTCTGTCCATCATAGGGGCCGGGACTTTCTTTTAAAGAGGCCGCCGAGATGGAAGATTGTGGGGTAAGCTTTGGATGAATGGCTGCATGTGTATCTCCAAACACCACTGGCGCCGTACGATCCAGGACCATTAGTTTGGCAGTAAACTAACGGTTCCCCATTGACAACGTCACATATGACGAAACGTGTCTTGTGGATGATACGTGCTGATGTCACCACGCTGTCTCGCTAGGAGGACGGCAGTAACCCAAAGAAAAAGAACCAACCATAGTGTAATATTGCTTCACTTGGTATTTAATGTATAAAAAAATATATTGCACTTACATTGAAGAAGTTCAAATCACGCACCAAACAAAACCCGTCCTCCTAGCGAGACATCGTGGTGACATCAGCACGTGTCCTCCTCCAGACACGTTTCGTCATATGTGACGTTGTCAATGGGGAACTGTTAGTTTACTGCCGAACTAATGGTCCTGGATCGTACACCGCCAGTGGTGTTTGGAGATACATATGCAGTCATCCATCCAAAGCTTACCCCACAATCTCCTATGCAAGCAAAGGCCTTGGCTGGGCTATAGTCATCTGCCCGGTCTTGCTTGCCATCTGGTAAGCAAGTTTTTCTTCAGGTGGTGGCACAATTCTTTGATAAATTTTCACTTTGGTTTTAAAGAGAACTGGACTGATATTTTACCACTCTTGGGATATTGTTTTCTACTAACAAGCAATTGACAGTATTTGACCTTTTTTGCGCGGCTTCTCCCATTTATGTTTTACTTTGTGTATATCTCACATTAAGCTGCTGCTCATTGGACTTTATGGGCCAGATTCACAAAGAGATACGACGGTGTATCTCCTGATACGCCGTCGTATCTCTGACTTACACTGGTCTTATCTATGCGCCTGATTCATAGGGCCAGATTCACGTAGATCAGCGGATCTATAGATCCGCTCGATCTACGTGATTTAAGATCCGCTCCCGCAAGTTTGAGAGGCAAGTGGCTAATTCACAAACCACTTACCTCCAAACTTGCGGCGGCGGATCCTAAATCCCCCGGCGTAATTCAAATTCCGCGGCTAGGGGGAGTGTACTATTTAAATCAGGCGCGTTCCCGCGCCGATTTAAATGCGCATGCGCCGTCCGGGGAATTTCCCGGCGTGTATTGCTCCCACTGACGTCACTAGGACGTCAGTGGTTTCGACGTGAGCGTGACTTGCGACGCGCGTGTTTGTGAATCGGCGTACGCAAACGACGTTCGAAAATTCAAATTCGACGCGGGAACGCCGGCTATACTTAACATTGGCTGCGCCTGATAAAAGCAGGGGTAAGTATACGACGGGAAAGCCGCTACGGAAACGTCGTAAGAAGACTGCGTCGGGTCCGCGTACGTTCGTGAATTTGCGTATCTCGCTGATTTACATATTATTCAAGGTAAATCAGCGGGAACGCCCCCGGCGCCATTTTTAAATCGAAAATAAGATCCGACAGTGTAACACATTGTAACACTGTCAGATCTTAGCCCTATCTATGCGTAACTGATTCTATGAATCAGGCGCATAGATAGGACCAGTGTAAGTCAGAGATACGATGGTGTATCTGTAGATACGATGGTGTATCTGTAGATGCGATGGAGTATCTGTATCTGTATCTGGAGATACGTCGTATCTCTTTGTGAATCTGGCCCTCAGAATCAGTTAGGCCTCGTACACACGACAGAGATTCTCGGCAGAATTCGCCGAGAAACTCGGTCAAAACCCGGATTCTGCCGAGAATCTCTGTCGTCTGTACAGTTTTGGCTCGATGGAGCCGCCGAGGAGCTCGACGAGAAAATAGAGAACATGTTCTCTATTTTCTCGTTGGCCGCGTTGTTCTATAGGAGAAGGCGGCCCGCCGAGCTCTTCGGCGGCTTCATCCCAAAACGAGACGAGGAACTCGACGTGCCAAGCACGTCGAGTTTCTCTGTCGTGTGTACGAGGCCTTACGCATAGATATGGCTAAGATCCGACAGGTGTAACTGTGTTACACCGTCGGATCTTATTTGTAATTTAAAAATGGCGCGGGGGGCGTTTCCGCTGATTTACGTTGAATAATATGTAAATCAGCGAGATACGCGAATTCACGAACGTACGCGGACCCGACGCAGTGTTGTTACGACGTTTCCGTAGCGGCTTTCCCGGCGTATACTTACCCCTGCTTCTATGAGGCGCAGCCAATGTTAAGTATAGCCGGCGTTCCCGCGTCGCTTTTGAATTTTTTTACGTCGTTTGCGTAAATCGTTCTGTAATACGGATGGACGTCGTTTACGTAAGCGTCGAAACCACTGACGTCCTAGTGACGTCAGTGGGAGCAATGCACGCCGGGTAAATTTACGGCCTGCGCGGGGACGCGCCTGATTTAAATAGTACACTCCCCCTAGCCGCGGAATTTGAATTCCGCCGGGGGATTTGCGATACGCCGCCGCAAGTTTGGAGGTAAGTGGTTTGTGAATTACCCACTTGCCTCTCAAACTTGCGGCAGGGTATCTTAAATCAGATAGATCACGCGGATCTAAAGATCCACTGATCTACGTGAATCTGGCCCTATATCTATTTCTTGAGTAATATATTCCTTTACTGTTATATTAAGCGCATTTTTTTTCCCCTTTATAAACATTTACCTGCATCAACTGCAGAATAGGTGGCATACAGATTTGACAACATTTTCATGGATGTTTTCTGGTAGAGTCCCACCACGGTTTCATTCAGTGGGTCCTTGTTCTTCTCCAGCCAACCCGTGATGTTGTAGTCCACTGTCCCAGCATAGTGGATGAGGGAAAAGTGAGCCTCTGGTTTTCCTTTGACCACTTTTGGCTTCTGAAAATTGCTGGACTTGCCCAGATGTTGGTCATGCAACTTGTTTTTGAAGGACGTGTCAGTCGCCTTGGGAAACATGCACTCCTCTTCCAGGATGGAGAAGATGCCCATTGGCTAGTTGAAGAAATCATGTTTAACATTCTTCTAGGATATAGTCATTGGATAATAAAAAGCCACCTACCTCGGTGAATACACTTACCTTCTCAATAAGCTCAATGCAGGCTGCCAAGTCCATGCCAAAGTCAATGAATTCCCACTCGATGCCTTCCTTCTTGTATTCCTCTTGTTCCAGTACGAACATGTGGTGGTTGAAGAACTGCTGTAGCTTCTCGTTAGTGAAGTTGATACACAGCTGCTCCAAGCTGTTGAGCTAAATGAAATGATATATAGTTAATGATATTGGCCCAGATTCTCAAACGACTTACGACGGCGTAGCGCCATGTACGCCGGCGTAAGTCCGAATGAGAGCCGTCGTTTCTATGCGGCTGATTCTTAGAATCAGTTACGCATAAATTCGGCTGAAATACGAGCAGCGTAAGTCTCTTACACCGTCGTATCTTAGGGTGCATATTTACGCTGGCCGCTAGGTGGTGCTTCCGTAGATTTCCGCGTTGAATATGCTAATGAGCTAGATACGCCGATTCACGAACGTATGTGCGCCCGGCGTATCAAGATACGTTGTTTACCTAAGACATACGCCGGCGTAAAGTTACCCCTCAGAAAGCAGGGGTAAGTCATGTTAGGTATGGACGTCGGAAACGTCGGAACAGCGTCGTGTTTTACGTCGTTTGCGTAAGTCGTCCGTGAATGGGGCTGGACGTAAGCTACGTTCACGTCGACTAGACATTGAGCGGGCGTAATTTAATTTGAAAATTCAACGTGATACTGAGCATGCGCGCGCATGCGCCGTTCGATAAAAGCGTCATTTACGTGGGGTCACAAAACATTTACATACAACCCGCCCCCTACCAGCCTAGTTTGAATTAGGTGGGCTTACGCCGTATCAGATACACTACGCCGCCGTAACTTAGAGCGGAAAATGTTTCTGAATACGGGACCTGCCGCTCTAAGTTACGGCGGCGTAGTGTATCTGAGATACGCTACGCCCGCCTAAAGATAGGCGCTTTTTTGAGAATCTGGGCCATTGAGTCTGTGAATCTGAAAAACGTTATGTATAGCGGCATATTCAGGGCTTTTTTTCCTCAAACAATAGGTGCTGGAACTCAAACACGACCCCCCCCCCCAAAACCCCTCCACCCACATACGACCTCCAAATCACATCAAATAGTGGGTGTGGTCAGTCAAATTTCACGAACAGTAGGAGGGTCTTAAAGGGGCATTAAAGCGGAGTTCCGCCTAAAAAATAAATATTAAAAGCCAGCAGCTACAAATACTGCAACTGCTGACTTTAAATAAATGGACACTTACCTGTCCAGGGTGCCCGCGATGTCGGCAGCCCAAGGCGATCAATCACTTGGCTCTCGGCTGCCCCCGCCGCCATCCTCGGTGAGGGAATCAGGAAGTGAAGCCTTGTGTCATGGATATGTAGTATGTCTGGCAGCTTACCTCCTCTCCATGTGTTCATTAGAGGCCAGACTTCCTTATTTGGCTGCCTTATATCATCTCTCCTCCCTGTATGGCTCCACCCCAGGCCATCCCAGGAACTCTATATTAACTAGTGCACTGCAGGTCTGCTTTGCTGTTCAACGTTGTTTGTTAGCTTTGTGTTCCTGCTTGCCGTGTGCTACGTTAATCTCTCTGTGTACCGATTTTGGCTTGTCCCCTACTACTCCTGTTTGCCTGTAACCCTGACCCTTGGCCTGTCCTTTGGTTATCCTCGTCTGCCTGTTGCCCCGACCTCGGCTTACCCTTCACGATCCCTTGTGTCCTAATTGGCTGCTTCCCCTCTCTCCCTACGGAGCGTGACCTGGGGGAATCCGGGGGCCGCGACCTGGGTTCAGTTGCAGTGAAGGCCATCCTCACCACTAGAGGCTCTGGTGAACACCTGCTGGACCTTAGACTCCGCGCCCTGGGGAATCTTGTTGTGGACGAGAAGGCCTGGCTCACAGTCTCCGCTCTAATTCATCCCAAAGGTCAGCCCAGTAACCACTGCAGAACAGATATGCCCATATATACACACACACTGTGATTTTAGTAATAAAAACGTACCTTTAATAACAGTATTCTATTCTATTTTATTCCATTCCAGAGCAGGAGGTCGTGGGCCACATCAGAGGGCTCCACGGGCCACTGGTTGGGCACATCTGGCATAGAGTGTCCTACCTAATATAGGCAGGGCATAAAGTGTCCGACCACCTATAGGCAGGGTATAGAGTGTCCTACCTTCTTTAGGCAGGGCATAGAGTGCTCCACCTCCAATTGGCAGGGTATATAGTGTTTGGCCTTGTATAAGATCAGCATTAATTGTTACAGCTCTTATAGGCAGGTCATATAGTGTCCCCCCATCTATAAGCAGGGCATTACCCCAGAGCTTTGTTGCATCCTCTTCCCTACCACGTACAATAACAGAAAATACATGTGTATAATAAATGACTAGGTAGATAAACAGTGGGGGGTTTTTTCATACCAACCTCAAAGATTTCAAATCCGGCAATATCCAACACACCAATGAAATGCTGTCTGGGGAGTTTGGTATCGAGTTGCTGGTTGATACGGGTCACCATCCACAGGAACAGCTTCTCATAGATAGACTTGGCAAGTGCGTTTACATTTTGGTGCACCTGGATACAAAAAAATGGTTTAATGTTGGGAGACAGATGAAAATGGTACCAACTCTGTATGGTAAAAACCTACCTGCTCTGGAGTCTGCCCCTTAGTCACATACTCATGCCCCACCTTCACCCGGGGGAAACAGAGTGCCTTCAGCAAGTCCGCAGAATTCAACCCCATGAGGTACCCCGTTTTATCAGCCACTGTAATACAGAGATGTCTCTTTAAGAATTATTCCAGATAACCAGTGCAAAAAATCATAGTCGATCACATTCAGACTTCCTTTGTGGCATTGGAACTTGGAATAACCTCCAGAAAATAATTTTCTAGGGCTCTTTCACCCAATGACCGAATAGAGAGAGGATAGATAGATAGAGTGGAACCTCGGATTGCGAGTAACACGGTTAACGAGCGTTTCACAATACGAGCACTGTATTTAAAAAAAGCAGGATTCAAGCCAAAGCGGTGGGCAATACCGCGTTTGGCCTGAGGTGGGGGGGGGCGCCGGAGCCAAGCAGAGCCGAACGGCGCAGAACAGGGCTGAACGGTTCACAAGGTTTTCCGAGTGCAATCGAGGTGTCCTCAGGCCTTTTCCGAGGCTCTCCGGCGCCCCCCCCCCCTGCCTCAGCCATGACTAAGCACTGAACTAGTGTGAAACGCGTCGGCTGCTTCTTTTCCCGATTTTTTGACTGTATCCTGTGATGCATTTCTATTTATTTTACCAATAAAGACAACTTAAGAAGTTCCTTTGGAGTGCGGCCATCCATCCCTTTTGAAATTTCCATAATTTGCCTAGTGCATTGCCAGCACCCTTGGTTTCCTGAGAGGTTCCTGATTGCTCATTGGACCCACCTGGAGCAGTGATTCCCTTCCCATGCGGTATTGCATGCCATTGAAGTCAATGCGGAAAAATTTATTTTCCTTTCCATTGACTTCAATGGGGAAACTCCCTTTAATATACGAGTACTTTGGATTACGAGCATTCTCCTGGAAGGGATTATGCTCGTAATCCAAGGTTCCACTGTAGATAGATAGATAGATAGATAGATAGATAGATAGATAGATAGACTAACCTTCTGACCCATCAGGCTCGGCCTGCTCTTCCCGTGGTTTTTGCTTGAATTTCATATTACCATAATGCATAACGGCACCGGTTAACTTGTAGATTCCGACCTTCTCCTCAGGAGTGAAGCCCAGAATGTCAATAGCGCTCTACAATTCCACATACAGAAAATAAATAAAACCTGGTTCTGGAAATCTGCCCCCCCCCCTTATCAGGATATCTGTGACAATGCCACAGATTATTATTAGGCCCAATTTCCTGGTCTCCTTACATCTGTGGCCATCAGCTCCTCAGCGTCATCAATGCTCGCCACAGAGATCTCCCCCTGACTGATGTACGGAAAGTCATACGGGTTCGTTGTGATCAACAGCGTGTCTGAAATTGTACACAATGACAAATATTTGATTCCAATAATGAATAGCAGACCTTTATTTCAGTAATTGACAGTTGTGATAAAATTCTAAGGCCCAGATTCTCAAAGGAGATACGACGGCGTATCTCCAGAAACGCCGTCGTATCTCTGAGTCTGAGCCGTCGTATCTATGCGCCTGATTCTTAGAATCAGTTACGCATAGATTTCTATTAGATCCGACCGGCGTAAGTCTCTTACGCCGTCGGATCTTAACTGCATATTTACGCTGGCCGCTAGGGGCGTGTACACTGATTTACGCCTAGAAATATGTAAATCAGCTAGATACGCGAATTCACGAATGTACGCCCGGCCGACACAGTACAGATACGCCGTTTACGTTAGGCTTTTCCCGGCGTGAAGTTACCCCTGCTATATGGTGGCGTACATGCGGCGTACCAATGTTAAGTATGGACGTCGTTCCCGCGTCGAAATTTGAAAAAGTTACGTCGTTTGCGTAAGTCGTCCGTGAATGGGGCTCGACGTCATTTACGTTCACGTCGAAACCAATGACGTCCTTACGGCGTACTTTGGAGCAATGCACACTGGGAAATTCCACAGACGGCGCATGCGCCGTTCGGGAAAAACGTCAATCACGTCGGGTCACAGTACATTTGCATAAAACACACCCCCCTGATCCAAATTTGAATTAGGCGGGCTTACGCCAGCCGATTTACGCTACGCCGCCTCAACTTACGGAGCAAGTGCTTTGAGAATACAGCACTTGCCCGTCTAAGTTGCGGCAGCGTAACGTAAATCGGATACGTTACGCCGCCGCAGAGATACGCCACTGGACGAGAATCTGGCCCTAAATGTTCTACACAGACATGGAAATGCCATTTCCTTCACGTGTACGTAATAATGACACCGTAACATTTTGTCTGTGGATGGTTCCTCTCTCCATGTGCACACTGAAATATTTTGTTTCGGAATTTCGTTTTTGTCCGAAAAATGTATTTATTTAGTTACTCCCGAAATTCGTTTTTTATTTATTTTGTTTCAGTATAAAATGCATTCGTCCGAAAATCCAAATTAATTAAGGTTGAATCTCTCATTGAAGGCTTATGGTGTCTGTCGAATGTTCTAGATTCGACGAAGCAGCTAAACTCTACGACGCGGCAATCGTACGTTTCCGGTCGAATGTGCCGCTCACAAGCTATAGAAGAATTCTAATGTTGTATGACTAGTAATAATTATATTTATAAATTATTATTACTAGTCAACCAACTTTAGAATTCTTCTATAGCCTATGGGCGGAGCATTTGACCATAAATGTCCGCTCGCGGCGAGCGTATGTTTTTAGCTGCTTCGTCGAATCTTCAGGTCTCTAAATTGTCAAATCTTTTCTCTCTATGTCAAATCTTTTCTCTCTATGTCAACTCTTTTCTCTCTATGTGGAATAATCTTCGGACTTATAGGCCCGGATTCAGAAAGACTTACGACGTCCGTAAGTCTGAATCCGCGCCGTCACAACTTTAAGCGTATGCTCAAACTGAGATACGCTTAAATGTTGCCAAGATGGTCTCCTACGCCGTCGTATCTTAACTGCATATTTACACTGGCCGCTAGGGGCGTGTACGCTGATTTACGCCTAGAATATGTAAATCAGCTAGATACGCCTATTCACGAACGTACGCCTGGCCGTCGCAGTACAGATACGCCGTTTACGTAAGGCTTTTTCCGGCGTAAAGTTACCCCTGCTATATGAGGCACAGCCAATGTTAAGTATGGACGTTGGGCCAGCGTAGAATTTTCCGTCGATTACGTTGTTTGCGTAAGTCGTTCGCGAATAGGGCTGGGTGTAATTTACGTTCACATCGAAAGCATTGGCTTTTTGCGGGTTAATTTGGAGCATGCGCACTGGGATACTTTCATGGACGGCGCATGCGCCGTTTGTAAAAAGCGTCATTTACGTGGGGTCACGATGATTTTGCATAAAACACACCCACATCTTACACATTTGAATTAGGCGGGCTTACGCCGGCCAATTTACGCTACGCCGCCGCAACTTACGGAGCAAGTGCTTTGTGAATAATGCACTTGCCTGTCAAAGTTGCGGAGGCGTAGCGTAAATAGGATACGCTACGCCCGCACAGAGTTACGCGCTCCCAATCTGAATCTGGCCCATAGAGTTAGGTTAGGCACATTCGACAGCAGGTTCGATAGACACAGATCACTATTGTCACCGTCATGTCGAATCTTCTATCAATATCGAACTGTTGTCGCAACGAAACGAAAATAAAGCATATTTTATGTCGGAGCTCTCGGATTTTGGATTCTGCACTCTCGTTATCGTTTGTTAAAATGAACGTGAAAATCCCCAAAATTCGGACGAAAACGAATGCACATGTCTACTCTCCACTATCATTCAGTGTTCCCCCGACCCTGTCGTCTACTCACCGATCAGTTCCGGCCTTTTGTTAGACAGGATCTGGTAGAAGATGTGATAACTTCTCTCTGCCAGGAGCTGAAAGGTGACCCTGGACTTCTCCAGCAGATCTGTAGTAAGGGAGAGGTTCGGATTCTACATCTTTCCCATATGTTACTGGTTTATTACATCAAATCACTTACTAATTCTATATTGCTGCCAGACCAAGAGATACTCACACGTTTCGATATCTGCAGAAGCCAGTTTTCCAGTGGTGCCAAAGTGAATACGAATGAATTTGCCCTGTTTGGTGACACAATACATCCACACATTAGTCATGAAAGCAGCATATGTATCCCTCCAAAAAAAAAATGAAAGCAACCCAATGTATACATTACAGGTTGCAAAAGTGGGCCAAGGGCAATGATCACTGTTATTCTAAGAGTGTTTAAGAGTTTGGTGACGACATTTCAGTTCTGTTGCAAGTCACAAAAAAATGTATCATTATCATCGCCCAATCTAGCAAAACCCTAAACCATTCCCTAGCCATATCTTAACAGAATCCAATACCTATCAATAACAATAAACAAACATCTAACCAAAAAGCAACTGAACCCAACCCCAAACCATAACCCAGCTCAATCTTTAACCATAGCCCTAACTCAGTCTTCAGCAATAACCTTTACCTCACTTCTAGCCATAACCTAACCCAACTCCCTAACCTAACTCAGTGCCTTAATATAACTCAATTTAATAACTAACCTCAACCTTACCCAAACTCCTTACCCAACCCAGCAACAAACTATAAGGCCCCGCACACACGACCGAGTTTCTCGGCAGAATTCAGCCAGAAACTCGGTCGGAGCTGTATTCTGCCGAGAAACCTGGCCGTGTGTACACTTTCGGCCGAGGAAACCAACAAGAATCTCGTCGTGCCAAATAGTTACTCAATGAGGAAATTGGGCTCGCCGAGATCCTCGGCGGCTTCACAAGAGACTCGACGAGCAAAACGAAGGGTTTTGCTCGTCGAGTTTCTCGGCCGTGTGTACGGGGCCTAAGTCTAACCCAATTAAGTGGCTAGTCATACTTCCAACAAAACTCTAGCCATAACCCTAAGTCAACCCGTAACCATAACCCTAACCAACCCAGCCACTAGCCACAACCTAGACTAATCTGTGGATTAACCTTAACCCATAACCCTATCTCATCTTATTCCCTAACCGTACTTCCAACCCAACCTCTAGCCATAACCCTAAACTAGGCCCTAACCATAACCCCAATCCATTACAAACTCTCACCACAACCCTAAACCAACCCTTAATTATAACTAAACCAACTCCTAAATATAACCCTAGCCCTAACTCCAAACCCTAACTAAAACCATAACCTGAACCCAAAGCAACCCCTAACCATAGCCCTAACCCAATTCCAACCATAACCTGAACCCAATCCCTAACTATAACCCTAACCATAACCCAAACCAGCCCATAATCCAAACCTAACTTGCACACTAACTCTAGCTCTAATCTGTGAGTTTATGCTAACTCATAATTGTAAACCTTTACATTCTCCCCAACGATGCAGCCTAATCCCCGGGGGTCATGACTCTGAGCTAACTGAGCTGTTTACAACTAGTCATTAAGTTTTGCACAATATGAATATTTGCAGCTTCATATAAAGAAGACACAGATGGATAAAACTCACGAAACGGGATGAATTATCATTCCTGACAGTCTTGGCATTGCCGAAGGCCTCCAGCAGAGGGTTGGCCTGGATGATTTGGTCCTCAAGGGTGCCCTACACAAAAAAGAATAAATTGAATTAGAGGAATAGGTCATCTTTAAAAAATTAGCCCATCTTTCTCATTTAATTCACAGGGGGGCAGATTCACGTAGAGCCGCGTAAAATTGTGCGGGCGTAACGTATCTGATTTACGTTACGCCTCCGCAAATTACACGGGCAAGTGCTGTATTCTCAAAGCACTTGCTCCGTAAGTTGCGGCTGCGTAGTGTAAATCGGCCGGCGTAAGCCCGCCTAAATCAAATTTGGATCAGGGGGGCGTGTTTTATGCAAAACTACTGTGACCCGACGTGATTGATGCTTTTTCGGAACGGCGCATTCGACATCCGTGGAATTTATCCAAAGTACGCCGTAAGGACGTCATTGGTTTTGACATGAACGTAAATGACGTCCAGCCCCATTCACGGACGATTTACGCAAACGACGTAACTTTTTCAAATTTCGACGCGGGACCGACGGCCATACTTAACATTGGCAGCGCCTTATATAGCAGGGGCAACTTTACGCCAGGAAAAGCCTAAAGTAAACGTTGTAACTTTACTGTGTCGGCGGCGCGTACGTTCGGGAATTTGCGTATCTGGCTAATTTGCATACTCGACGCGGAATTCAACGGAAGCGCCACCTAGCGGTCCAAAAAAATGCAGTTAAGATCCGACGGCGTAAGAGACTTACGCCTGTCGGATCTAATGGATATCTATGCGTAACTGATTCTAAGAATCAGGCGCATAGATACGACGGCGCAACTCAGAGATACGCCGTCATATCTCGGTTGTGAATCTGGGCCAGGGTGTTTATCCAACCTTTTTTTGAAAATTTAAGAAACCTGAATTTAGCAGCCAATCACACTGAAGTACATGGGGGTTGGGGGCGAATCTTGATAATAACTTCAGTCCATTTTTAAAAGCTAATAGGCAATTTAAAGGGGAGAGATGAGGTAGGTTCAGGGGCGGACTGACCATTCGGGCACCCGGGCACTGCCCGAGGGGCCCCATGCCTCTAGGGGGCCCCATCAGGGTTGCCAGCCCCAGTAAAACCAGGGACAGTATGTAAAAATATGTGTTTTTTTCCATCTGTCCCTGAAATGTCCCTTACTGACATTCTTTTGGTCTAAAAATCCCAAGATTATAGCTGCCCCGCCTCTCCAGTACCTTTTCAGTGTGTGTATGTGTATTCTATGTGTATGTATACTGTGTGTGTATACTGTGTGTGTATACTGTATGGCCCCATAATCTCCTATTGCCTGGGGGCCCCAAAATCTCCTATTGCCCGGGGGCCCCATGAGTTGTCAGTCCGCCCCTGGGCAGGATATATCTTAAAATAAATAATTCAGTGTATTAAATGAGAGACAATAGCCAAAACATTTTTCAGTGGCAGGATAACGTCAGAGCACTGAAATAGGCTGTAAACTTTGAGGAACAAAGCAGAATTTACCTTGCAGCAGATAATGAAAATTGTCAGCTGAAGTCAAGCAGCGGAAAAATTGTGTGGCACCTGTACAGTGCTGGAGCACCGTAATAAGCCAGGTGAGGTGGCTGGTAATATGGTAATAGTGCTGTGACAGACCCAACCAGGACAGGGGCCTTTGAAGGGGACTGCAGGGTAGCCACTTGCCTACTGACTATGGACCCTGGCTTTTGAGGGGGCTCTATTCTTGGGAGGTGTGTGCCTGGGGGGACCCTTGGAGTGGTCTTGCTTCAGATTCGGGTACATGTCTCCCCAAAACACATAGAGTAGGGGAACCTAGGACCTGGATAGAGATTTGGGGCCTTTGTAACCAAACCAGCAATGGCTGCTTTAAACTGTCAGACTTATAGCAGATGTTAATATAATCAGTTCAAAACAACCTGATACTGGGGTCTCCTGCTATAATCTGTTTACTAAGGTGTCTTTCTCCCATGGTATATTTTCCCTATTGTGTGCCCACTAGGTGTGAATTCTCATTGTTAATTGAGTCATCTATTGTTTATGTCTGTCTGCTAATCTCTTAGAGATTTGGACATCCCTAGGTCTTCTTACTGGGGAACTGGTGCCAAACGATATGGGTGGGCACTGAGTCACTTAGGCTTGTCTTGGTGACTAGTTGGCTTACTGGATCCACTGCTAACCCAAACTCATCCCTAGTCTTTATCCATCAATCCTTGATCTTTGTTGTCTTGTTGTTTTGATGGAAACACTAATTGGTGGACCTGCCATAACTGTTCTATGGTAGGATCCATAAATTGTATATACATTTATTGTATAACATGTATACTGTACCTTTATCCCACCTGTGGATTCCTTCTTTTTCATGTCACCCACAGCTGCAATTGTTGCAAAGTACTGGATGACGCGTTTTGTGTTAACAGTCTTCCCAGCACCGGATTCTCCACTGCCGAACAGAACAAAATTGTATTGAGGTACAGAGAAAACCTGCAGCTTTACCTATTCATGACCGGGGCTATCCTTTGTGACCAGAGCTCATCTGCCAGAAGGCTTTAAATGGCTTTCGCTATTAGCGCTGTCAGTGTGGCATGCATTTCAGATTTAAAATAATTATAGAATGAACATTTTCTACTTAATAACTAGTAAGTTACAGAATTAGTGAAAGGTTATAATAATCTTATATTATACTTAATAAGTGATAGATACGCACGTGATGAGGATAGACTGGTTCTCACGATCTGGAGGACAGAATAGAAGGACAGTTCTGTGATAATGTAACAATATCAATTCCATCAGAGATACTATATCTATGTAATGTAACTATACATCAGAGATAATGTATATGCCGTATTTATCGGCGTATACCGCGCACTTTTTTCCCCTTAAAATAAGGGGAAAATCGTGGGTGCGCGATATACTCCGATACCCGCTTCCCGCGCTCAGTTTGAATGCCTGCGCCGACATATACCGAGTGCAGTACACTCGGCTACATTCGGCCAAGCTCGGCTTCGCTCGTGTTCATGCATAAACGTCACAGAGCGTGAGCACGAGCGAAGCCGAGCCTGGCCGAATGTAGCTGAGTGTACTGCACTAGGTATATGTCGGCGCAGGCAGTCAAACTGAGCGCGGGAAGCGGCGATTCGAAGGGGAGACAGCGCGGGAGAAGCCGGGAGGACACCACCGAAGCCGCAGACGGACGCCGGACCCGACAAGGCCACCGATGGACGCCGCGCAAGACACCAAAACTGTAAGTACTAAAATGTTTTTTTTACAGGAATTGCGGGTCCACATTAGGGGTGCGCGCTATACGCCGGAGCGCGCAATACCCCGATAAATATGGTACTCAACTTTTTATAGCCGACTTTTCAGCACATTTTTTGATGCTGAAAAAGCCCCCCTTGGCTTATACTTGAGTATCCCTGTGTCATGCTGCAGTCGGCGGCCGTCCATTGTAACAAAGCCCCGCCTCATCCTCGTCCGTGATAAACGGAACACTGAACACTGATACAATGCTGGGTTCAGTGTTCCGTCTATCATGGACGAGGAGGAGGCAGGCCTTTGTTGCAATGGTTGGCGGCCGACTGCAGCATGACACAGCGGGAGATCAAAGGTAAATGAGTGAGGGCAGAGTTAGGCTGCAGATGGACACAGTGAGGCACAGTGAGGCTGCAAATGGGCACATTGCTCTAGTAAAGCGCGGTGACGTACAACACGTATGACGGCACTATAAAGGGGAGGTTCCATGCGGAGGGCGCCACCCTTTGGGCTGCTTTAGCCGATTCCGTGTTAGTAAAAGACGATTCGCGCTTTTCTGTCTGTTACAGCGTGATGAATGTGCTTACTCCATTACGAACGGTAGTTTTACCAGAACGAGCGCTCCCGTCTCATAACTTACTTCTGAGCATGCACAGGTTTTTCACGTCGTTAAAGCCCACACTCGACCATTTTTTACAACCCGAAAAACGACATTGTTTATAACGTCGAGAAAAAATAGAGCATGTTCGAATTTTTTTTTTTTGTCGTTTTTCAGAACCCGAAAAATGCTGTGAAGCCCACACACGATAGTTTTAAATGACATATTTAAAAAACGTTGTTTTTTACACGCCGAAAAATTATCGTGTGTACGCGGCATGAGACTTAAAAAAATTAAAAAAGTTTTGGCTAAACCTATATGTTAACAGCTACTCACTTGACTTTTGCTTCTATGAGTTCCCAGAGTCTTCACATCTGCTCTAGCCATTATGATGGGTTCCCACCAGCCCTGTAACTGAGTTTCTAGGTCTGTTCACCTGCTGTGCCCATTATGTGGGGTTCCCACCACCCCTGTGCTTAGTTCCCAGAACTGTAAACCTTCTGTGCCCAATATGAGGGGTTCCCACCAACCCTGTTCTGAGTTTCCAGGTCTGTACACCCGCTGTGCCCATTATGAGGGGTTCCCACCAACCCTGTTCTGAGTTTCCAGGTCTGTACACCCGCTGTGCCCATTATGAGGGGTTCCCACCAACCCTGTTCTGAGTTTCCAGTTCTGCTAACCTGCTGTGCCCATTATGAGGGGTTCCCACCATCCCTGTGCTGAGTTTATGGGTCTGTACACCTGCTGTGCCCATTATGAGGATTTCCCACCATCCCTGTGCTGAGTTCCTGGGTTTGTACACCTGCTTTTCCCGTTATGAGAGGTTCCCATTATCCTTGCACTGAGTTCCTTGCCCTGCCCACCTACTGTGTCCATTATGATGGGCTCCTACCATCCTTGCACTGAGTTCTGAGCTTCATCTGAGCTTCATCTACCTGCTGTGCCAACTATGAGGGTTCCCACCAGTCTTTTGCTGAGTTCCTGGCTCTGCCCACCCATCTAATGTGCCCATTATGAGGAATTCCCACCATATGAATTCATGGGACATGGGACCCTTTTGTTCTTACAATAAACATATAACTCATTTTTGTTTTCTGCTTCTATCTGCATTTCGACTCACCAGTCAGCATGAACTGATAGGCATTGTCAGAGATGGAGAAGATGTGGGGTGGAGCCTCCTGCCGCTTCTTGCCACGGTAGGCATTGACCACCTCGGGGTTGTAGACAGGCAGCCACTTGTAGGGGTTCACAGTAACACAGAACAGACCGGAATATGTCTGAAATAACATATTTTAGATATTTGTTAATTAAATCTGTGAGTTGAGGATGTCTGAGAGGGATTGTAAATCAGATCAATATTATTATTATTATTATTATTATTATTATTATTATTATTATTATGATAGTATTATTAAAGTGGGAATAAACCTTCCTATCCTTGTGACCATTTAATGGCTTGACATTTTGGTTGAGAGCACAAGCAACTTTAACAGTTATATTTCATGGCACGCCTTCAATATACAGTACCTGTTATGGGAAACCGTTAAATCACAGGGTTTAGTTCTGCTTTAAAGGGGTTGTAAAGGTTCCGCTATTATCACTTTTTTTTAAAACAAACATATCATACTTACCTCCGCTGTGCAGTTCGTTTTGCACAGAGTGGCCCCGATCGTCCTTTTCTGGGGTCCCACGGCGGCTCTCGCGGCTCCTCCCTGCATTAGATAGCCCCCTCTGGGAAGCTCTTTCCCGAGGGGGTTACCTTGTGGACCTGCTCCTGTGTCATACACCCCCGCGTCCATAGACGCCAAGTGTATGACTCGGCCCTGCCCCCTGGTGCCCGCGTCATTGGATTTGATTGACAGCAGCGGGAGCCAATGGCTGTGCTGCTATCAATCTATCCAATGAAGAGCCGAGAACCCATTGAGAGAGCGACGCGGGATCGCGCTCATGGAAATTCGGGGCTCTGGTATGTAAAAGGGGAGGCCGGACACTGCAAAAATGCAAAAAAGTTACGCCAATCTACGAGAATCTGGGCCTACATGTAGAGAGGAGTCAGCTAGGCCTATGATAAAAGGTTCAACTATTCCTACTGTGAAACACGGAGGTGGATCGCTGATGTTTTGGGGATTGGTGAGCTACAAAGGCACAGGAAATTTGGTCAAAATCGATCACAAGATGAATGCAGAATGTTATCAAAAAATACTGGAGGAACATTTGTATTCATCAGCCAGGAAGCTGCGCATGGGACGTACGTGGACATTCCAACATGACAATGATCCAAAACACCAGGCCAAGTCGACCTGTCATTGGTTACAGCAGAATAAAGTGAAGGTTCTGGAGTGACCATCTCAGTCTCCTGACCTCAATATCATTGAGACACTTTAGGAAGATCTTTACAGAATTTACAGGAACTGGAGGATTTTTGCCAGGAGGAATGGGCAACTTTTCCATCTTAGAAGATAAAGAGCTTCATCTACAAATACCACAAAAAAAATGTAAACATAAGAGCACAACTGTGAATTCCAGACATGTCATAATATACAGCAACTGCCATCCATGAGCTCCAGTTAGGGACTTTGACTAGGCTGATATGATGTCCTCAGGGGCCATAATGCAGGGTCCGGAAAACAGAAAAATACTCCATTGTGGCCAATAGATGGAGCCAACAATCATATAACAATAAATGTATTAGGCACATTTCAGTCATTATTTGTGACGGCCAGGGTCCACTTTAATGAGTTGCCGCAAGCAGCCATCAGGCAAAGCGAGAGCGGAAAATGTGATCTCACTGTCATCTACAGTCAGTTCTGAGACGTTGGATTTGTATGTGTCAGCCAGGTGATATTTGGGCTGGTTACTTCATTTTTTCACATTTGCTATTGCCAAAGGTACACACTTTTCAGAGTTTTCACACTTTATGACCACACATGAATGTTGGCCATCTGGCAAGGAACAGTAGGTGGGAACTTACATAGATCATCCAAGCTTTATAACGATCCTTCAGATTGTACAATACAGCCGGCTCGTTCAGGTGAGTCAACATCGCCATGTCTTCAATCTTATCGAACTTGGGAGGATTCATGGGGAACACATTTTCTGGTTTCACTGTGACCGTCTGATGTGTAAAAAAGAAAAGGGAGAGATTGGGGGATGGGGAAGGAGAAAAGGGGGGAAAAGGAGAGCGAGAGAAAAGTAGAGCGGGGGGAGGGAAAGGAAAGGAGAGAAAGTACACAAGGGTGGGCAAGGCAGAGAGAGGAAGTGATAGTGAGGGAGAAATGTGGGCAAGGGAGAGAGAGGAAGGGAGAGTGAGGTAGAAACAGGGGCAAGGGAGAGAGAGGAAGGGAGAGTGAGGTAGAAACAGGAGCAAGGGAGAGAGAGGAAGGGAGAGGGAAGTAGAAACGGGGGAAAGGGAAAGAGGAAGGGAGAGGGAGGGAGAAACGGGGGCAAGGGAGAGAGAGAGAAAGAGAGAGTGACAGAGAAACGGGGGAAAGGGAGAGAGGAAGGGAGAGTGAGGTAGAAATGGGGGCAAGGGAGAGAGAGGAAGGAGAGGAAGGGAGAAACGGGGGCAAGGGAGAGAGAGGAAGGGAGAGTAAGGGAGAAACGGGGGCAAGGGAAAAAGAGGAAGGGAGAGTGAGGGAGAAACGGGGGCAAGGGAGAGAGAGGAAGGGAGAGTGAGGTAGAAACGGGGGCAAGGGAGAGAGAGAGGAAGGGAGAGTGAGGTAGAAACGGGGGCAAGGGAGAGAGAGGAAGGGAGAGTGAGGTAGAAACGGGGGCAAGGGAGAGAGAGGAAGGGAGAGGGAGGGAGAAACGGGGGCAAGGGAGAGTAAGGGAGAAATGGGGGAAAGGGAAAGAGGAAGGGAGAGGGAGGGAGAAACGGGGGCAAGGGAGAGAGAGGAAGGGAGAGTAAGGGAAAAACGGGGGCAAGGGAGAGAGAGGAAGGGAGAGTAAGGGAGAAACGGGGGCAAGGGAAAAAGAGGAAGGGAGAGTGAGGGAGAAACGGGGGCAAGGGAGAGATAGGAAGGAAAGACAAGGGAGACAGGAAGGGAGGGCGAGGGAGAGAGAGAACGGGAGAGCGAGGGAGAGAGAGAGAGAACGGGAGGGCGAGTAGAGAGAGGAATGGAGGGCAAGGTGTAGAGAGAAAGTGAGGGAGATCAAAAAGGAGGGCAAGGGAGAGTGAGGAAGTGAGTGAGACAGTGAGAGAGGAAGGGAAGGTGAGTTAGAGAGATAAATGAAGGGCAGGGGATAGAGAGAAAGGGAGGCGAAGGGAGAAGGAGAAACGGAGGGCAAGGGGGAGAGAAAAAGGGAGAAAGAGAAAGGGAGGGTAAGGGAGAGATAGGAAGGGAGGGTGAGGGAGAGAGAGAAGGGAAGGGCAAGGGAGAAAGAAGAGGAGAGGGCGAGAAAGACAGGGGAAGGCAGGACAAGGGAGGGAGAGGAAGGGAGGACAAGGGAGAGAGAGGAAGGGAGGACAAGGGAGAGAGAGGAAGGGAGGACAAGGGAGAGAGAGGAAAGGAGGGCAAGGTAGAGAGAGGAAAGGAGGGCAAGGTAGAGAGAGGAAAGGAGGGCAAGGTAGAGAGAGGAAAGGAGGGCAACGGAAGAGAGAAAGGGAAAACAAGGGAGAGAGAGGAGGGGAGGATGAGAAAGAGAAGAAGGGAAGACGGGAGAGAGAGGAAGGAGGAGTGAAGGAGAGAGAGAAAGGGAGGGCAAGGGAGAGAGGGGAAGGGAGTACAAGAGAGAGAAAATGAGGGCAGGGTTGGGTAGAAAAGCGAGGCAGGGCGTAGAGGCAAAGGGAGAATGTGGGGGAGAGGGTGGATGAAAAGAGGGTGGATGAAAGAGAGAGTTGAATGATAGAGAAAAAGAGAGCGGGGGAGGGAGAGAGTGGGAAAGAGAAGGGGGCGAAGGAAGAGAGAAGGGGGTGTGAGTGGGAAAGAGGGAAGGGAAAAAGGGGGGAGAAAGAGAATGTCGAGAGAGAGAAAGCAAGGGTTGGGGGAGTAGGAGAGTGAGAGACAGACAAATAGGGAGGGTGGGAAAGGAAGGGGGGAAAGAGGCAGGGGGGATAGCGAGAGGGTGTGGGGTGGGGGTGGTTGAGATAGTGAAAGAGATGATACAAGAACTCTCAGAAACATTTGTAACAATTTGACTGTATAGCATCAGAAATAGAATAATAAAAGGAAGAGCTGGAGGACAGACCAAATTAATAATCATTCAGCTTGTCCTGCCCCCACCAAGCACTTACTGGCATCAAGGTATTAAAAACCAATGCAACATTTATACCTCCCAGCCATTCATATTAAATTATATTTCTTTTTCCACTTTGAAGCCAAATAGATATTTAATAGGACGCAAACAGATACATTTTTCTTCTCTATTCAACAGACAGCTGGTCGGGATTTTCCAAAAACCTCATCTGTGCCGGTTGTGGTTAGCTTTGGCCTCATACAGGTCAGGTTACATGCAGTCTATGGCAGGGGGTCTCCAAACTTTCCAAACAAAGGGCCAGTTTACTGTCCTTCAGACTTTTGGGGGGCCGGACAGGGGCCATCATTAATAGGAGTTTATTTTAGGCATTAGTGGGAGTAAATATTGTCCTATCTTTAGTATTAGGGAGAAAAATAGTGCCCCATTGTTGGTATCAGTGGGTAGAATAGTGTCTCCTATCTGTGAGATGAATAGTGCCCCATAGGCCAGATAAAGGCAAGTAAAGGGCCACATCAGGCCCCTGGACTGGTCTATGGTATAAGGCCCTTCTCAACCTTTTTAGCCCAGAGGAAAGTTCTCAGGGAGCCCTTACTAAAAACAATTCATCAAGGTCAGTGGCAGTGGCGGCCCGCCCATAGGGGGCGCCCGGGCGCCGCCCCCCCTCCCCCAGTCAGTAAAAAAAAAAATCTAAAAAAAAAAAAAAATTTTTTATTTAAACATGTCCCTTTAAGGAAAAAAAATTCCAAAAAAGGTTCTTATGTGCACTGAGTCCGGGCGTCGGGCGCCGGGAAAAGCGCGGTATGGGTAGCGCCACGTCTGTGCAATCACGGGATTGCAGACGTGGCGCTACATTGGCAGCCCAAAAATGGGGGGGGGGGGGGGGGGGGGGGGGAAGGGGGTGCCGCGATTTCGGCCGAATATTCACTATAAAATTTTTTTTGGAACATTTGGAATTTTTTTTTTTAGTGCACATTTGGTCGAAATCGCGGCACCCCCATCCCCCCTCAGGGGGGGGGGGGGGGATGGGGGTGCCGCGATTTCGGCCGAATGTTCACTAGACATGATGAGCAATTAACCCAGTGCAGATGTAGGCTCATTGCAAGGGTGGATTTTTTTTTAACATTTTCATGGAGTTGGGCATAATAAATGATTTTTAATGTTCAATGCAATGCATAATCTGGGTGAAATGCCAGCCGTCAGCAGCCTGAGCCCCAGGAGAAGATGGGGAGCTACAAGTCCCAGCAGGTTATAATATAAGGCTCCTAGGTGGATGGGAGTCTTATATTATAAACCTGCTGGGACTTGTAGTTCCCCATCTTCCCTTGGGGCTCAGGTGCATGCAATCCACCATCTATGGGACTACAAGTCCCAGCAGTGAGAAAAACTGGACAAAGATGGTGGATTGCATGCACCTGAGCCCCAGGAGACGATGGAGAACTACAAGTCCCAGCAGGTTATAATATAAAGCTCCGAGGTGGATGTATGACTGGACAGTGACACAGTGGGGACAATTGGCACAGTGGCTGTGTTTGATGGCATGGTACAGTGGCTGCATTTGATGGCATGGCACAGTGGTGACAATTGATGGCACAGTGACCACAATTGATGGCATGGCACAGTGGCTGCATTTGATGGCATGGTACAGTGGCTGCATTTGATGGCATGGTACAGTGGCTGCATTTGATGGCATGGCACAGTGGCTGCATTTGATGGCATGGCACAGTGGCTGCATTTGATGGCATGGCACAGTGGCTGCATTTGATGGCATGGCACAGTGGTGACAATTGATGGCACAGTGGCCACAATTGATGGCATGGCACAGTGGTGACAATTGATGGCACACAGTGACCACAATTGATGGCATGGTACAGTGGCTGCATTTGATGGCATGGTACAGTGGCTGCATTTGATGGCATGGTACAGTGGCTGCATTTGATGGCATGGCACAGTGGTGACAATTGATGGCACAGTGACCACAATTGATGGCATGGTACAGTGGCTGCATTTGATGGCATGGTACAGTGGCTGCATTTGATGGCATGGTACAGTGGCTGCATTTGATGGCATGGTACAGTGGCTGCATTTGATGGCATGGCACAGTGGTGACAATTGATGGCACAGTGACCACAATTGATGGCATGGCACAGTGGCTGCATTTGATGGCATGGCACAGTGGCTGCATTTGATGGCATGGTACAGTGGCTGCATTTGATGGCATTGCACAGTGGCTGCATTTGATGGCATGGCACAGTGGCTGCATTTGATGGCATGGCACAGTGGCTGCATTTGATGGCATGGCACAGTGGTGACAATTGATGGCACAGTGACCACAATTGATGGCATGGTACAGTGGCTGCATTTGATGGCATGGTACAGTGGCTGCATTTGATGGCATGGTACAGTGGCTGCATTTGATGGCATGGCACAGTGGTGACAATTGATGGCACAGTGACCAGAATTGATGGCATGGTACAGTGGCTGCATTTGATGGCATGGTACAGTGGCTGCATTTGATGGCATGGTACAGTGGCTGCATTTGATGGCATGGTACAGTGGCTGCATTTGATGGCATGGTACAGTGGCTGCATTTGATGGCATGGTACAGTGGCTGTGTTTGATGGCATGGTACAGTGGCTGTGTTTGATGGCATGGTACAGTGGTGACAATTGATGGCATGGTACAGTGGTGACAATTGATGGCACAGTGACTGTGTTTGATGGCATGGCACAGTGGCTACGTTTGATGGCATGGCACAGTGGTGCGAATTGATGGAACAGTGGCTGCATTTGATGGGCACAGTGAGGCTTATATTTTTTTTTCTTCTTCGTTTGCGCCCCCCCAAAAATTTTGAGCACCAGCCGCCACTGGTCAGTGGTGGTAGGTAGGAAAAATGCAACCATTACAATGGTGGTCAGGAAATCCCCCCCCCCCCCCCCCCACCTTACAGACAGCTAATAGGATCATTGGTGTCATGCCATGCTGCTGTATTTGCAAGTGGTGTTGACCCTGAAACTATGTAGGCACTGGCCCGGATTCAGAGAGCAATTGCGCCTGCGTAACCATAGTTACGCAGCGCAATTGCTTACTTGCGCCGGCGTAACGAATGCTCCTGATTCAGGAACCTCGTTACGCCGACTGCAGCCTAAGATATGCGTGGCATAAGGCTCTTATGCCCGCATATCTTAGGCTGCATTCTTGCGATGGCCGCTAGGTGGCGTTCCCGTTGTGCTCTGCGTATAGTTTGCAAATTGCAAACTAACGCCGATTCACAACGTTACGCGAGCCCTGCGTACGCAGTTTATGTCGTTTGCGTACGGCGGTTTTCGCGTAAGGCTGCCCCTGCTATTAGCAGGGGCAGCCAATGTTACGTATACCCGTCGTTCCCGCGTCGCAAAATTTAAAATTTACGTAAGTGAATCGTGAATGGCGCTGGACGCCATTCACGTTCACTTTGAAGCAAATGACGTCCTTGCGACGTCATTTACCGCAATGCACGTCGGGAAAGTTTCCCGACGGAGCAGGCGCTCTACGCTCGGCGCGGGAACGCGCCTAATTTAAATGATTCCCGCCCCCTACGGGATAATTTAAATTGCGCGCGCTTACGCCGGGCATTTTGCCGGAGCGCACACGCAATTTACGGAGCTACTGCTCCGTGAATCGCGGGTAGCGCAGAAAGTTTGCGGGGGCGCAGGGCAGAAATGTTGCCCTGTGCCTCCGGAAAAAAACGCCAAAAGGTACCTGAATCTAGCCCACTATCAAGTTATCAAGTGAGAGGTCATCGGCCACAACTCAAGGAACTCCTATCAACCTCTGGAGGAACCCTAGTTGACGGCTGCCATAAACAGTAAGCAATTTATTTGAACAGAAAAGGATGCTATCGACCCTGAATATGCACTGGATTGTTCTGTGGTCTGTCTAGAAATAAAAATACATTTAGCAAAGTTGGTACTTGATGAAAATGGTCAGTACAGAAGACATTTCTATAATGAATACTGGGTGACAGTATTACAGTATTACATACAGCATTAGTGGCATCCAGCCTCACCTACCTTGCCTTCCTCAGTTTCCACAGTGGTTTTTCCAGCCTCAGTGCTTTTAATCTTTCCCTTGGTGTAGTCCACAATGGGGTCGGTGACAAAGCAGTAGGTCTTGGCATCGAACGGCTGGTTCTGGGCCTCGATCCGCTCTTTTTCAGGCTTTCGGAGAAAATGAGCCGCCACCCCGAAGGCCATCATGTCATGCTCACTCATGGTGGCAGCTGGAAGGAGAGAGAGGGTGAAAAGGTTCTAAGATGGCATACCGAATGAGATTCCTAAATGTCATTGAGTCGTGGTGTGGAGAAAGCCTCTTGAGGGGGAAGGGGGCGAGCAGGAGTGTCAGGACGCCCACTAACACACTGCTCCTTTCTCTATCTGCAAAGTAGAGAGCGTCCTGACCCTCCTGCCCGCCCCCTCAAGAAGTTTTCTCCACACCGGGGAGAAAGCCTTGCATTACTGTGTGGAGTTACACATACCTCCCAACATTTAAAAAATCCAATGCGGGACATCTTGTTGAGCGGGGGGGGGGGGGGGTGCCGGGGATCAAAGTTGTTGCGCGGGGGGGTTCCGCGGATCTCAGTTGTTGAGCAGGGGGGGTTGGGTGGCGGGTTGCTGTTGTCTCCTACCTGTGCAGATACCTCTGTCCCGACTCCCCGCGCCTACGCCGCCATCCACCTGCAGCCCGCTCCATGGTGTATGACTGCACCTCCATCCATGTTCGCATCTCTTAGAGCCGAGTCGCCCTGACCCTCTGCGGCCGAGGGACACAGAGCAGAGAGACAGGCAGAGGGGAATACCGCAGCTCCGGCGGCTCACACTGACATTGTCTCCCGCCACCATGGTCCGTATTTCCCGTCGCACTGTGATTGGGCGTATAGCGGTCATGTGCGGAGGCGGGACTTCTAGACGATCGCAGACAGACCAGCCCCATGCCGCACATGACCCCCATACGCCCAATCACAGGGCACCGGACACCAAACATGGCGGGGGAAACCAAACATGGAGGCACGGAATGTCGCCCCCCTAAATGTCGCGCTTGGAATTGCGGGAGGATCCCGTGGAATCCGGGACGGTTGGGAGGTATGGTTACAGACAGAAGAACAGGAAGTGAGGATTTCTCAGAGGAAATAAGGACATTTAAAAGCAAAATGGAAGGATGAGGTAAGTGAAGGAGGACGGCACTAAGGTAAAGGAAGCTATTTAGGAAAAACATTGTTTTACCTTTACAACCCCTTTAATTTTCTTTTGACACGGGCTCCTCTTTAATGTATCTTTATTCTGGAAGCATAAAAAATTGCCCCTGTGCTGTCAGCATTGACAGGTTTGTATGGCAGGTTCATCCTGATGACACAATGATTAGACAGAAGACGGTTCTAAGGTCTTCATCATCTCTGCAGAATGTGCAGCACTCAAGACCCGAGTGCTATTTCAGTATCGGAGACCTAATCTGCTGTCTGTACATTGCTACACTAGCTTCCCTGGCAGCAAATATATCATTTATGTTTGTCCTGGGACTCCAAATTATCAGTGTAACATTGTTCTTGGACCTCCAAGTGTCAATGTGTCATTATTCGGGGAGCACGAAGTGTCAATATTGTTCTAGGACCACCAAGTGTCAGTGTGTCAATGTTCTGGAACCTCCAAATATCAGTCTGTATATGTTCTAGGACCCCCAAGTGTCAGTTTTTCGTTGTTCTAGGGCCCCCAAATGTCAGTGGCCCAGATTCAGAGAGCAATTGCGCCTGCGTAACCATAGTTATGCAGCGCAATTGCTGACTTGCTCCGGCGTTACGAATGCTCCTGATTCAGGAACATCGTAACGCCGACTGCAGGCTAAAATCTGCGTGGCATAAGGCTCTTATGCCACGCAGATTTTAGGCTGCATTCTTGCGATGACCGCTAGGGGGCGCTCCCATTGTGCTCAGTGTATAGTATGCAAATTGCATACTAACACCGATTCACAATGTTGCGAAGGGCCCTGCGTACGCAAGTTACGGAGTTTCCGTACGGCGTCTTTAGCGTAAGGCTGCCCCTTCTAATAGTAGGGGCAGCCAATGCTAAAGTATACCCGCCGTTCCCGCGTCGTGAAATTTGAATTTCACGTCGTTTGCGGAAGTCATTCGTTAATGGCGCTGGACGCCATTCACGTTCACTTGGAAGCAAATGACGTCCTTGCGACGTCATTTGCCGCAATGCAAAGTTTCCCGACGGAGCATGCGCTCTACGCTCGGCGCGGGAGCGCGCCTAATTTAAATGATTCCCGCCCCCTACGGGATCATTTACATTAGGCGCCCTTACGCAGGGCAAGTTTAAAGAGCGCACACGCAATTTACGGAGCTACTGCTCCGTGAATCGCGCGCAGCGCAGATAATTTGCGGGGGCGCAGGGCAAAAACGCTGCCCTGTGCCTCCGTAAAAAAGGGGCAAATTCTACCTGATTCTGGGCCAGTGTTTTGGGAACCCCAAGTGTCAGTGTTTCAAAATGGTATACACACAGTCTTTGATTTCAGAATCATGTTTACAGTTTGAATTTGAATGGAGTTCGATGTATAATTTGAATTGAATTTCAAATAGAATTTGGGAAATTCAGACGAATTTCGTTTCGTTATTCGGTAAACTTTGTTCATATTATAATTCAAGTATTTGGACTTATTCGAATCTCTAAATACCAAAAAATGTGTCCAAATAATTATTCAAAACGAACAGCACATGTCTACTTGGCGCCGAGTGGCAGCATATTTGCATGTAATAGCGCCAATAGAGCAGCGCTGGGAGCGAGCGCCCTGCGAGCTCACGGCACAGTTACTGGTGGCTAACTGAAAGCTCCCGTTTGCATCTTGCGATTGGGAGCTTTCCATTCACGTGACTGTGATTGGCTGTCATGGCGGTCACATGGCGATAAGCCCCACCCCGCCTCTCGGTATTCTAAACCCCTTCAAGGGCCGGTGATCTGACATGCTGGTTCCAGCTATCGTGGAAGTTCCAGCGCATGCGCGAACTGATGCGCTGAGATGGTTCCAGCCATCGGGAAAGTTCCTTCAAGCACTGCGCAGGTGCAAACTTGCTGACGGAAATCCCCGAACGGCGGCCGGCATCCAGGGCGACGTGGATAGTGAGGTAAGTGGCCAGTCGGCCTCACGTCCTCGCTGCGCTCGGACGGCTCGCTTCGCTCGCTCGGCCTCCTGGCTCTTTTTTTAACATCCTCCAATCCACGGGGATGTTAAAGAATGAGCCTGGATGCCGGGCGAGGTTCGGGGATTTCCGTCGGGAAGTTTGCGCCTGCGCAGTCAGTGGAGGAACTTCCCCCATAGGGGAACATTCAGGACAAGTCACCGGCATGCACCGGCTTTAAGGGATCAAAGTTCTGTGAATTAAGCCAATTGCATGTTAATCTGTGCAAACACAAGCCAAGAGATTTTGGCTCCATTTACAAAATAAATCCCTTCCCTACAAAACCCTTCGGAACTTTCTATCTTTCCAAAACAATTATTTCTGAATTCAGTGCAAACACTATTCAGGACACACAGGGCCAGATTCTCGTAGAATGGCGTATCTATGCGGCGGCGTAACGTATCCGATTTACGTTACGCCGCCGCAAGTTTTTCAGGCAAGTGCTTTATTCACAAAGCACTTGCCTGTAAAGTTGCGGTGGCGTAGCGTAAATCACCCGGCGGGTACGGGGCGTGTATCATTTAAATGAAGCGCGTCCCCGAGCCGAACGAACTGCGCATGCGCCGTCCGTAAAATATCCCAGTGTGCATTGCTCCCAATGATGTCGCAAGGACGTCATTGGTTTCGACGTGAACGTAAAAGACGTCCAGCCCCATTCACGGATGACTTACGCAAACGACGTAACTTTTTACAATTTCGACGGGGGAACGACGGCCATACTTAAAGCGGTGGTTCCCCCTTAAAAACAACTTTTTTTAATTCCACTGCCCCCCCACATTCCATCACGATTAAGGCACATATTTTTTTTTTCCTGCTGTACATACCTTAGTACAGCATATTCACCCGTGCATCCGGGTTGCGAGTCCCGCGGGAGTGGGCGTTCCTCACATGCTGTTGATTGACGTTTTGCCCAAAAACGAGCTCTCCCCCCGTCGCGTAAGCCGCGTCACGATTGGCGAAAGGAGCCGAACGGCGATGCGCATGCGCAGTATAGCGCCGACTCGCCGTTCGGCTCCTTTCGCCAACCGTGACGCGGCTTACGCGACGGGGGGAGAGCCCGTTTTTGGGCAAAACGTCAATCAACAGCATGTGAGGAACGCCCACTCCCGCGGGACTCGCAACCCGGATGCACGGGTGAATATGCTGTAGTAAGGTATGTACAGCAGAAAAAAAAAAATATGTGCCTTAATCGTGATGTATTGTGGGGGGGCAGTGTAATTAAAAAAAGTTGTTTTTAAGGGGGAACCACCGCTTTAACATTGTTGCGCCGCACTTATGCCTCATATAGCAGGGGCAACATTACGCCTGGAAAAGCCTAACGTAAACGTTGTAACTTTACTGCGTCGGCCGCGCGTACGTTCAGGAATTCGCATATCTAGCTAATTTGCATACTCGATGCGGAAATTGATGGAAGCGCCACCTAGCGGGCAAAAAAAAATTGCAGTTACGATCCGACGGCGTAAGAGACTTACGCCTGTCGGATCTAATGGATATCTATGCGTAACTGATTCTAAGAATCAGTCGCATAGATACGACGGGCCAGATTAGGACTTACGACGGCGTACATGGCGCTGCGCCGTCGTAAGTCCTATGAGAATCTGGGCCATAGTGTAATGTAAATATGAGGCGAGTCCTGAAATCAGCTTCCAGAACTGTATAATCTTCCTGTGCTTCTTCATTCAGGGAATAGGAAGAGCAGCGACCCAACAGCCTCCAGTATACATGTCATCACAGTCATTAAAAATCACTTACCTTAAAAATGCCAAAAAAATAAATAAAAAAAAGCCAAAAAGAAAATGCCCAAAAAAAAAGCCCAAAAAAAATCACTTACCTTAATTATCCAATCCACAGCTAAGAAAGACAGACGGACCCTGAGAGAGAAGAGAGGGAACACTTCAGATTTCACAGAGAGGGATGGGGGGTACAGAGAAAATCCCCCCATTTGTCCTTCTTTGTATTATCCTTTAACCCCAATCATGTTACCCCCCCCCCCCCTCTACAATAACGTATTTATTGCTTCAGCAATGCTAAAATGTATTTGGTTCTGCCAATAAAATGTATTTCATTTTAGATGGAGAGAGATATGGGGTGGGGTGGAAGATGAGAGAGACAGAATGAAAAAGGTGGGGGGAGAGATGAGAAGGGGGGGGGAGAAGAGAGCAGGGGCAGAAAAGAGAGAGAGAGAGACAGGAGGAGAGAGAGAGAGATAAAGGATGAGAGGGATATGCAAAGAGAGCAGGGGGAGAGAAAGGAAAGACAGAAAGAAGGAGGAAGAAAGAGTGAAAGAGAGAGGAGAATGGGGGGGTGGAGGGGAGAAGTCAATGGAGGGGAGAGGAGAATGGGGGGGGGGGTATGGGGGAGGGAGGGGGGGGGAAGAGAGAGACGGGAGGAGAGAGAATGGGGAGAAAGAGACAAGGAGGATAGGGATGCGCAAAGAGAGCAGGGGGAGAGAAAGGATAGACAGAAAGAAGAAAGTGTGAAAGAGAGAGGAGAATGGGGGGGGGGTGGAGGGGAAAGGAGAGGGGTGGGCAAAAGGAGCTGGGGAGAGAATAGTGAAACAGAGTGGAAGAAGAAGAGAGAGTGAAAGCAAGAGGAGAGGGGTGAGAGAAGAGAGCAGGAGGGGAAAAAAAGGAAGACAGAAGGGAAGGAGGAGAAAGACAGAAAGAAGGAGGGAGAGGGAGGGAAAAAGAGAGGAGGAGCAAGGGGGAGAAGGGGTGAGAGAAGAGAGAGGAAGGCGGAGAGAGGCAAAAAGAAAAGGAGGAAGAGAAGAGAGATTGACAGAAAGAATGAGGAAGAGAGAGTAAAAGAAAGGAGGAGGAGAGAGGGAGAAGGGAGGAGAGAGAACAGAGGGGTGAAAGAAGAGAGCCCAAGAAGAGAAGGGAGGTAACAGAAGGAAGGGGGGAAGAAAAGATAGAGAGTAGGAAAAGGACAGAAAGAAGTTAGAAGAGAGAGTGAAAGACAGAGGAGGAGAGGGGAGGAGGAAGAGAGAAGGGGTAAAGCGGAGAGGGGTAAGAGAAGAGAGCAGGGGGAGAGTGACAGAGAAAAGGAAGGAAGAGAAGAAAGAGAGAGGAGGAGAGTGACAGAAAAGAGGAAGAGAGGATAAAAGAGAGAAAAGGGAGGGAGAAGAGAGAGGAGAGGGGTAAGAAGAGAGAGGAAAGCAGGGGGAGAGAAGAGAGAGGGGAGGAGAACAACAGAAAAGAGGACGAGAGAGTGAATGAGAGAGAAAGGGGGAGAAGAGAGAGGAGAGCAGGGGGAGAGAAGAGAGAGACTGAAAGAAGGGGGAGAGAGAGGAGGAGAAGAGTGACAGAAAGAAGAAAGAGAGAGAGAATGAAAGAGACAGAAGGGGAGGAAGAGGAGAGGGGAGAGAAGGGGAAGGGGGAGAGAAGACCAAAAGGAGAGTGGGAGAAGAGGAGAGGAGATAGAGGTAGAAAGAGAGAGGAGAGCACAATAAATGAAGAGGGAGAGAAGGGGGTGAGAGGGAGAGAAGGGAATAGAGAGTAGAAGAGTGAGTAGTAAGGGGCGTAAGAGGGAGACAGAAAGAGGGGGAGGATGTGAAAAAGAGAGGAGAGGAGGGAGAGATAGAAAGGGAGAGGAGAGAGAGGGGGAAGTGGGATAGAGGAGGGAAAGATAAAAAAAAGAGAGGAGAGAAGGGGGAGAGAGAGGAGAGGGAGTAGAGAGTGAGAAGGGAGGGAGACAGAAAGAGGAGGAGAGGAGAGGGAGTAGAGAGTGAGAAGGGAGGGAGACAGAAAGAGGAGGAAAGAAGGGGGAGAGAGAGGAGAGGGAGTAGAGAGTGAGAAGGGAGGGAGACAGAAAGAGGAGGAAAGAAGGGGGAGAGAGAGGAGAGGGAGTAGAGAGTGAGAAGGGAGGGAGACAGAAAGAGGAGGAAAGAAGGGGGAGAGAGAGGAAAGGGAGTAGAGAGTGAGAAGGGGGAGAGAGAGGAGAGGGAGTAGAGAGTGAGAAGGGGGAGAGAGAGGAGAGGGAGTAGAGAGTGAGAAGGGGGAGAGAGAGGAGAGGGAGTAGAGAGTGAGAAGGGGGAGAGAGAGGAGAGGGAGTAGAGAGTGAGAAGGGGGAGTGGAGAGGGAGTAGAGAGTGAGAAGGGGGAGAGAGAGGAGAGGGAGTAGAGCGGGAGAAGGGGGAGAGAGAGGAGAGGGAGTAGAGCGGGAGAAGGGGGAGAGAGAGGAGAGGGAGTAGAGCGGGAGAAGGGGGAGAGAGAGGAGAGGGAGTAGAGAGTGAGAAGGGGGAGTGGAGAGGGAGTAGAGAGTGAGAAGGGGGAGAGAGAGGAGAGGGAGTAGAGCGGGAGAAGGGGGAGAGAGAGGAGAGGGAGTAGAGCGGGAGAAGGGGGAGAGAGAGGAGAGGGAGTAGAGCGGGAGAAGGGGGAGAGAGAGGAGAGGGAGTAGAGCGGGAGAAGGGGGAGAGAGGGGAGAGGGAGTAGAGAATGAGAAGGGAGGGAGACAGAAAGAGGAGGAGAGAAGGTAAGACAGAGAGGAGAGAAGGAGTATAGAGGAGATAGACTGACAGCCCAATTTGTGTTAGCGCTGAAAGGGATTCTAATCAGTAAAGCCGGATATGACAAATGTAACCAGCCTGCTGGCAGATCTTTGCATCCGTCTTTCCCATCAGTGATTGCTTCCTCCCTCACACGTTGGTTCTATGAGGATCAGTCCATTGAAGTGGAGTTGGATATCTGGCAGTATATGCCCCCCTTAGCTCAGGTCTAGGTTTTGACTTACTGTATGGCGCAGTGCAGGCAGCCCCTGGGGACGGGCATATTGGCCTTTTATAATGACCAACAATAATCCTTGGGTTGATCCCCCGTCTATAATTGGATTTGGATCCGGCTGCTCCCGGGTTTCTTTTTTCTTTACAACTTAAATATAGCCGTGATGTCTTGTCTGTATTCTGTTTCCGGCTGGGGACTTGGCCGGGACACACAATAAGGACGGTCACCTCCTCCTCACATGAGATCTGACTACAGGACAGGTGGGCTTCTTCATCTGCCCCGTCCTGAGGTCCCAGAAATGCTGCTGGAGCACTACAACACCCAGCATGCTCTACTCAGATAACATACATCTCCATAGGACCACATCATATTTCTTACCATCACCACAAATATTTTAAAGTTCATTAGGCAACACACTGACAAAGAAATGGAAACCGCGGCTTTGAAAAGTGTAGATGCCCCCCCTATGTCTAGAGTCCCTCTTTATATAGAGTCCTTATATGTCTAGCGTCCCTCTATATCTAGAGTCCCTCTTTGTCTAGAGTCCCTCTTTGTCTAGAGTCCCTCAATGTCTAGAGTCCCTATATGTCTAGAGTCCCTCTATATCTAGAGTCCCTCTATGTCTAGAGTCCCTCTATATCTAGAATCCCTCAATGTCTGAAGTCCTTCTATATCTAGAGTCCCTCAATGTCTAGAGTCCTTATATGTCTAGCGTCCCTCTATATCTAGAGTCCCTCTTTGTCTAGAGTCCCTCTTTGTCTAGAGTCCCTCAATGTCTAGAGTCCCTATATGTCTAGAGTCCCTCAATGTCTAGCTTCCCTCTATATCTAGAGTCCCTCTATATCTAGAGTCCTTCTATATCTAGAGTCCCTCTATATCTAGAGTCCCTCAATGTCTAGAGTCCCTCAATGTCTAGAGTCCTTCTATATCTAGAGTCCCTCAATGTCTAGAGTCCTTCTATATCTAGAGTCCCTCAATGTCTAGAGTCCTTCTATATCTAGAGTCCCTCTATATCTAGAGTCCCTCAATGTCTAGAGTCCTTCTATATCTAGAGTCCCTCTATATCTAGAGTCCCTCAATGTCTAGAGTCCCTCTATGTCTAGAGTCCCTCAATGTCTAGAATCCTTCTATGTCTAGAGTCCCTCTATATCTAGAGTCCCTTAATGTCTAGAGTCCCTCTATGTCTAGAGTCCCTCTTTATATAGACTCCTTATATGTCTAGCGTCCCTCTATATCTAGAGTCCCTCTTTGTCTAGAGTCCCTCTATATCTAGAGTCCCTTAATGTCTAGAGTCCCTCTATATCTAGAGTCCCTCTTTGTCTAGAGTCCCTCAATGTCTAGCATCCCTCTATGTCTAGAGTCCCTCTATATCTAGAGTCCCTCTATGTCTAGAGTCCCTCAATGTCTAGCGTCCCTCTATGTCTAGAGTGCCTCTATATCTAGAATCCCTCAATGTCTGAGTCCCTCAATGTCTAGAGTCCCTCTATATCCAGAGTCCCTCTATATCCGGAGTCCCTCTATGTCTAGAGTCCCTCTATGTCTAGAGTCTCTCAATGTCTAAAGTCCCTCAATGTCTAGAGTCCCTCAATGTCTAGAGTCCCTCAATGTCTAGAGTCCCTCAATGTCTAGCGTCCCTCTATGTCTAGACAGAAAATCATATGTGACACTTCCATCATTATGTGCCATGGATCTGTGTTATCATTGTGGTGCCCCCCAATCTTGTATGATACCACAGTGGCCAGGGCAGCTGTCCCTCCTGCCCACCCCCTGTCCAGGCCCTGGTTCTGGACATAGTCAGTGGAAGCTAGGAGGAGCTGCTTGGAATATTTATGAGGGCCTCAGCCAATCGCTAATGAATTCCTGATGTGCCTGTGCCCTGATGTGCCCCAGTCCCTGATGTGCCCTGTGCCCTGACGTGCTCCATGCCCTGATGTGCCCTGCCTCAATGTGGTGTGCTGTGATGGGCTCTGATGTGATGTGCTCTGTACGTGTTATGCCCTGATGTGCTGTGCCCTGTACCCTGATATGCTGTGCCCTGTACCCTGATATGCTGTGCCCTGTACCCTGATATGCTGTGCCCTGTACCCTGATGTGCTGTGCCCTGATGTGCTGAGCTCTGTACGTGTTATGCCCTGATGTGCTGTGCCCTGATGTGCTGAGCTCTGTACGTGTTATGCCCTGATGTGCTGTGCCCTGTACCCTGATATGCTGTGCCCTGTACCCTGATGTGCTGTGCCCTGATGTGCTGAGCTCTGTACTTGTTATGCCCTGATGTGCTGTGCCCTGTACCCTGATATGCTGTGCCCTGTACCCTGATGTGCTGAGCTCTGTACGTGTTATGCCCTGATGTGCTGTGCCCTGTACCCTGATATGCTGTGCCCTGTACCCTGATGTGCTGTGCCCTAATGTGCTGAGCTCTGTACCGTGCCCTGATGTGCACTGTACCCTGATGTGTTGTGCCCTGTATGTGTTATGCCCTGATATGCTGTGCCCTGTACCCTGATGTGCTGTGCCCTGTATGTGTTATGCCCTGATATGCTGTGCCCTGTACCCTGATGTGCTGTGCCCTGATGTGCTGAGCTCTGTACCGTGCCCTGATGTGCACTGTACCCTGATATGCTGTGCCCTGTACCCTGATGTGTTGTGCCCTGATGTGCTGAGCTCTGTACCGTGCCCTGATGTGCACTGTACCCTAATTTGTTGTGCCCTGGGCCGGTCTTGATGAAGTCCAGGGCCACATTTTTGTCCCAGTCCAGCCCTGGAAGCACCTGATTAGAGCCATAGGCTGTGGGCAAACGCGGGCATACACTGGCCATACACTAGAAGGATTTCATTAGAAAATGTTTCTTCTTGTAATTTTCTAATGGTTAGTGGGGGCAAAATAAAAAAAAAAAAAACATTTTTTTAAAAGCAGGATGGAAAATGAATGAAATGTGTCTGTCTCTTTGAGGTTCTTGCGTCCAGCCCCTTGAGGATGCGCATGCGCTGCAGTGCGCCGTTAGGGGGCCGTCTGAAAAAAAACATGAAAACACAGCTGGCCTCCGCCGCATGCACTGTAGAACGCCTCGCGCCCCCCTGGGATTCGTGACATGGATATCCCACAAGGCTGCAGGCAGCTGTTATATAATTCCCGTCTAGGTGAGGGAGGGGGTCCCGAGGTATTTTCCTTTCCCAAAAAAATAAAGGCCCAGATTCTCGTAGATTGGCGTAACTTAGGGCGCGCGTAACGTTTTTTATTTACGTTACGCCGCCGCAAGTTTTTCAGGCAAGTGCTTTATTCACAAAGAACTTGCCTGTAAAGTTGCGGCGGCATAGCGTAAATTAGGAGGGTAGGGGCGTGTAGCATTTAAATTAAACGCGTTCCCGCGCCGAACGTACTGCGCATGCGCCGTCCCTAAAATTTCCCGGCGTCATTCAAGGACGTCATTGGTTTTGAAGTGGACGTAAATTACGTCCAGCACCATTCACGGACGACTTACGCAAACAACGTAATTTTATAAATTTCGGACGCGGGAACGACGGCCATACTTAACATTGGCTGCGCCTCATATAGCAGGGGCAACGATACGCCAGGAAAAGCCTAACGTAAACGTCGTAACTTTACTGCGTACGTTCGGGAATTCGCGTATCTAGCTAATTTGCATACTCGACGGGGAAAACAACGAAAGCGCCACCTAGCGGGCAAAAAAAAAATGCAGTTAAGATCCGACGGCGTAAGAGCCTTACGCCTGTCGGATCTAATGGATATCTATGCGTAACTGATTCTAAGAATCAGTCGCATAGATACGACAGGCCCAGATTAGGACTTACGACGGCGTACATGGCGTTGCGCCGTCGTAAGCCCTTTGAGAATCTGGGCCAAAACCTGTTCAGGAGGAGGGCAGGAGGGTCACAGGAGAAAGTGGATGGTTTCTTGTGTGAGGGTTTTACCATTCCGCATTGGACTAGAACAAGGGTCTCCAAACTTTCTAAACAAAGACCCAGTTAACTGTCCTTTAGGAGTAAAAAAATGCACCATCTTTGTAATTAGGGGCAGAATAGTGCCCCATCATTGTTATCAGTGTGAGGAATAGTGCCCCATCATTGGTGTCAGTGGGAGGAATAGTGTCCCATCATTGGTGTCAATGGAAGGAATAGTGTCCCATCATTGGTGTCAGTGGAAGGAATAGTGTCCCATCATTGGTGTCAGTGGGAGGAATAGTGCCCCATCATTGGTGTCAGTGGAAGGAATAGTGTCCCATCATTGGTGTCAGTGGGAGGAATAGTGCCCCATCATTGGTGTCAGTGGGAGGAATAGTGTCCCATCATTGGTATCAGTGGGAGGAATAGTGTCCCATCATTGGTGTCAGTGGGAGGAATAGTGTCCCATCATTGGTGTCAGTGGGAGGAATAGTGTCCCATCATTGGTGTCAGTGGGAGGAATAGTGTCCCATCATTGGTATCAGTGGGAGGAATAGTGTCCCATCATTGGTATCAGTGGGAGGAATAGTGTCCCATCATTGGTGTCAGTGGGAGGAATAGTGTCCCATCATTGGTGTCGGTGGGAGGAATAGTGCCCCATCATTGGTGTCAGTGGGAGGAATAGTGTCCCATCATTAGTGTCAGTGGGAGGAATAGTGTCCCATCATTGGTGTCAGTGGGAGGAATAGTGTCCCATCATTGGTGTCAGTGGGAGGAATAGTGCCCCATCATTGGCATTAGCAGTCTCATCGGTGTTCATCAGTGCAGGATATCAGTGCCCATCAATGCTGCCTTATCAGTGCAGCCTCATCAGTGCCTCTTCATCACTCCCCATCAGTGCAGCTTATCAGTGCCCATCAGTGCTGCCTCATCAGTGCTAATCAATCCCACCTCATCATTGCAGCCTCATCAGTGCCCATCAGTGCAACTTCATCAGTGAAGTCTCATCAGGGCCCATCAGTGCCGCCTCATCAGTGCCCATCAATGCCACCTCATCAGTGAAGTCTCATCAGGGCTCATCAGTGCGGCCATGTCAGTGCCCATCAATGCCGCCTCATCAGTGCAGCCTCATCGGTGACCATCAGTGCAACTTCATCAGTGCAGCCTCATCAGTACCCAGCAGTGCAGCTTAATCAGTGCATCCTCATCAGTGCCCAGCAGTACAACCTCATCAGTGTCAATCAGTGCAACTTCATCAGTGAAGTCTCATCAGGGCCCATCAGTTCCGCCTTATCAGTGCCCATCAATGCCACCTCATCAATGCTGCCTCATCAGTGCAGTCTCATCAGTGCCCATCAATGCCGCCTCATCAGTGCAGCCTCATCAGTGACCATCAGTGCAGCCTCATCAGTACCCAGCAGTGCAGCTTCATCAGTGCCCATCAGTGCATCCTCATCAGTGCCCAGCAGTGCAACCTCATCAGTGTCCATCAGTGCAGTTTTCATCAGTGCCACCTATGAGTACTCATCAATGCTGCCTCATCAGTGCCTCTTCATCACTGCCCATCAGTTCAGCCTCATCAGCATGCAGCAGCGCAACCTCATAAGTGCCCATCAGTGCAGCCTATCAGAGCTCATCATTAAAGAAGAAAAATTACTTATTTGCAACAAATAAAAGTGTTTTTCTCTTCAAAATTGTTGGTATTTTTTTCATGCCACCAACAGAAAGCTCTATTTGTCTCCAAAAAATAATAAAAATGACATTTGTGTGCAGTGTTGCATGACCGCGCAATTGTCATTTAAAGTGCGAGGGCGACTGAAAGCTAAAGATTGGCCTGGGCAGGAAGGGGGTGAAAGTGCCCGGCATTGAAGTGGTTAAAGAAGAACTTTACTGGAAGCTCACTAAGAAATGTCAGGGTGGCATTCTGTGCCTCAAACCTTGGCTGTGCTGCTGGCTCCTCCTGCCTGAGAAGAGAGAACAATGGGGTGGATTCAGGTAGGGGCGCGCACTCTTACGGAGGCGCAGCGTACCGTTTTAACGCTACGCCTCCGTAAATTACCTGCGCTACGCTTCATTCATGAAGCAGTAGCTCCGTAATTTGCGTGGGCGCTCCGTAAAAATGGCCGGCGTAAGCGCGCGTAATTTAAATGATCCCGTAGGGGGCGTGGATCATTTAAATTAGGCGCGTTCCCGCGCCGAACGTAGTGCGCATGCTCCGCCTGGAAACTTTCCCGACGTGCATTGCGGCAAATAACGTCGCAAGGACGTCATTTGCTTTAACGTGAACGTAAATGTCGTCCAGCGCCATTCACGATTCACTTACGCAAACGACGTAATTTTCAAACATCACGACGCGGGAACAACGGGTATACTTAGCATTGGCTGCCCCTGCTAATAGCAGGAGCAGCCTTACGCGGAACCCGACGAACGCAAACGACGTAAAATGCGTACGCAGGGCGCGCGTGTACGGTTGTGAATCGGCGTGAGTATGCAATTTGCATACTCTACGCTGACCACTACGGGAATGCCACCTAGCGGCCAGCGTAAGAATGCAGCCTACGATACGACGGCATAAGAGCCTTATGCCAGTCATATCTTAGGCTGCAGTCGGCGTAACAAGCTTTCTGAATACAGAAAAGTCGTTACGCCGGCGCAACTAAGCAATTGCGCTGCGTAACTATGGATACGCAGACGCAATTGCTTACTGAATCCACCCCACTGAGCCCAAGAAGACGTCTTCATAGAAAGCCTGACATAGCCGGTGCTGCCGCCTGAGCTTTGATCCCGGATGCCAGTCATTGTCCCAGGCATCTGTCTGTTTACTGAGATCGGATGCCAACCGAAGAAAAGAGCAAAAGGTCCCTTCACATACTTCTTCCAGATGCCAACACGCACTTAGCTGCCATGGCAGCGCTCCTTGAAAGGCATTCTGTAAGTGGGTGACACGATGACTTAATGCTTTAATGGCAAGAATAGCCGTCCCTGCCACCCCCCCACCATAATTCACCCAATCCTTCTGTCCAGCACACGGCATGCCAGCCGTCTAAGAAAGAAGGTTGGGCATGCTGAAACCTGGAAAAAATAATCATTATACGTTTATATAGCTCTGGCATATGCCATATTGCTGAGCCAGTCTCTGCGTCAGAGGAGCTTGCACTCTAATGTCACCCCCACAGTCACACGCTATTATTATGATCAGGGCCGATCCTAGGGTCACAGGCGCCTGGGTGCAGAAATATTTCTGGCGCCCCCACATGGGCGTGGTCATTTTACTAACTCCTCCCCTTTACAAATGTATCTATGGCATAACTCAACCACAGAGATGCTCCCGCGCAAAGTCTTTATTACCCTGGGATCCTTACATGATCTCTTAACAATAAGCAAAATACAGGAGGAGAAGCAGAGTACATTATTGGGACCTGGAGGGGGCCTCTGTGATGGACACAGAGAGGGCTTCTGTTAGAGAGTCTGTTAGAAAGACCCCCAGACATACTACAGACATAGTACATGAGATGGTCAGAGACTGCAGACATGATACAGGAGATGGTCAGAGACCACAGACATAGTACAGGAGACGGTCAGAGACTTCAGACTTAGTCCAGGAGAAGGTCAGAGACTGCAGACACAGTACAGGAGATGATCAGAGACAGCAGACACAGTACAGGAGATGGTCAGAGACAGCAGACACAGTACATGAGATGATCAGACGGCAGACACAGTACATGAGATGATCAGAGACTGCAGACATAGTACAGGAGATGGTCAGAGACCACAGACATAGTACAGGAGGCAGTCAGAGACTGCAGACATAGTACAGGAGGCGGTCAGAGACTGCAGACATAGTACAGGAGGCGGTCAGAGACGGCAGACACAGTACAGGAGATGATCAGAGACTGCAGACATACTGTAGTACAGGAGATGGTCAGAGACTGCAGACATAGTACAGGAGATGGTCAGAGACACATCAGTTCTGGACGGGCACACACCTATGCTCAGAATCCCATGAAGTATGTGTCACGTACCTAGGGTTGCCACCTCATCCCTTTAAAACCGAACACATATTAATTACACAGGTTCTGTGGCTAATTAAGGTGGTAATTAGACTCATTTGGTGCCTTATCTGCATTAAATCAGCCACAGAACCTGTGTAATTCATATGTGTTCTGTTTTAAAGGGATGAGGTGGCAACCCTACACGTACCTGGCGGTAGAGCCTGATGTGCGGAGGACGGCCTCTCTTACAGCTCTGACTCCGAGCCCCGGGTAGAGCAGACAGAAAGCGCCTGGCAGGATCGCTGATAAAGTCAATGGGCTGAAACCTCTGAAGGGACCGCGGGAGGACACCGGTATAGGAGAAGACCAGGAGCAGCTGTTAGCAGATAGCAGGGGCGACTTCGTGCAGGAACACCACAGGCAGGAGAGCAGATGAGGCTGCAGATGGATGGGTGCTCAACAGGGGACTCAGAAGGACTGGAGAGATAGTGGATGCAGGCAGGCCGGGTCATACACTAGCGGGCGCGTCAGGGACAGAAGCGAAGGCAGGAGCGGAGTCAAGGTGCAGGCCGGGTCGGTATTGGGCTGGCAGCGAGGTAGCAGGAGAGGCAGGCAGAAGCAAGGTCAAACAAGCCGGGTCAGGTACAGGTAGAAGGCAGGAGCGTCAGGGACAAGCCGGGTCGGTTAACAGGAACAGGAATCAGATACCGGAATCAGGATACACAAACGCTGTAGAACGGACAGCACCTGAGTCCGGGAACTGACCCAGTTTAAATGGCCAGTCTGGCACCAAACGGTCATGGGGAGGACGCCTTGGCGCGCGCACGTGCACACACACGCGCACGGGCGCGCGTATGCGCACCAACGGCGCTCTCACAGGAACTGGAGTCACTGGCCGTCTTCTACGGCCGCCATCTTGGACGTTGGCATGCCCTTCCTGACAGTATGTTAATATTTAGCAAGCCAAAGCAATTACAATACCTGTTTAAGAGCAATTATATGTATCAGGTTTTCCTGTAGAACTACAAGTGAAATAATTCCGCGTTCCACGGTGGAACGCATGCGATCGCCGGCCGATGACGCCATTCCGGTTCCAGCGTGGAATGCATTACGGCACTGAAAGCTCCTGTTACACACAATCGCTGTGTTGCCCAGTTGTGCCAAGGGAGGGTTCGAGCCAAACTTCTGGGGTTGATAGGCAGAGCGTAGGCCCAAAATCCAAACCAGCAGCTCCTACGGGGGTAGTGCTACAGAAGAATGCTTATTGCATGCATTTTTTTTTTCTTTGCCTAAAGTTCCACTTTAATTGGTGACCTTCCTTTATCCAAGTAGAGTATGAAATAATACACAAAGTATGAAGGCCAAACACGGCCCATATAAGGCAGAGCAAACCAGAACACAAATATGTCTTCATAAGCTATATGCAGCGAACCCCATGACCAGCCTGAGCCACGGATATAACCCACTTGAGCCTCTCTAACCCCGCTCAGAGTTCCTTGACATTTGTCCCTTAATTCTCCTCCACCTGGTACAAATAGCACATGCCATCTCTATAAATGTTCACAGCTCCTTCGAGGGGACAGCAGGAGGAATGGCCACCACTTGCCAGACCCAGGACAATGGGTGCATGCCAGCTGCCAAGAAAGTCCGCCCGACCAGCGCTAATCCACAAAGGATTATCCAGTCCAGAATATAAAATTGCAAGAGTTCTATTACACCAGGAGACTGTTTACACTAGTCCCTGCACCACAAGAGCTGACAATCTAATCACCCCCCACAGTCACACAATGGGGTAGATTCAGGTAGAATTTACGCCAGCGTATCCATAGATACGCCGCGTAAATTCAAATCTGCGGCGGCGTATCTACTTTCTGTATTCAGAAAGCTAGATACGCCGACATTTGCCTAAGATACGACTGGCGTAAGTCTCTTACGCCGTCGTATCTTAGGGTGCATTCTGCCGCTGGCCGCTAGGGGCGCTTCCGATGTTGTCGGCGTAGAATATGCTAATTACCTAGATATGCCGATTCACAAACGTACGTGCACCCGGCGGTAGTTTTTTACGTCGTTTGCGTAACTCGTTTTCGTCGTAACGCTGCTCCTGCTATTAGGAGGCGCAGCCAATGTTAAGTATGGACGTTGTTCCCGCGTCGAAATTTTAAAATTTTACGGCGTTTGCGTAACTCGTCCGTGAATGGGGCTGGATGCCATTTACGTTCACGTCGAAACCAATGACGTCCTTGCGACGTCATTTAGCGCAATGCACATCGAGAAATTTTAGGGATGGCGCATGCGCATTACATTCGACGCGGGAACGCGCCTAATTTAAATGATCCACGCCCCCTACCCGGATCATTTGAATTAGGCGGGCTTGCGCCAGGGGATTTACGCTACGCCGCCGCAACTTTACAGGCAAGTGCTTTGTGAAGCAAGCACTTGCCCGTAAAACTTGCGGCGGCGTAACGTAAATTTCATACGTTACGCCGCCGCAGATTTGCCCGATTCTACGTGAATCTGGGCCAATATTATTAGCACTTTTTTATGGCTCTGACAAATTCTACAGAGAATGCTGAGCCAGTCACATTAGTCACGCAGGGCTCGCGTAACGTTGTGAATCGGCGTTAGTATGCAATTTGCATACTATACGCTGACCACTACGGGAACGCCCCCTAGCGGCCATCGCAAGAATGCAGCCTAAGATATGCGGGCATAAGAGCCTTATGCCACGCATATCTTAGGCTGCAGTCGGCGTAACGAGCTTTCTGAATACAGAACACTCGTTACGCCCGGGCAAGTAAGCAATTGCGCTGCGTAACTATGGTTACGCAGGCGCAATTGCTCTCTGAACTTGGGCCACTATTGGTATATATGTGAATATCAGGGTAGAGCGTATTTCGGAGATATCGGTCTCCGGAGTTCTCTGCGCGGTGAATTGCTCGGGATAAGCAGCTCACATGCTTCAGTTCATTTGATGCTGTCATTGCAGAAGAGGTGGAATTGGACACCGAGAAGAGAGTCAGAGGTTAAGCAAGCTGTCTGCACTCCATTTCCTTCCTAGAGGTGATAAAGGAAGAGATCTGAGGGCCGCACTTTATTAGAAAACAAAAATGAAATGTCACTTATCACCCTGAGAGAGACATATATATAACTAGACTGCAGTGTGCAGCGCCCGGGGATACAGAGGAAGGTTCCTACTAAAATATGATCTGACCAGAAGGGAACAGGACGAAAGATTCCAATCCGAAGACTGGCTCTTCCATCCTGAGATTACCCAAATGTGATAGTGTCTCATCTCCTGAAATACTCTGCAGTGCTGGAGGACTCTGTGGCCCAGGGCCAGATTCACAAAGAGATACGACGGTGTATCTCCTGATACGCCGTCGTATCTCTGATTTCCGTCGGTCGTATCTATGCGACTGATTCATCCGCATAGATATGCCTAAGATCCGACAGGTGTAAGTGACTTACACCGTCGGATCTTAGGCTGCAATTCCAGGCCGGCCGCTAGGTGGCGCTGCCGTGTCTTTTACGCGTCGAATATGCTAATGAGCATTTACGCCGATTCTGAAACGTTTGCGTTCGGCTTTTTCCGGCGTATAGTTACCCCTGGGTCTATGAGGCGCAGCCAATGTTAAGTATGGCCGTCGTTCCCCCGACGAAATTTGAATTTTTTACGTCGTTTGCGTAAGCCGTTCGCGAATACGGATGGACGGAATTTACGTAAACGTCGAAACCAATGACGTCCTTGCGACGTCATTTGAAGCAATGCACGCTGGGAAAATTTCCGGATGGGGCATGCGCTGTTTGATCGGCGCGGGGACGCGCCTGATTAGAATAGTACACTCCCCCTAGCCATGGAATTTGAATTCCGCCAGGGGATTTACGTTACGCCGCCGCAAGTTTTGAGGTAAGTGCTTTGTGAATAAAGCACTAGCCTCAAAAACTTGCGGCGGCGGATCGTAAATCAGATAGGTTACACGGATCTAAAGATCCGCTAACCTATCTGAATCTGGCCCCCAGATTCTCGTAGAATGCAGTAAATTTGGAGCGGGCGTAACGTATCTCATTTACGTTACGCCGCCGCAAGTTTTTCATGCAAGTGCTTTATTCACAAAGCGCTTGCGTGTAAAGTTGCGGCGGCGTAGCGTAAATCACCCGGCGTAAGCCCGCCTAATTCAAATTAGGCGGGTAGGGGGCGTGTTTCATTTAAATGAAGCGCGTCCCCGCGCCAAATGAACTGCGCATGTGCCGTCCCTAAAATATCCCGGCGTGCATTGCTCTAAATGACGTCGCAAGGACTGCATTGGTTTCGATGTGAACGTAAATGGCGCCCAGCCCCATTCACGGACGACTTACGCAAACAACGTAAATTTATAAATTTTGACGCGGGAACGACGGCCATACTTAACATTGGTTGCGCCTCATAGACCCAGGGGCAGCTTTACGCCGGGAAAAGCCTAACGTAAACGTCGTAACTTTACTGCGTCGGCCGCGCATACGCCCTAGAGGCTTAAAACAAACTCTTTCTGGTGACCAGATGCACTCGATATCACACCCAGAGAATTCCCAACTCATCGAAGAGTAAGCATTTTACGCCCCTTCCCTTTTCTATGGGCACAATGGAAGGCGGACATCAGCTGTATGTGTGCCAATGATGTTGGCTGGGTTGGCGGGTATTTTATGGTAGGTGTTGGAATGGTGGTGGGATGGTAGACATCTCTCCCCACCTCCTTCTCATAACACAACATCCGTGCATGTTATCTCTGTCAACCGTATATCCCTCCTAAATGGTGCAGTTACTGGCGGATGTTCAAGCACCACTTTGTCACCTTTTAAAGATAAATAAAATATTATCATCTGTCGTCGTACGTTCCGAAAACGAATAATGACTGCAAATGAAATAGTGCCATCGGTAGTGCCTTCGGGTATTAGCAGCTGCAGCTGTTTACAGTCTGTGAAAATTCACCATTCAATTACCGGCCCCTTGGACATCTCCTGGCTCGGCCCGCCATGATTCACGCGGCAGTGCGGCACTCAAAATCTCCTTCAGCCTGACTTTGACAGCGGAGTTATTTGTGGACCTTTTATAGATGGAGGCAGCGGTGCCAGGAGAATCGTCCAGGAAACACGCAGCAGATGGCGTCTTGGTAACACGATCTCCTCCTCCAGAACTCTGAAGAATGGACTTCAAAGGGCACGGTGTAATGAGGAAGGATGACATTGTGCGGCCACAAGACTGGACCAGCCGATAAGAGCCGCCAGCCTGCCCCCAGCAGAAGGAAGGGCGGGGGAGACCCCTGAAATGGCAGTGTGATCGTGGGGTCATCAATATAATAAAGGGCCACAAGAGGCCCTTAGAGGCTTCGATAATCCTGCGGGAAAAAAGTTTTTTTGTACTTACAGTTTTGGTGTCTTGCGCGGCGTCCATCGGCGGCCTTGTCGGGTCCGGCGTCCGTCTGCGGCTTCGGGTGCCCTCTTCGTCGGGTCCGGCGTCCTTCTGCGGCGTCCTCGCGTCCTCCCCGCTCGTTTCCCGTGCCGACATATACAGAGCGCAGTACACTCGTGTATCGTCGGGCAGGCTCGGCAACTCTCGCGCTGACGTCCTGTACGTCCAGGACGTCAGCGCGAGAGGACCCGAGACTGCCCGACAATACACGAGCGCACTGCGCTCGGTATATGTCGGCGCAGTATTCAAACTCGGCGCAGGAAAGCGGGTATCTGCGTATACCGCGCACCCACGATTTTGCCCTGATTTTCAGGGCAAAAAAGTGCGCGGTATACGCCGATAAATACGGTATATATAAATAAGCCACTCACTGCATGCACTCCAGTGATGGCTTCATTGCATTTTTCAGGGTGCTACACTACGAACCTGCCTATAGCCACGCTATAGTGAGGTTTCCCAAGTGTCATAAGTGATGTTATGCCCAAGTGTCATGAATAGGTTATTAGAAGGGCTTGAGCTATTGTCTTCTCCTCCTGAAATGCACAATTGAGTAGAGCCGGACCCCTGCTCAGCAGCCCAACTTGGATAATATAATTCATTAATGGTAGTAGCCCCTTTCTCCATGTAAGACACCAGATCAAGTCTTGGCTGAAGCCCTAAAGCAGTGGTCATCAACCCTGTCCTCAGGTCCCACTAACAGGCCAGGTTTGCAAGATAACTGAAATGCATCACAGCTGATATCATTTGTGCTCAGTGATTGCAGTATTCTAGTCTGCATCTCCCCCAAGGTAATACATAAAATCTGGCCTGTTAGTGGGCCCTGAGGACAGGCGTTGATGACCACTGCCCTAAAGGACCCCCTTGGTCTGGGTAAGATGACCCCTCAACCTAGCTGAGGTTCTAACGGATTGATTAAAAGGACTCATCCTGACCCCAAGAAGGTGATTTACAACCCCCCCCCCATAACCCAACAGAGGCTTTAATGGGTTCTCTAAGATGACCTGTCCAGACTCTGAGAAGATGACCCCATAACCTAGTTGAGGTTCTTATTGGTCTCCTTAGGAACATATGTTGTGACCCTGAGAAGGTGATGACCCTCCATCTCCCATTCAGGGCTCTAATAGGCTCATTAAGAGGACCTGTCCTGACCCTGAGAAGATATTGATCTCCTGTAACCTACCAGGGGCCCAAATGAACTAATTAAGATAACCTGCCCTGAACCTTGAAGAGATGACCCCCAAAACCTAGTTGAGGTCTTAATGAGCTTATTTAGAGATCTGTCCTTGTCCAAAGAAGGTGATGACTCTCTCATAGCACAGCCAGTGTTATGTCATATTATACTGTAATAGGCTCAGTCCTGTCCTTACCCACTGATAACAATCTGTGAAGTATCCCATACACTGGAGAACCTGGGGGATAAACCAAAGTGTCACCCTCAGTACTGAGAGTTCCTATGGGTGCAAGTATAGGACTGAGATGACACCCATGCATACCTCCCAACTTTTTGAAATGGGAATGAGGGACAGCTATAGGCAAAAATATGCAGGCATAGGACACACCCCTTCACACGCCCCCTTAAAGCGGATGTTCCGCCAAAAAAAAATATTAAAAGCCAGCAGCTACAAATACTGCAGCTGCTGACTTTTAATATTAGGACACTTATCTGTCCTGGAGTCCAGCGGCGTCCGCAGCAGAGGACGAGCGATCGCTCGTCACCCTGCTGCTCCCCCCTCCATCCACGCTGAGGGAACCAGGAAGTGAAGCGCTGCGGCTACCCTACGGCGCATGCGCGAGTCGCGCCGCACCCGCCGATTGGCTCCCGCTGTGTGCCGAGTGTTCCCAGCACACAACGGGGGGGGGCGACGGGATGTGACGGAATGCCCGTCTTTTGCCCGTGAATGCCGGGCCGGAAGTGGGTGCAAATACCTGTCTTTAGACAGGTATCTGCACCCCCCTCCCCCCTGAAAGGTGTCAAATGTGACACCGGAGGGGGGGAGGGTTCCGATCAGCGGGACTTCACTTTAGGGTGGAGAACCGCTTTAAAGGAGAATTGTACATATAACAATATTGGTTAAACCCACAAGAGCTTTTTTACCATTACTATTCCTTTATATTGGCTTTTAGAATTTATAAATGCAGCAATTTAGAAATCGGATGAAAGGTTTAGCACTGGGAAACACTTTTTGATAGATAAAACGTGCATTTTATACATATATCTATATAGATCAGACCAAAATGAGGAGGAATGAGGGACAGAGGGACATTGCTCCAAATCCGGGACAGTCCCTCCAAATCCGGGACAGTTGGGAGCTATGCCCATGGCCTGTATGGTGAGAGGGCGAGGAGGGGGTAAGTGTAAGATTGGAGAAGATGACATTTTTCCAGTGACTTCCTATGTCTGTGAATCCTCATAATAAGAGGAAGGTGAATCATCATGTTTAGTGCAGATTTTTGGCTGGTACTGTAGTTGGAAGTGATGTATAAGTTCACATACAGACAGAGCTCTCTATGTGTCACTGCCCCGCCTACTACAGGTGACTTTCCCATTGGTGGGTGCGTTGGCAGGGAGCGTGTCCTTTCTTCTGCTGCCAGTCATCGGAGGTGTGTGATAGATGGAAGATCTGCGGCAGCCAATCACCTTCCACCCTCGCTATCACCTGATGACTTTCACCCAATAGTCTTCTCATGAACATAAAGTGTCTCCATGTGGCTTCGGAAAGATGGCTGCCGCCAGGTAAAGTCTCCCTTCGCTCCGCCCACCTCGGAAGCTGAAGTAGATCTGACAGCTGTCATTAGGCGGACACGCCCTCCCCGTTGACGTCGGCGGAGCTCCCACGGGGAGACCTTTGGTTTGCCAGCATGGAAGTGGGCGTGGCGCGCCGGGGTCATGTGATGGAGCGGAAGATGGCGGCGCTGTGCTGAGGTGATGGTGGGGATGCAAGAGGCGGGGGAGACCAAAAGTATGTTCATCTGCCGGGCGCTGGAGAGGATCCTCACCGACCGGGAGCTCCGCAAGACCCAGCACGGGCAGCTCAGGAGAGCCTGCGAGGTGGCCCGGGGTGAGACATCCCCCACAATATGTACCCCCCCTCAGTACACCCCCCCTATATACTCAATGTATACCCCCAATATGTACACCCCCCTATATACTCAATGTATACCCCCAATATGTACCCCACAGTACACCCCCCTATATACTCAATGTATACCCCCCAATATGTACCCCACAGTACAGCCCCTATATACTCAATGTATACCCCCAATATGTACCCCACAGTACACCCCCCTATATACTCCTCTGTATACCCCACAATATGTACCCCACAGTACACCCCCCTATATACTCAATGTATACCCCCAATATGTACCCCACAGTACACCCCCTATATACTCAATGTATACCCCAATATGTACCCCTCAGTACACCCCCCTATATACTCAATGTATACCCCCAATATGTACCCCACAGTACACCCCCCTATATACTCAATGTATACCCCCAATATGTACCCCACAGTACACCCCCCTATATACTCAATGTATACCCCAATATGTACCCCTCAGTACACCCCCCTATATACTCAATGTATACCCCCAATATGTACCCCACAGTACACCCCCCTATATACTCAATGTATACCCCCAATATGTACCCCACAGTACACCCCCCTATATACTCAATGTATACCCCCCAATATGTACCCCACAGTACACCCCCCTATATACTCCTCTGTATACCCCCAATATATACCCCACAGTACACCCCCCTATATACTCAATGTATACCCCCCAATATGTACCCCACAGTACACCCCTCCTATATACCCTCCTACATACCCCTCAAATAATATCTCTCTCAATACACCCCCCTATATACTCCTGTATACCCCCAATATGTACCCCACAGTACACCCCCCTATATACTCAATGTATACCCTCCTACATACCCCTCAAATAATATATCTCTCAATATACTCCTCTGTATACCCCCAATATGTACCCCTCAATAAACCCCCCTATATACTCCTCTGTATACCCCCAATATGTACCCCTCAATACACCCCCAGATAATATATACCCCCCCTATATATCCCTCAGACACCCCCTATAATATACCCCCTCTACATACTCATGTGTACCCCCAAATAATATCCCTCAACCTATATCCTCCATACCCCCTAAATAATACCCCCCCCCCCTATGTACCCCTCTGTATTCTTCACAATACATAGTCCCCTCAATGTATACTCTCCAACACAACCCCCCAAATAATATACACTCCCCTATATACCCCTCCTGTATACTTCCCAATATCCTCCTACATACTCCTCTGTGTAAGCCACATATACTCCTCTGTAATCTTCCCAATACACACCCCTCCCCCCGATACCCCTCAGTACACCTCTCAATGTATACCCTCCTACATACACCTCTATATATACACCTCACAATACATACCCCCTATTTGTGTATACAGATACCCCCGCTATACCCCTCTGTATACTTCTTAATACATACCCCACAATACAACTTCTGTATACTTTCCAGTACATATCCCACTAATAACCCCCAGTATACCCCTCTGTACACACCCCTCTGTATGCCCCCTGTACTCCATACACACACCCCTCTGTGTACCTCCGCTGTACACACCCCTCTGTGTACCTCCGCTGTACACACCCCTCTGTGTACCTCCGCTGTACACACCCCTCTGTGTACCTCCGCTGTACACACCCCTCTGTGTACCTCCACTGTACACACCCCTCTGTGTACCTCCACTGTACACACCCCTCTGTGTACCTCCACTGTACACACCCCTCTGTGTACCTCCACTGTACACACCCCTCTGTGTACCTCCACTGTACACACCCCTCTGTGTACCTCCACTGTACACACCCCTCTGTGTACCTCCACTGTACACACCCCTCTGTGTACCCCCCCCCCAGTACACTGTATATACCCCTCTGTATACCCCCCCCAGTACACTGTATATACCCCTCTGTATACCCCCCCCAGTACACTGTACAGACTCTTTTACATGCCCCTGTGGACACACCCCTCTTTATAACCCCTGTACATTATACATACTCCTATGTAACTCTCTGTATATCCATTTGTATGCTCTACACACTCCCCTATGTACCCCCCTGTACACACCTCTTTGCATACCCCCCTCCCCCAACATTATACACACCCCACTGTGCATGCCCCCCTATGTACCACTCTGTACACTGTGCATGCCTCCCTATCTTCCTCCAGAGGGGGTGAGGTACACACAGGAATGGGGGGGGGGGGGGGGGGGACGGACGGACACATAGTAATAGAGTGGAGCAGAAATACCGGAATCTCTGTACTAAAGTTCTCATCATAGGAAGAAGACACGCAGTTCTCCAAAGGCCGACGCGTTTCAAGGGGTTTCCCCTCTTCTTCAGAGCCGGGCCTTTGGAGACCTGTGTGTCTTCTTCCTATGATGAGAACATTAGTACAGAGATTCTGGTGTTTCTGCTCCTGGTTGTACCGATGGTCATGTTTGTGTGAATAACAATTGCTCTATTTTATTAGTGTACAGAGGTAATGCGTTGGGCCGGTGCTCCCTCTGTGTTATCCCGATCCTCTCCTATACATCGTCACTGTGCCAGGCCTACGGTTCCCCCTCTCCCACATTCCTTCTCTGACTATAGTTGTGGGAAATAAATGTCACAATCGGCGTGGTGTCGGCGCGGTGTTCAGGAGCAGATTCTGCTTCCGCTCTGCTGGTTTTACCGGTTAGGCCAGTTCTTCGTGTTCATCGCGTTCATCGCTCACCGCGGGGATTCCGAGACCTTTTCAAAGTGTTCCCATTCAGTCATAAGATATCGCCCCTGGACAGGTATTTCTACAGCCGAGGGGATCACACCTTACCTGTTCTAGTAATTACTGGGATCCCAGTAGTGATCCTCATCCTCTGATGTGTACATCACCTGATATCTCCTTCTGGTATAGAAATACTGGAGCCAGGTAGTGATCCTCAGCCTTCAGTTTGATTTATTTATTTGTATTTCCCTCTGCTATTGTAATAATGGAGGGTGCAGTGATCCTCATCCTCGGGTGTGTAAAGGAAGGCAGTAGTGATCCTCGGGTGTGTAAAGGAAGGCAGTAGTGATCCTCAGGTGTGTAAAGGAAGGCAGTAGTAATCCTCGGGTGTGTGTAAAGGAAGGCAGTAGTGATCCTCGGTGTGTGTAAAGGAAGGCTGCAGTGATCCTCAGGTGTGTAAAGGAAGGCTGCAGTGATCCTTATCCTCAGTAGTGATCCTCAGGTGTGTAAAGGAAGGCAGTAGTGATCCTCAGGTGTGTCAATGAAAACAGTAGTGATCCTTATCCTCAGTAGTGATCCTCAGGTGTGTAAAGGAAGGCAGTAGTGATCCTCAGGTGTGTAAAGGAAGGCAGTAGTGATCCTCAGGTGTGTAAAGGAAGGCTGCAGTGATCCTCAGGTGTGTAAAGGAAGGCTGCAGTGATCCTCAGGTGTGTCAAGGAAAACAGTAGTGATCCTTATCCTCAGTAGTGATCCTCAGGTGTGTAAAGGAAGGCAGTAGTGATCCTCAGGTGTGTAAAGGAAGGCAGTAGTGATCCTTAATGCTCAGTAGTGATCCTTAGGTGTGTAAAGGAAGGCAGTAGTGATCCTCAGGTGTGTAAAGGAAGGCTGCAGTGATCCTCAGGTGTGTAAAGGAAGGCAGTAGTGATCCTTATCCTCAGTAGTGATCCTCAGGTGTGTAAAGCAAGGCAGTAGTGATCCTCGGGTGTGTAAAGCAAGGCAGTAGTGATCCTCGGGTGTGTAAAGCAAGGCAGTAGTGATCCTCGGGTGTGTAAAGCAAGGCAGTAGTGATCCTCGGGTGTGTAAAGCAAGGCAGTAGTGATCCTCGGGTGTGTAAAGCAAGGCAGTAGTGATCCTCGGGTGTGTAAAGCAAGGCAGTAGTGATCCTCAGGTGTGTAAAGCAAGGCAGTAGTGATCCTCAGGTGTGTAAAGGAAGGCAGTAGTGATCCTCATTCTCAGGTGTGTAAAGGAAGACGGTAGTGATCCTCCTCATTCTCAGGTGTGTAAAGGAAGACGGTAGTGATCCTCCTCATTCTCAGGTGTGTAAAGGAAGACGGTAGTGATCCTCATTCTCAGGACTCTTCAGGGTACATTACCTGTTATCTCCTCCTGTTATAGTAACAATGGCAGACAGTAGTGATCCTCGTCCTCAGATTTGTCTTATTTGCACCTCTGGCACCCCTTTATCTCCGATGCATTCTTACCAGAAATGAAGATCGGAGAGCAGTCCACCTATGGAAACTGCTGGTAATACCATTTATTCAATACTCATTTATGTAATTTAAAGAGTAAGTGAGTGAGAAACTTGTATAGCGCAGCACATGTGAACTGAATCGCCTCAGGGCGCTAGGTATCCATTCCCTAATGTATTTTGCCTTCAGAATAGATGAGTTTATTCCTGAAGGGCCTGGTGATTCACTTCCATTCGGATGCTGACTGGTAGTGCGTTCCACAGTCTAGGTCCTTGGACTGCAAATCTTCGTTCTCCTTTTGGACTTGTATCTGGCCTTGGGTATCTGGAGTAGTTTTTGGTTGGTGGAACGGAGAATGCGATGGGGGTTGTGGCATTTTAATTTTAATTGTTCGCATAGATATTGGGGGGCACTTCCTTGAACACATTTATGCGTCAGACAAACTCCACTTTTGTTGAAGAAAAAAATATTCCCCTCCAGCCACAGAACAATGTGCAAAATACCACAAAAACAAACGTTAAGTTTTTGACTATAAAATCTGGAAGCTGATTGGCTACCATGCACAACTGCACCAGATTTTGCACTCTCCAGTTTTAGTAAATCAACCCCTTAGTCTCTCAGCGCACTGCTGATGGGGCAGAGCAGACAGAGCTGACAGTGACCGGCTCTCTGCTAGCCGAAGACCGAGAACCGAATGATCAGCGGTCTTTGATCTCTAGGTTCTTGGTCTTTGAGGTGGTGGGGGACAGATGCAGCTTCAGATTGGGGGGGGGGGGGGTGTGTAGGAAGGTTCAGCGATCATGTGACCATTGTCCTAGCGATCACCGATCTTTAGTCCGCACCAAGAGCCGTCTTCCGCAGCTCAGTCTTTGCGTTGGGTGCACAGCGAGCACCGAGTACCGTTGTTGTAGGAAGAGACGTTGTCAGATGTATTATACTTATCTGTAGATTGTTGTGGAAGTAATTATTTACGGAGAACAAGGAGGTGAGTGTGTGACTTGGTGGGCCTCTAGCTCGGTATGTCCGGGGGGCCTGAGAAGAGAATACACTGTCACAAACAATTCAGTGGGAAGCTTGTCCCCTTACACTGGTGGCCGGCGGGAAGCTTGTCCCCTTACACTGGTGGCCGGCGGGAAGCTTGCCCCCCCCCCCCCTTGCACTGGTGGCCGGCGGGAAGCTTGCCCCCCCCTTGCACTGGTGGCCGGCGGGAAGCTTGCCCCCCCCCTTGCACTGGTGGCCGGCGGGAAGCTTGCCCCCCCCCTTGCACTGGTGGCCGGCGGGAAGCTTGCCCCCCCCCTTGCACTGGTGGCCGGCGGGAAGCTTGCCCCCCCCCCCCCCCTTGCACTGGTGGCCGGCGGGAAGCTTGCCCCCCCCCCCTTGCACTGGTGGCCGGCGGGAAGCTTGCCCCCCCCCCTTGCACTGGTGGCCGGCGGGAAGCTTGCCCCCCCCCTTGCACTGGTGGCCGGCGGGAAGCTTGCCCCCCCCCCCTTGCACTGGTGGCCGGCGGGAAGCTTGCCCCCCCCCCCCTTGCACTGGTGGCCGGCGGGAAGCTTGCCCCCCCCCCCTTGCACTGGTGGCCGGCGGGAAGCTTGCCCCCCCCCCCCCTTGCACTGGTGGCCGGCGGGAAGCTTGCCCCCCCCCCTTGCACTGGTGGCCGGCGGGAAGCTTGCCCCCCCCCTTGCCCTGGTGGCCGGCGGGAAGCTTGCCCCCCCCCCTTGCACTGGTGGCCGGCGGGAAGCTTGCCCCCCCCCTTGCACTGGTGGCCGGCGGGAAGCTTGCCCCCCCCCTTGCGATAGATGTCTGCTGTTCATTCTCCTCGGAGGTATGAAGACAGACGTGTGCTTGGATCTGATGTAACGGGTCCCCTTGAAGCAAACTGCAGTGGGCATTGCAGCAGCGCTCCAGTCACCTACATAAGCAGGTATTGCCGTGTCCTCTGCCGTGTTTGCTCTGTGCTGGAAACCTTATCTGATGTTTGCTCTCCCTGCTGCTTGTGGTTTCATGGCACAGATCCTCTCTAATGCTCTGCCAGGCCGGTGTGTGGATGAGGCCTGCAGATACTCTAATATTTTGAAGGTTCGTGTGCTAATGGCCACAAATACTCCATAATACTCCTTCCAGATCGGTGTGTGTGACTGAAGGCTCCGAATACTTCAATACTCTGCAAGCTGCTGTGTGCCTGATGGTCACAAACACTTTGCCTGGGTGGTGTGTGGCTGGGGGGCTCTTCCAGGCCGGGTGTGTGTGACTGGGGGGGGGGGGGGCACTTCCAGGTCCGGTGTGTGATTAAAAGCTGCAGATAATTTATAATAATCCTCTGCCTTTTATAATTCTCTCAGACTGGTGTGTGAAAATGGCGCTGAAACTCTACTATAGCCTTTTTCGACCCTTTTACACCAGGGGATCCTTAAAATGATTTCCAGGTCTCAGGGGCGAACACTGTCACAAACAATTCTGTGGGAAGCTTGCCCCCCCTTGCACTGATGGCCGGCGGGAAGCTTGCCCCCCCTTGCACTGGTGGCCGGCGGGAAGCTTGCCCCCCCCCCCCCTGCACTGGTGGCCGGCGGGAAGCTTGCCCCCCCCCTTGCACTGGTGGCCGGCGGGAAGCTTGCCCCCCCCTTGCACTGGTGGCCGGCGGGAAGCTTGCCCCCCCCTTGCACTGGTGGCCGGTGGTAAGCTTGCCCCCTTGCACTGGTGGCCGGCGGGAAGCTTGCCCTGGTGGCCGGCGGGAAGCTTGCCCTGGTGGCCGGCGGGAAGCTTGCCCTGGTGGCCGGCGGGAAGCTTGCCCTGGTGGCCGGCGGGAAGCTTGCCCTGGTGGCCGGCGGGAAGCTTGCCCTGGTGGCCGGCGGGAAGCTTGCCCCCTTACACTGGTGGCCCGCGGGAAGCTTGCCCCCTTACACTGGTGGCCGGCGGGAAGCTTGCTTGCCCCCTTACACTGGTGGCCGGCGGGAAGCTTGCCCCCCACCCCCTTACACTGGTGGCCGGCGGGAAGCTTGCTTGCCCCCTTACACTGGTGGCCGGCGGGAAGCTTGCCCCCCCCCCTTACACTGGTGGCCGGCGGGAAGCATGCCCCCCGTTACAGACGGCTAAAAAGATCATTGGTTTAATGTTGTCTCTGCCAGGAGGAGTTGGCCCCAGAATCATACAGGCACCATCAGATGGGTCAAACAGCTCAAGGAACCCCTAGCAACCTCTGGAGGAATCCTAGGGTTCCACAGAACCTGGTTGAGAATTGCTGCTCTAGAATATTTTGCCAGGCCAGTGTGCATCCGAGGCCCACAGATGCCCTATAATTCTATGCCAGTCTGGTGTGTGAGGACATTGAATACGCTTCCAGGCCAATATGTAACTGAGGTCTGCAAATACTCTATAAATCTCCTCCAGGCCAGTGTGTGACTGAGGTCTGCAAATACTCTATAAATCTCCTCCGGGCCAGTGTGTGACTGAGGGTTACAGATAATCTAGAATAATCCTCTGCCAGGCCAGTGTGTGACTGAATGCCACAGATCTTCTATAATACTCTGCCAGGGCGTTGTACGACTACCAGCCGCAGACACTTTTAGAATATTTTTTTTCGGGGGGTCCCTTTCACACTGATCACTCTTTCTACTCTTTTTGCCTTACCAAAGGCAGAAGAAAAATGCATGACTGTTAAATCCTATGGCAATCCTCACACCAGTCAGTTGCACTTGTAAAAGTCCTGCACGGTGCGTGTTCGGCGCAAGGAAAGAAATACTGTACACCCAAAAATGCCCCTCCCTATTAAAATGAGTAGAAAACGTGGCAAAAGCGCACCCGTTGTTGCACTTTTGGTGTGGTTTTTTTTTTTTTTTTGTCGTAGCCCATAATATATGCTAATATTGTTTTCGCCTTTTTGTTCTCTGAGGTTTTCATTGCCATTAATCCTTCTTTCTGTTGCAGATGAAATCAGGACTGAGCTGGAAGCAGAGAAGTAAGTGTTTCCTTTTTATCTTGTGTACATAGAGTTGGGGGAGGGATCCAAAACGAGACCCTCCAGCGCCGCGCTGACAGGGCTTCCATCTTCACCCGGTCTTCACCGTAACATGCATTGTAAGGTTGGATTCACACGTGTGTGGCGAATTCCAGCTACGTTTTTTTTTTTCTCTGTGGATCAGCTGAGCGTGGGGGGGGGGGGGAGGTGTAGTGAGGCAGGGGAGAAAATTAATTGTTACAACGGAATGCATCTGCGAATCAGATGCGTTTCCGTAGAAGATTATGTGCCTGTAGTTCGCACCGCAATGCCCAGAAAATGCACACATTTTTAAATGTCCTATGAATTGGAATGTGGTGTAAGCCCGCATCCAATTCGCATAGGTGTGAACCCAGCCTGATGCTGTTTACACACGATCGGATTTCTGATGGAATAAAATCTGATGGATTTTTTTTCATCGGAAATCCGATGAAGCTGACTTTCATCAGTCTTGCCTAAACACTATCAGACTATTGGGAGCTGCGGTGGCTCAACGCGATTGGCACTGCGCTGACAAGCCATTCACCTCTGCAGCTAGGGGTTCGGATCCCGGTCTTGGCTTCATGTGAATTGAGTTTGGTGGTCTCAGCCCGGCTCCCGGTGGGTGTGCTATGTGAGGTAAGCCTGCGCTTAGTACGCCCACCCCCCTCCCACAAAAACCACCACACCTACACACGCACTCTAAATTGGGTTAACACACGCACTTTGACCACGCGGTCTCTAAAAGAGAGGCGAAGGACTAATGGGGCTGGTTGAGCGGGCTAATCCTCTCACTCCCTTATAGGGAGTCCCTCTGCCCCGTTGGGCTTCAAAGCGGAGCAGGTAGGGCGGGCTGTGTGGGAGGACCCCCTCACACACCCGCCATTGCCACCCGGGGCATGGAGAAAGGTGGCAGATTGCCTCTGGGGGAGGCCTGCCTACTCCCAACTCCTGCAGTCCGGCTCCTCTCTCGAGTACACGCACAAAAATACACTTAAAAAAAAAAAAAAAAAAAAAAAAAACACTATCAGACTAAATTCCGACCGTGGTGCCAAAACGCGGTGACGTAAAACACTACAAGGAGCCGAAAAAAAATTAAGTTCAATGCTTCTGAGCATGCGTCGACTTGATTCTGATCATGCGTGGATTTTTCTCCGATGGAGTTCCACACAGATGATCTGAATTTACTATCGTTTTTTTATCTATAGGAAAAACCTAAAACTTGTTCCATTGTTTTTTTTTTTTTTTTTTTACACCGATGGGGGGGCCCACACACGATCGCTTCCTCCGATGAAAAGAGTCCATCGGACTGTTTTCATCACATAAACCGATTGTGTGTACACAGCCTTAGAGTTTGTGTAAAACGAAGCGTCTAAATACCATTTTTGCAGATATCTTCAGGCCTGTCACGTGACTCCTGGCCGCCCTTCTACTCTGATCCAGTGGGAGGAGCCGAGATCTCCCGCTGACGTCTGCCGGGAGGTCACCTGACCGTCCGGCTCCTCCCGCTGTAGCCTTTGGATGGGGAGCGGAGAGTGGCCGGGAGTCAGGTGTCAGGGCTCAGCCACCATGATATACAGTGGTCAGTTTACAGGGGGGGCGGCAGAAACTGGCAGGATCAGCCAGGTATTTCAGGTCATACAGGGGGCCAAATCGCACAGCACAAGCACTGTGCTGTAGAACATGCTTTAACCACTTCAATACCGCACATAGACATATGACGTCCACAGAAGGGATCTCCCATCCCGGGTGGACGTCGTATGACGTCCTGTACTTTGTGCAGTGATATCTGAATGATGGGTGCAGCTAGAGACATCAGTCAGATATCATTGTGTTCGGCGGCGATCCTGCGCACCATAAGAACAATCATAGCGGCGGTTCCACCGCTTGATTGTTCTTATAGGCGGCGGGAAGGGACACCCCACCCCCCACCGCCATCCGGTGCTTCTCGGGCCTCTCCCGTGCCATCAGGGGCCCGGAGAAAGAATCGCCCAGCGCCAGATAGGAAGCATAGAGATGACTGGTGACCATCTGACATCATGACCGTCGGAGGCCCAGGCACGATGTGATGACATTACGCCCGGGTACCGGAATTTAAACAAAGCCGCAATTGCGGCTAGTAAGCATGAGTTTGTGAAAAAAAATTCACGATCTCATGCTTTCCAGCCTGGAGGAGAGATGCGGGGTCTTATTGACCCTGCATCTCTCCTTAAAGTGGACCTGTCACACACCTTTCCTATTACAAGGGATGTTTACATTCCTTGTAATAGGAATAAAAGTGATCAAAAAAACTAAATGTAAAAAAAGTGTGTATATATATATATATATATATATATATATATATATATATATATATATATATATATATATATATATATATATATATATATATATATATATATATATATATATATATATATATATAATATGCTGATAAAACAAAGTCTGTGTTCTCCAGATCAGTCCTAAGCCCTGGGGCCCCTCACCATGTGTAAATGATAAATCTGGGTGACTCAAACTGTAAACACGGTTATATGTATACACACACGGTATGATAAAATGTGTGTCCATTCTAGTGAATTTGTTTGTGTCTCAGTTACCAGGTAAAGTTTATTTATTTTTATTTTTTGTACAGCGTGTGACTCTGAGACGCTGTTTGCACAATGGGTGTGAATATACGGGGTATTTAATCTTTATCTTGTGATGCCTTTACTCAAGCTCTGCAGACTGTTTATATATCTCTGTTATCTTTCCTGCTCCCGGTATCCGTGTGCTGGGCACTGCCCGCTGTACAAGATCAATATTGGGGGGGGGGGGGGGGGATAAATACAGATGTGTACTTTCCATATCTCATCTCTGTCTATATCTCATCCTTCCATTGCAGACATGGATCAGAACCGCTGTCCAAACCAAAATTCATTGAGGCCGACAAGTATTTCCTCCCATTTGAGCTGGCTTGTCAGACAAAGGCCCCCCGCATTGTCAGCACCTCCCTGGACTGCTTGCAGGTAAGGTCTGGGGTAACTGTACCCCTGTATCGCTCTATGGAAGATAAATGTGGCGGTTCTTGCTGGATTTAGGTTTTCATGTTATGACAATCCTTTGGAAAGAATTACCGTATTTATCGCGGTATAACGCGCTCTGGCGTATACCGCGCACCCCCAAAGTGGCCCCCAATCCTGTGGGAAAAAAAGATTTTTTGTTTTTTTGTACTTACAGTTTTGGTGTCTTGCGCGGCGTCCATCTGCGGCCTCGTCGGGTCCGGCGTCCTTCTGCGGCTTCGGGTGTCCGTCTTCGGCGGGTCCGGTGTCCGTCTTCGGCGGGTCCGGTGTCCATCTTCGGCGGGTCCGGTGTCCATCTTCGGCGGGTCCGGCGTCCATCTTCGGCGGGTCCGGCGTCCATCTTCGGCGGGTCCGGCGTCCATCTTCGGCGGGTCCGGCGTCCATCTTCGGCGGGTCCGGCGTCCATCTTCGGCGGGTCCGGCGTCCATCTTCGGCGGGTCCGGCGTCCATCTTCGGCGGGTCCGGCGTCCATCTTCGGCGGGTCCGGCGTCCATCTGCGGCGTCCTCCCGCTCTTTTCCCGCCACGACTTTGAATACTGTGCCCGCATATAGCGAGCACAGTACACTCGTGAATCTTCGGGCAGGCTCGGGCGCCTCTCGCACTGACTTCCTGTACGCTCAGGACGTCAGTACGAGAGGCGCCGAGACTGCCCGAAGATTCACGAGTGTACTGCGCTCGCTATATGCGGGCGCAGTATTCAAACTCGTGGCGGGAAAGCGGGTATCGGCGTATATCGCGCACCCACGATTTTGCCCTGATTTTCAGGGCAAAATAGTGCGCGGTATACGCCGATAAATACGGTACTCCTTTTTGCTTTCATTTCTTCTGCCTAGTTGTGTGGCCAGGCGGCTTGAGCTTGGTAGAACATTTATCGACATGGAACTGGGAAGCAAGGGTTAAAGTGGTTGTGAAGGCTGAAGGTTTTTTACCTTCACTTGAAGAGTGAAAAAAATTCAGCTTAACGGTACCACTTAAGCCCCGGACCAAAATGCAGCTAAAAGCCCAGGCCAGGTTTTGCGATTCGGCACTGCGTCGCTTTAACAGACAATTGCGCGGTCGTGCGACGTTGCTCCCAAACAAAATTGACGTCCTTTTTTTTCCCACAAATAGAGCTTTCTTTTGGTGGTATTTGATCACCTCTGCGGTTTTTTATTTTTTGCGCTATAAACAAAAATAAAGCGACAATTTTGAAAAAAATTAAATATTTTTTACTTTTTGCTATAATAAATATTCCCCAAAAAAAAAAATATATATATATATATATATATATATATATATATATATATATATATATATATATATATATATATATATATATATATATATATATATATATACACACACACACATACACATACACATACACATACACATACACACACACACACACATACACATACACATACACATACACATACACACACACATACACATACACATACACATACACACATATATATATATATATATATATATATATATATATATATATATATATATATATATATATATAATAAAAAAAAAAAAAATTTCCTCCAGTTTAGGCCGATACGTATTCTTCTACATATTCTTGGTAAAAAAAATCGCAATAAGCGTTTATCGGTTGGTTTGCGCAAAATGTATAGTGTTTACAAAATAGGGGATAGTTTTATTGCATTTTTATTAATTTTTTTTTTTTTTTTTTTTTACTACCAATGGCGGCGATCAGCGTTTTTTTTTTTTTTTTTTTTTTTTTTTTGTGACATTATGGCGGACACTTCGGACAATTTTGACACATTTTTGGGACCATTGTCATTTTCACAGCAAAAAATGCATTTAAAATGCATTGTTTATTGTGAAAATGACAGTTGCAGTTTGGGAGTTAACCACAGGGGGCGCTGAAGGGGTTATGTTTCACCTAGTGTGTGTTTACAACTGTAGGGGGGTGTGGCTGTAGGTGTGACGTCATCGATTGAGTCTCCCTATAAAGGGGTGACACATTCGATGCAGCCGCCACAGTGAAGCACGGGGAAGCCGTGTTTACGTACGGCTCTCCCCGTCCTTCAGCTCCGAGGAGCGATCGCGGGGGGGTGGCTAGAAACAAATAGCCACCCCCTCATCCCGGATCGCTACTGACCGCCGCATGGCAGGGACATATGGGTACGCCCATCTGCCTGTACGTGCCATTCTGTGGACATGTATATATACACGTGGCGGTCGTTAAGTGGTTAATCACCTATTTTTAGCCCCCCCATTGCAAGATATGACTAATAATTATATGTACCTCCGGGAGCCCCAGGAACACACTGCCTAAGAGAGCGACTTTAAAAAGTTTGAAGTTGAGATCTTTTCTTTGAGTCCAGCGACTTAGCACTACTTTATTTTTATTTTTTGATAAGCTACTAAGCAAACACCGTGTCATACTGTATAGAGCATTGAAGGCCATTTCCTGACGTGTAAGCTCTGGCACAGAGAAACCTAACACTTTATGACTTTTTATGGGTCTCTGAGAAGGCGGCTGTATAACGATCTCCTCTTCTTCTTGCAGAAATTGATTGCATATGGGCACATCACCGGAAATGCTCCGGATAAAGGCATCGCGGGGAAACGACTCATCGACCGCATAGTGGACACCATCTGTAACTGTTTCCAGGGCCCCCAGACAGATGAGGGTGTACAACTTCAGATCATAAAGGTACAAGAATTTGTATTTTATTTTTTTACGATGAGCGCTGTTTGTGTAATCCTACCCTGTCCTCTCCCTGAAAAACACATTCTCTTCTAAAACACGCCCTAAAAATAAAAATCACCTCTTACCCGAGCAATCCTTCAAGTTACAATTGAACTGCATGTTGCATGATCCATCCATTTTTAGGGTGCAGCATGTAACATGTTCCCAATGCTGTGGCCGCTGCCCACCCCTCCATGTGGCAGCAGTACAGGAAGAAGTTTCCCGTACCAACTGTCACTTTTTTTTAAATCTGCATGGCCATGCGGGGCTTCGCCCACACAGCTCTGCATGTGAATGAACTGCAGGCCCCGACACCTTAGCGGCTGTCGGCTTGTAGTCCTCAATTAACTACCGCGGCCTTGTGGAGCCTTAAAGTGGTAGATCTCCACCACTTTAAGGTTGCCTACACCTGCTTTACAAGCTCCAAAATAAAAATATAATGCACATTTTATTTTTATTTTTTGCAGTCCTTTTTCTTTTATTTTTAAAGGTAAACTTATCCTTTTACCTCTCCAAGGGACCAAGTTCATATAGCATAGAGCGATCAGTGCTGTTAGGCTATGTCCTGTGCACAGACATGCACACAAAAAAAAATAAAGGAGATGTAGAGCCAAAGCTCTTGACCCTTCTTCTCCTGGGTCACAGGAGTGCAATTAGATCTGCGCTCCTGTGACCCAGATTCAGCCGACAGCAGGCGTCACTCACCCGCTCCAGACTCCTGGAAAGATCCCGACTTTATTATCGGGATCCACCCTGATACCTGGACTGGCAGCTGACTCAGCCTCTCTTAGTGAGATGCTGAAAGCCTGAGTCAGATGCTCTTGTCCCCTTTACAGCCTGGCGCCCCAGTGAGCACTGGAGGGGCAGAGAGCCGATGACTGACACTGAAGACCGAGCAACCAGCGGTCTTTGATCGCTCGGTTCTTAGAGGCGACGGGGGGGACACATGCGATATGTATGTATGTAGGTTTTTTACTATTCCCATACGTCTTTCAAATTTTAACATTTTCCACTAAAACACAAGTAGGTAGATTCAGAAAGAGTTAGGCCGGCCGGCTTATCAGTAGATAAGCCGACCTAACTCAGAATCTACGCCGACTTATGTTTAAGCGTATGCTCAAACAGAGATACGCTTAAACAAATCTAAGATACAACGGCTTGCGCCGTCCTATCTTAGATTGCAATATTTCGGATGGCCGCTAGGTGGCGCTTCCATTGCGGTCGGCGTAGAATATGTAAATGAGGAGATACGCCGATTCACGAACGTACGCCCGGCCGACGCAGTACTTTTACGCAGTTTACGTTGGAGATAGGCTGCCTAAAGTTGGAGCTTAGCCCTCATGGAATAGTAATGTCAAGTATGGCCGCCGTTCCCGCGTCGAAATTCGAATTTTTTACGTTGTTTGCGTAAGTCGTCCGTGAATCGGGATTTACGTCGTTTACGTCCACGTCGAAATCAATAGGCCCGTGTGGCGTACTTAGCCGCAATGCACACTGGGAAATGTAGGCGCCCGGCGCATGCGCAGTTCGAAAAAAGACGTAAGGTCAAGCACTATTAACATAAAACACGCCCCCCCCAAACACATTTGAATTAGGCGCCCTTAGGCCCGCCGATTTTGGCTACGCCGCCGTAACTTAGCAGGTAAGTACATTGTGAATCATGTGCTTGCCTAGCTAACTTACGGCGGCGTAGCCTAAACACACTAAGCTACGCCGCCGCAAGTTTACACCATTGTGTGTGAATCTACCTAAAGGTCTCTGGGAACAATGTCACATGTCTGATACTGCTCCTTTTTTTGAGGTGAGCATGTAGGTTTATCCCAAAGATTCAAATGTCATAAAAGAACGTTCTGGCAGCATGGAGCTTCCTGGGCTGCTAAAATAAGATTGCAGAAGATCGATCGAGCAGTAAAGTCCTTCACGGCAGTTGTAAACCATGGGCTGGATTCAAGAAGCAATTGCGCCTGTGTAACCATAGTTACACAGCGCAATTGCTTACTTGCCCCGGCGTAACGAATGCTCCTGATTCAGGAACCTCGTTACGCCGACTGCAGCCTAAGATATGCGCGGCATAAGGCTCTTATGCCCGCATATCTTAGGCTGCATTCTTGCGATGGCCGCTAGGTGGCGTTCCCGTTGTGCTCAGCGTATAGTATGCAAATTGCATACTAACGCCGATTCACAACGTTACGCGAGCCCTGCGTACGCAGTTTACGTACGGCGTTTTTCGCGTAAGGCTGCCCCTGCTATTAGCAGGGGCAGCCAATGTTACGCATACCCGTCGTTCCCGCGTCGCAAAATTTCAAGTTTGCGTAAGTGATTCGTGAATGGCGCTGGACGCCATTCACGTTCACTTTGAAGCAAATGACGTCCTTGCGACGTCATTTGCCGCAATGCACGTCGGGATAGTTTCCCGACGGAGCATGCGCTCTACGATCGGCGCGGGAACGCGCATAATTTAAATGATTCCCGCCCCCTACGGGATCATTTAAATTGCGCGCGCTTACGCCGGGCATTTTGCCGGCGCGCCCACGCAATTTACGGAGCTACTGCTCCGTGAATCAAGGGCAGCGCAGTAAATTTGCGGGGGCGCAGGGCAACGTTTTTGTAAAACGTTTTTGTAAAAAAAAAGCGCAAATCTACCTGAATCCAGCCCCATGTCTCCTGCTTTGTGTGGTGACAAGCTGCTTATCGGTTCCGCCATGGAATGACGTGGGATATGTATCCTCTGACCCATGAGAAGGGATATGAAATGGGATTTTAGATGTTTTTTTTTCCTTTTTCAGGTCTGAAAAGTGTTGCTGGTTTTAATGTCTCCTTAATTTTAGGCTCTGCTGACGGTCGTCACCTCCCCGTATGTGGAGATCCATGAGGCCACCATTCTCCAGACTGTTAGGACCTGTTACAACATTTATCTGGCCAGCAAAAACTTGGTGAATCAGACTACCGCCAAAGCTACACTGACCCAGATGCTGAACGTCATCTTCGCCCGTATGGAAATGCAGGTGATAAGAGACATACAGGCTCATGTCTGGGTGATGGAGGGGTTTACACCTGATTCGTGTGCAGTGATGTATGGCTGGAATGTTCTTGGATAATTCGGAAATCTCACCTTTTGCTAATGATGGAGGTTTTCATTGGTGGAAGAAGACTACTAAATGTGTTTGTTTTTTTTTTTTTTTCCTCCTCCTACAGTCCCAAGAGTTCCAGGATCATGAAAAGCAACAACTGAAGCTGTATTCTCCTGCGTCTCAGAAAATTGCTGGTTCTCCACAAGTTACACCCAGATTACACAGAGGCCAGCTTAGTGGATCCCCTATACCCAACAAACAGGATGTCACAAATGGTGTTCAGAACCAAGAAGAGGTTTCACAAGTAGATGGCAGGACAAGTGGGGAGACACCCCCTGTAGTGTCAGGTAAGGGTTTGTCTGCTGGAATTCTGTGTTTTGATTTCATTGAAAACTGTCTAACTGATCATGTGTATGCAGGACTGGAGAATATGACTGCTCCTGTAGAGGAGATACCATCTCAACAGCAAGGGCTGCAGGAGGCTCCATCTCCTCACGGTGGGCAGCAGCAGCAGGCTCCATCTCCTCACGGTGGGCAGCAGCAGCAGGCTCCATCTCCTCACGGTGGGCAGCAGCAGCAGGCTCCATCTCCTCACGGTGGGCAGCAGCAGCAGGCTCCATCTCCTCACGGTGGGCAGCAGCAGGAGGCTCCATCTCCTCACGGTGGGCAGCAGCAGCAGCAGGAGGCTCCATCTCCTCACGGTGGGCAGCAGCAGGAGGCTCCATCTCCTCACGGTGGGCAGCAGCAGGAGGCTCCATCTCCTCACGGTGGGCAGCAGCAGCAGCAGGAGGCTCCATCTCCTCACGGTGGGCAGCAGCAGCAGCAGGAGGCTCCATCTCCTCACGGTGGGCAGCAGCAGGAGGCTCCATCTCCTCACGGTGGGCAGCAGCAGCAGGAGGCTCCATCTCCTCACGGTGGGCAGCAGCAGCAGCAGGAGGCTCCATCTCCTCACGGTGGGCAGCAGCAGCAGGAGGCGCCATCTCCTCACGGTGGGCAGCAGGAGGCGCCATCTCCTCACGGTGGGCAGCAGGAGGCGCCATCTCCTCACGGTGGGCAGCAGGAGGCGCCATCTCCTCACGGTGGGCAGCAGGAGGCGCCATCTCCTCGCGGTGGGCTGGTCCCACAGAGTCCAGAATCCTATACTCAAGGTTTGTATGCCCCCTCTGTTTGTATGCCCCCTCTGTTTGTATGCCCCCTCTGTTTGTATGCCCCCTCTGTTTGTATGCCCCCTCTGTTTGTATGCCCCCTCTGTTTGTATGCCCCCTCTGTTTGTATGCCCCCTCTGTTTGTATGCCCCCTCTGTTTGTATGCCCCCTCTGTTTGTATGCCTCCTCTGTTTGTATGCCTCCTCTGTTTGGGTGTGTTTAGTGATATTGTTAAAAAACCTAATACTTACCTGAGCCCATCTCCATCCAGCGATGTTGGAGTGTCTCGGCTGCCCGGGACTCTCCCTCATTGGTTGAGACGGCCGCATGGTGGCATTGTTTGATTAACAGCAGGGTAAAACAAAGTCAGTGAGCCAATGAGGAGAGAGTGGGACTGAATGGACACAGAGCAGGGACTCAGTTAGGGTGCCCCCATAGCAAGCTGCTTGTGTAGGGGCGCTCGGCAGGGGTGAAGAGCCAGAAGCGCCAACGAGGGACCCATGTGTTGTGTTTTTTTTTTTTTTTTTTTTTTAAGGAGTATTTGGGCTGCTCCAAAACCACTGCACAGAGCAGGCAAGTATAATATGTTTGTTATTTTTAAAGGAAAAAAATGCTGAGACTTTAGTGTCACTTTAAATATCCAGCAGAGCTTCTCCTGGCCACTAACGTATTGAGATCTAATGGGAGTTAGGATGAATGTTGTCAGAGAAGTCACTTGTTGGTAATGAGTGCGCACACACATATATATATTATTGTATATATCTTTGCAGACGTGAAAGTACCAATCAGTGTTCCGGGTGAGCCAGAAGTTGCTGGCTTTTCTCCCCCTGACAGTGTTCAGACCAATGGGATCGCAGACGACAGACAGTCGGTGTCTTCTACAGATAATCTGGTATGTGGTATATGGCAGAGTATCCACTGAGTTTGTACTTTTGTTCCCTATTAAAGCGGAGTTCCACCCAAAAGTGGAACTTCCGCTTTAAACACTCCTTGCCCCCTTACATGCCACATTTGGCAAGTATTTTTTTTTTTTTTGGGGGGGGGGGGGCTTCCTGTCCCACTTCCTCCTTCCTTCTACGGGCCGCCTAGGCGGCAACTCCTCTCTCCCTAGGCAGTTCCTCCCTCTAGGCCAGGGGTGTCAAACTCAATTTCATTGTGGGCCGCATTATGATTGCCCTCAAAAGGGCCAGTTGTATCTGTAAGATTAGATGTCCAGTGCATCCCCTCCCCTTACATTAGATGTCAAGAGCCTCCCCACCAATAGAAGTTGAGTCCCCCACTCTCGCTTACATCACAGTGCACCCCCCTTACCTTATGCTGCTGCTGGGAAGAAGCTGGATGCATTGCTTGAAAGCAGAAAGTAAGGGTCTGGAATAGGACCAGAAGAGAGCTGTTGCATGAAATGGCCTGGAGGGCTGGATTCGGCCTGCGGGCCTTGTTTTTGACACCTGTGCTATAGAGGAATTTGGTCTGGAACTGTTTCTACCTTTTAAAGTGGCCACCTGCATAGAGTGGGGAACCCTTCTATGTTGTATGGCTAAGGAAAGTGATTGCACAGGAATTCAGCTGGGAAGACGACCCACCCTTGCTGTGACCCCTGATCTGCTGGATAAGAGGTTTCTCCCTGCCCCTCTGGGGTAGAGCCAGTAGGGTAGGTCTTGGTGCCCAACCTACAATCATCAGTACATATACTCCATTCATCATTCCAATTTTCATCAGCTTTCCATAGGCAAGACATATACCCTGCCATTAATGCCATTTCCCTATTGGTGAGATACATACTGCACCATTAAAGGAGAAGTCAAGCCTGAGCTTTTCAGGCTGGACTTCTCCCCTGGGTCACAGGAGTGTAATTTTGTTTTGCACTCCTGTGACCCGTTTTTTTTTCAGCGGAGATCGGTCTGAAGTCCGCTCTCCGCTGACGTCGCTGCCATAAGTCTAGGCAGTGCGTCATCCCAACTTCAGAAGTCTGGATCCCCCAGCTGCCTTGATTGATGGCAGCCTCAACATCTCAGCGAGCTGCTGAGACGGCCTCTCCCTGCCCCTCCACAGCTCAGTGCTCCAGTGAGCGTGGAGGAACGATGCTGACTGACAGTCGACAGCTATCCTCTCGGATCTGTGAAAACCGAGCCATCGACTGTGTTCGGTAGCTCGGCTCTCAGTGCAGAGATGGCGAGGGACAGCTGCAGCGTCGGTCTGATGCTCCATCCACTGAGGTAAGTATGAATAAGAGGGGAAAAAAAAACATACTATTTTTTTTTTAATGCCATTTCCCCAGCATATGCATAGGTGGGATACATACCACACCATTAATGCCATTTCCCCAGCTACCCATTGGCAGGGCAAATACCCCATATGTGGTCCTGTTTTTCCACTTGCCCATAGGCAGGGCATATACCCCATTCTTCTTGCCACTGCCCTAACCTCCTATAGCCTATCCATCATGCTGTTTTTCTAGCCTCCCATGGGTGGAATATATATATATATATATATATATATATATATATATATATATATATATATATATATATATATATATATATATATATATATATATCTATAATTATCCATCATGGTGTTTCCCTAGTCTCCAATAGGTAGGACATACGCCCCATCAGTCACGCTGTTGCCCTGGTATTCTTGGTAAAAAAAAAAAAATTACTTGCATTACATAAAAAATAACCTTGTTGCCGTTCTGTTTTTTCATTCTCGGGAATTGCCTATTATTATTATTATTATTATTATTATTATTATTACTAAACCCTTGTTGCCGTTCTGTTTTTTCATGCTCGGGAATTGCCTTTTTTATTATTATTATTATTATTATTATTATTATTATTATTATACCCTTGTTGCCGTTTTTTTTTTTTTTTTTTTTTCATGCTATGAAATTACTTATTATTATTATTATTATTATTATCTGTGCAGGAATTGGACTCCCTACCCGGCCAGCATGCTGGTGCTAAATTTAGCCACATTCTCCAGAAAGATGCTTTCTTGGTGTTCCGTTCACTCTGCAAGCTGTCCATGAAACCCCTGGGAGACGGTCCCCCGGACCCCAAGTATGTCGGCTTTCTTTTCGTTGATTGGAGAATACTATATGTCATACAATTTGTCTGAAGTTGTCTTGCGTGTATCGAGCCAAAGGTTGCCTAGTTTTTCAAAGAGTAGATCAGAGTGGAAATGTTTTGATACTGTTAAATTGATTGGGTTTAGTTCCACTTTGATTTACTTCTGCTGGGGCTCTGGGCTTCAGCAAGAAGAAACCAGAGCAATGCTGGGGGTAATTTACAGCACACACTAATATTGGTAGCATCATTAATGTGGAATGTATATTTCCTGCTAAAGAACATTATTTTTAGCAAGTTGTTGCGGGTAAAGTTCCGCTTTAAAGCGGAGGAGTAGAGCAAGAGAGTCTCTGCTCACGGAGCTTTGAGAGCCGAGCGATCGGTGGTGTTCGATTGCTCGGTTCTCAGTGTCGGGGGGAAGTAAATGATGTGTAGGATGTGGCCCAGCAGATAATTCTGTGTTGTTTTTTTTTTTTTTTTTTTTTTATCCTTTGTTCAGATCTCATGAACTCCGCTCCAAGGTCATCTCCCTGCAGCTCCTCTTGTCAGTATTGCAGAGTGCCGGCCCCGTCTTCAGGACCCATGAAATGTTCATCAATGCCATTAAGCAATATCTTTGTGTAGCCTTATCCAAGAATGGTGTGTCTGGCGTGCCTGACGTCTTTGAGCTGTCCCTGGCCATATTCCTGAGCCTCCTCTCCAACTTCAAAATGCACTTAAAAATGCAGGTGGAGGTAAGCTTGGTCCAGCTATACTCTACAGTAGATGTTTGATCAGCACAGGCAGCCAATCGGCAGCGGAGAAGTCCTGAGATCAGAGTACAATAGCGCAGCGGGGAGGATTCCTCCATCCACCTTAAATGTGTGGATGTGGGAATCCTTTATTTAATTTTTTTTGATCCGCTGTTTTATTCACTGTGTTCTCCCGGCTGGGATGACCATTCTATGAATGAAGGTAAAAAAAAAAAACCTGTGTGCATCAGCCCCCCTAATACTTGCCTGAGCCCCATCTCGAAGCAGCAATGTCCACAAGAGCCTTGCCTCCCCGGGACTCGCACTCCTGATTGGGTTTTTGGCAGAAGCCATTGGCTCCCGCTGCTGTCAATCGCAGTCAGGGAGCCAATCGGGAGAGGATGGGGCTGAGCCACGGCTCCATGTGTGAATGGACACACACAGCCATGGTTCAAGAGCACGCGTGCTTGGGTGCCCCAACCAGCAAGCTGCTTGCTGTGGGGGCACCCGGCAGGAGGGAGGAGCCAGGAGCACTGTTGTGGGACCCGAGATGAGGAAGATCGGGGCCACTCTGTGCAAAACCATTACACAGAGCAGGTAAGTATAACATGTTTGTTTACTTAAGGCCCCTTTCACACTGGGGCATTTTTCGAGCAAATCCTCATCTGCAATCCCAATGTGCTGGTAAAGCACCGCTAAGACCCTAACGTTTAGGGCGTTTTTACAGTGCCTCAGTGTGAAAGGGTAAGGCGTTTTTACAGCGCTTTCAATTCATTACTATGGAGAGGGGCATTTTTGGAGCGTTTTTTTTTTCAGCGCCCAAAAGCTGCTCCAAAGATGCTGCTTGCAGGACTTATCTCAACGCAGCGCCAGTGCAACGCCTCAGTGTGAAAGGGTAAGGCGTTTTTACAGCGCTATCAATTCATTTCAATGGGGAGGGGCGTTTTTGGAGCATTTTTTTCAGCGAGCAAAAGCTGCTCCAAAGATGCTGCTTGCAGGACTCAGTGTGAAAGGGTCCATTGAGATGCATGGAGAGCGTTTTAATGGCGCTATTTTCAAAGCTGTAAAAACGCTTCAGTGTGAAAGGGGTCTAAGGAGCAGCAGCCACCGCAGTTGTACTTTGGCAAAGTGGCTGCTTCCCGTGAATCGCCATCATTGTACATCGGCTCGTACACGGCCAACTGTGTGGACGTGCTGGCACTGGCCATCAGGGGAGCCAATCAGCGGGTGTGGCGGACTCGATGTCTGCCAGTCACCCGCGATTGCCAGTCACCCGCGATCGTTCCCCCAAAGTGACAGAATGGCCATTCAGGGGGAAAATCTTCCAGTCCTTAAGTGGTTTAAAAAAAAAAAAACACCGGACTTTAATATCACTTTAATTTCTGTAATCTCTTTCATTGTAGGTGTTTTTTAAAGAAATCTTTTTAAATATATTGGAGACCTCATCAAGTTCCTTTGAGCACAAGTGGATGGTGATCCAGACGCTGACCAGGATCTGTGCAGGTATCTCAAAGCCAACATCCGTTACCAAATTCCTCTGTGATTTCACTCTCCCATCCAGATCATGGAAAATCTACTGGTGTCTCATGTGACATCGGAACGGTGGTGTCTGTGTTTTCGAATTTGCAGAGGCACCCTGTGATTTCACCCTTACATCCAGACATGGGGAGACCACTAGTGTGTCATGTAAAATCATCAGAACTAACCGCGATCTTCATGTTTTTTAAATTTTGCATTACAGCAGACGTCTAGATTGTAGGCGGTCGGATTTTCCAACAACGGATTATCCATTAGGAATTGTGTGATGGCAGGCCGATCGCGTGTACGAGGCTTTACTCTGTCACCAGAACTAGTGTTCACATTTGAAGATCTTCCATCTATTCTTCTGGTGATAATTCTAAAATTTGGGATTTTATTTTTATTGGTGATGACGGTAATTAGGAGAAATGGGGTGAATCTCACAAAGGACCACACAGGTGTTGTAATCCCACCTCACTAAATCTGAAACAAAAAAAAGTGTTGCTTTAAAGCTTCACCCAAAAAACAAGTATATAACATTACATTCAGTATACCTCAAACATGTACAGTATGCCGTGTTTTTTTTTTTTTTTCTTTGGGGGGGGTGTACATACGGTATTATCGGTATTTTCCTCCCGGCTTCCGGGTACTCGCTCCCGCGGGAGTGGACGTTCCTGTGCAGTGCCGCAATGTCATCTGGGACTTTGCCCATATGATTGACGTGCCTGAGAAAAACTCCCCCCGGCTGATAAGGAGCGTCACGACTTTCCGAAAGTAGCCGAACCGCGAGAAGCCGTGTAGAGCTGACTGCGAAGGCGCCGTATAGAGCCGACTCGCGGTTCGGCTACTTTCGCAAAGTTGTGACGAAAGTTCCCAATGACATTGCGGCACTGCACAGGAACGCCCACACCCGCGGGAGCGAGTACCCGGAAGCCGGGAGGAAAATACCGATAATACCGTATGTACACCCCCCCCCCCCCCAAAAAAACGCATACTGTACATGTTTGAGGTATACTGAATGTAATGTTTTATATACTTGTTTTTTAGGTGAACCTCCGCTTTAAAGCAGAAAATTAAAAGTCAGCCGCTACGAACACTGTAGCTGCTGACTTTTAATAAGGACACTTACCTGTCCTAGCCGCCAGCGATGTCTGCCCCCGCCGAGGCCGATCCTCGATCCTAGCAGCTCCAAGCGCCGCCATCCACAGTAAGGGAAACAGGCAGTGAAGCGGTACAGCTTCACTGCCCGTTTCCTACTGCGCATGCACGAGCAGCGCGGCGCTTTGTGAATGGGCCGGCTGCTTTCTGGGACACACACAGTTCCCAGAATGCAGCGCGCCCCATTCACAAGAAGACACCCAGTGTAGGAGGAGGAAGAGAATCCACTGCAGAGGATGAAGAGGCAGATTCGGCACTTCCGCATAGCAACAGCTATTTAGGGTGTGTAAAAAAAATGTTTTTTTTTTTTTTTTTTTGGTGGAATATTTTTTTTCAGGTGGAACCTCCACTTTAAAGCGGGAGTTCACCCAATTCCTTTTTTTTTCTATTTTCCCCTTAGATTCCTGCTCGTTGTGTCTAGGGGAATCGGCTATTTGTTTTAAAATATGATCCGTATTTACCCGTTTTCGAGATGCATCTTCTTCCGTCGCTTCCGGGTATGGGTCTTCGGGAGCGGGCGTTCCTTCTTGATTGACAGTCTTCCGAGAGGCTTCCGACGGTCGCATCCATCGCGTCACTCGTAGCCGAAAGAAGCCGAACGTCGGTGCGGCTCTATACTGCGCCTGCGCACCGACGTTCGGCTTCTTTCGGAAAATCCTGACGCGATGGATGCGACCGTCGGAAGCCTCTCGGAAGACTGTCAATCAAAAAGGAACGCCCAGTCCCGCAGCCCATACCCGAAAGCGGCGGAGAAGATGCATCTCGTAAACGGGTAAGTACGGATCATATTTTAAAACAACTAGCCGATTCCCCTAGACAAAACGAGCAGGAATCTAAGGGGAAAATGTGTAAGCTATGGGTGAACCTCCGCTTTAAGTACAAGAAAATTGGTAATACTTTAGTAGAATTTTTATTCGTACTATACGATCTGGATTTTTATTTTATTTTTTTACACAAAATGTTTATGGTAGCTTTTTCCCAAATAGTAATATCGTTTTGCAGATTTTGGTGATGTGTATATTGACTAAATTCATCTTTTGTAACCTGGGTCTATTACATTTTCATAATAAAGAATAGTAATAATAACCTAAAGAATAACCTAATAAAGAATTCTGTAACATCTCTGCATTGTCTTCTGTCTCAGATGCGCAGTGTGTGGTGGACATCTATGTGAATTATGACTGTGACCTCAATGCTGCTAATATTTTTGAACGACTTGTAAACGACTTGTCCAAAATTGCTCAGGGAAGAAGTGGCCATGAGCTGGGGATGAGCCCCCTGCAGGTGAGGGCGGGAGCAGGCAGTAGGTAATACTGCTGGTTGGATTATGTCTTGATTTTGCTTATCACCTGGTCATCATGTCACCCTTGTGTGTCCTCCATACAGGAGATCAGCCTGAGGAAGAAAGGCCTGGAGTGTCTGGTCTCCATATTAAAGTGTATGGTGGAATGGAGCAAAGATATTTACATCAACCCCAACCACCAAACTACCCCCGGTAAGCTATTCTTTACTGGTGCTTTGTTTTATATTGTCAGGCAATTGCGTCATAGCTGCGGTTTGTTCAAGAATGGTTGCAATGCTCCCAATATTTAGACCGTGGTTACAGACTGACTTGCGATCTCTTCCGAATTCTTCAGGTCCAGAGAAACCCTGCGATCCTGAGACCAGTGAAAATAAAACACCGGAAATATTGGGCCGCAGAAGCAGTGCCAGCTCAGTGGATTCCTCGGTGTCTTCATTGATTGGAAGCGCGGGCTCTCAGACCTCCGTCCCAGATTACCCGGAACAGTTTGAGGTCATCAAACAGCAGAAGGAAATCATTGAGCACGGCATTGAACTGTGAGTAGAAATTTTTACACAACGTTTTCCTGCAGATCCTGGAGCTTTAAGCTGCTTTCACATTGGGCAGCGGAGGTGCGGTGACGGTATAGCCGCGCTATTTTTAGCGCGGCTATACCGTCGTATTTACCGCGATATTCGGGTGCTAGCGGTGAGGTTTTAACCCCCGCTAGCAGCCGAAAAAGGGTTAATACCGCCCGCAATGCGCCTCTGCAGAGGCGCATTGCGGGGGCTGGTATTACCGTGGTTTCCCATTGATTTCCATGGGAAGGCGTGGTATAGGAGCGGTAAACACCCCGCTCCTATACCGCTCCAAAGATGCGGCTAGCAGGACTTTTGGAGCGGTCCTGCTACCGCACCGCTTCAGTGGGTAAGCCTTCGGGCTTTCACATTGAAGCCTGCATGGCAAGATATATTCATGCGGTATAGCAGCGATATTTTTAGCGCTGTACCGCATGAATAACGCCTCAATGTGAAAGGGGCCTCACTGCTTGCCTGTGCAGTGGTAACAATGTATGACTGGTGTACAGAATATTAGAACCCTATTGGCGCTTTCCTAAAATAGTGGTAAGATATTTCAGTGAGAGCTGCTACAACATCAGATTACATGCAGCGTGTTCATTTTTGTATATTTATTTCACTTTGCTAACATTCAGATTAAATCACCAGATATCGCTGTGTATTTTTAGCTGCTCGCATCCCTTTTAGCTGATTTTTTATTTTCTATTTTAAAGGTTTAATCGGAAGCCAAAAAGAGGGATTCAGTATCTGCAGGAGCAGGGAATGCTGGGAAATGCACCTCCAGACATTGCTCAGTTTTTTCACCAAGAGGACCGGCTGGATTTTGTAAGTGCCTGCTATTCCTGTCCACTATTGCCAGAGCAGTGTTTTTTTCTTGGGGGTAACAAGGCTTTTCCTCATCGTGCATCAGCCTGTCTGTGGGAGGATAAACACTGGGACTGACTGCACCCCCATAGACCGGCACTAGGGGCTGTTGTTCTTCTTTGTTATGCATAGAATGCATTAAGATTAACCACTTCAGTCCCAGACCTTATTGCTGGTCAAAGACCTGAGCACTTTTTGCGATTCGACACTGCGTCGCTTTAACGAACAATTGCACGGTCGTGCGACGTGGCTCCCAAACTAAATTGGCGTAATTTTTTCCCCACAAATAGAGCTTTCTTTTGGTGGTATTTGATCACCTCTGCGGTTTTTAGTTTTTGCGCTATAAACAAAAATAGAGCGATAATTTTGAAAAAAAATGAATATTTTTTACCATAATAAATATCCCCCAAAAATGTAAAAACTATTATTTTTTCCTCAGTTTAGGCCGATACGTATTCTTCTACACATTTTTTTGTAAAATCTGACTTGTTATTGACGCAGTACAGGCCTGTAGATGGTCACTCCTGTGATTTTGATTCTCTTCCAGACTATGATCGGAGAATTCCTGGGAGAAAACAATCGCTTTAATAGAGAGGTGATGTACACCTATGTGGACCAGATGGATTTCCATGACAAGAACTTTATCTCCGCGCTGCGACTTTTCCTGCAAGGATTCCGATTACCTGGAGAAGCCCAGAAAATTGATCGGCTGATGGAGAAATTTGCGGCGAGATACTTGGAATGTAACCAGAGGTAATGCATAGGCTGTACATCTCTAGAGGGTGAAATCTTCGATGTCTATAGCTATGAGCTCATTCAGTTACAAATAGTTTAAGAATCAAAGTGAGAATTCACATAGGTCATACCATTTGTAACCATACTTGTTATTTGTACCGAAACTTCCTTTCATATGCCCATTACAAACATGCATAATTTTATATTTAAAATCTTTCTAATTTATGATAAAAACTACCCTTTGTGAAGTCTGACGTCATAACTTGGATGCAGAAAGCCCAGCTACAGCTGGACAACCGATCGTATTAAGAAAGGGGGTGGTGATGTCATGATCTCCACCTCATCCAATCGAAGAGGGCCTTGTAGTCATTGGAAAAAAATCCTAGGCCTTCTCTGACTGGCGGCAGTGCCGAGCGATCACCTGTGGTTACTAAGCGCAGCCACTCGGACCTGGAAGATTTTCATCTCATCCAGAGATTGGCATGGTATGAGATATGCACACTTACATTGGTCCAAGCTGGACCAACCTTATTATGCTTTAAAAATCTTACAAACGTCAGCATTGAAAGTAAGAAATTACCTATCCAAATATGTGATTAAAATTTCTGCTTTTTAGGTGTCTGATTTGTCCACTGCGATATCGAAGTCCCACTTTAAGTCGCTGATCGCCGCTATTACTAGTAAAAAATCTATCCCATAGTTTTATAGAGACTATAACTTTTGTGCAAACCAATCGATATACGATTATTGGGATTTCTATTTTTTTACCAAAAACATGTAGCAGAATACATATTGGCCTAAACTGATGAAGAGATTTGATTGTTTAAATTTTTTTATTGGATGCGTTTTATAACAAAGTAAAATAAAATATATATATATATATATATATATATATAAATATAAAATAAATTAATACATTTATAAATTTTATAATTTATTTATATATTTATATAAAACATTTTTTTGCTTGTAGCGGAATAAAATTAAAACCCAGAGGTGATCAAATACCACCAAAACAAAGCTCTATTTGGGGGGTAAACATATACTTTTTTTGGGGTACAGGGTCGCACGACCGCTCTATTGCCAGTTAAAATACCACAGTGCCGTATTGCAAAAAATGACCTGGTCATGAAGGGGGGGGGGGGTGAGGTTTAAATCTTCCGGACCTGAAGTGGTTAAATTTAAGTTTTACTCCAGGTTTCTTGTGACTTTTAAATGGTTCTTGAGGGCTAACCTGGTTAGGCTTTAATGGTGTATAATAACGTACCAATCCAGACTCTCCTTAAATCGGCATAAAGGTGTCAGAATGACAGCTCATTACCATATGTATGCTCTCTCAGATATTGAATGTGCTTATAGATTTACTTTTCTCTCTCTCCTCTAGACAGACGTTGTTTGCCAGTGCCGACACCGCATATGTCCTGGCCTACTCCATCATCATGCTCACCACAGATCTTCACAATCCTCAGGTGCGTTTTTATTGCACCCTCAGAATGTGTCGTCCTCATCCGTCCTCCAGATCATATAACAGTCTGTCTTTTTATTTTGCCAGGTGAAAAATAAAATGACGAAAGAACAATATATAAAAATGAACTGCGGTATTAATGACAGCAAAGACCTGCCTGAGGAGTACTTGTCCTCCATCTATGATGAGATCGAAGGCAAGAAGATTGCCATGAAGGAAACGAAGGAGCACACCATCGCCAACAAGTCTACAAAACCAGGTTAGTGTTTGGGGCATTGGGTCTTTATGATGTTGGCCCACCCAGAATTAATATTTGTATTTGGGTGGATGTCCGTGTTGAGTCACTTCCAGGTGCATGTAACTTTTTAGAAGATGGTTGTCTTTTTATATAGCAATCTTTTTTTTTTTCTCTATAATTCATTGAAGGGTATAGCTTAGTTTGTAGCTGTGTCCTTCTATGAACTCTGAGAAAAAGATTTTACGGTGAGTACAAAAATCAATTTTTTTTGCCTGGATGGGTTAAATTCTCACACTCTTATTTATTCAGGTGTTCCCAGTGAGAAGGAACGTCGCTTGTTGTACAATGTGGAGATGGAGCAGATGGCCAAAACAGCCAAGGCGCTGATGGAAGCCATTTGTCAAGAGAAAGCCCCGTTCACCAGCGCCACGCACCTGGAGCACGTCAGACCTATGTTCAAAGTAAGTGGTGTGTAAGCGAGACTTAGCCGCTGTATCTGCCTCCTTATACATTGTAGTGTATATAATACCCACACCCACCTAACAACTGTCCCTGAGCCACCCCCCATCAAATCATTCTCTGCAGCTATTACCTTTTGTACCACCACCATCTCCCTTTAGAATATCAGCTCTACGAGCAGGGCCCTCTTGTACCTTCTGTATTGAACTGTAATTGTGCTGCCCCCCCCTCTACATTGTAAAGTGCTGCGTAAACTGGTGGCGCAATATAAATTGTGTATTATAATAGAGCCACGGAAGTGTAGAGTACTCTGTGTTTTTATTATATTTTATTTCTTCTCTGCAGTTGGTATGGACTCCGCTGCTGGCTGCCTTCAGCATTGGCCTCCAGGACTGCGATGATAATGAAGTTGCTTATCTTTGTTTGGAGGGGATCCGCTGCGCCATTCGGATCTCGTGTATCTTCAGCATGCAGGTCAGTGCCTTCACTTTGTATTTACTTTCAGGTTTTATGAATGAGGAAATAAAATGAACAGCCATGACTAGGTAGGAATGGACGGAGATAATTGACGCACCCAAGACATCAGCCAAGATGGAACTGCTTACGGCCTCTACAACAAGGGGTGGGGCCTGATGTCAAGAAAGCAAGTTTCACTGGCTTAGGCTGGTAGTAGGTGCATTATGAATCATTATTGAGTCCATGGCACCTTCAGTATGCAGATCTGTATCTTGTAGTTGGAGCTCGGACACAACCTCCTGCTTCCACCAATGATCTGTTCACACCATGCTGGAATGCCCGCTTTGCACTGTGGCATATGCAGCTGTGTGATGTGCGACATTCCAGCTCAAAATGGAATTGCTGTATGCATCAGCCGCACTCCAAAACTTGTTGCTTTTATTGTAAAACAAAAAATACGGGGTACAAGCTGACGCGTTTCACACCAAACCTTCGTGCTTAGTCATAGCTTAGTAAGCTTGGTAGAAACAAAATTAATGGATCAAAAACGTTAAACGCTGGCGAGCAAAATTTTTTAGCGTTTATCGACGCTTGAGCGTTTTTACAGCTGAAGAACGTCTCTCGGAACCCACTAGTTTGTGGTTTTATTTACTGCTCAAAAATGCCACTGCCCAAAACTGCTGCTTACAACCTATTGGGTAGATTCAGGTACAAGAGCCTATAGTTACGGCGGCGTAGCTTAGCGTGTTTAGGCTAGTAATGATTCTCAATGTACTTGCCTGCTAATATACGGCGGCGTATCCTAAAGCGGGCGGGCGTAAGGGCGCTGAATTCAAATGTGTGTAAGGGGGGCATGTTTAATGCTAATAAGGCTTGACCTTACGTTTTTGACGTTTTCTGGTTACTGCGCATGCGCCGGGCGCCTACATTTCCCAGTGTGCATTGCGGCTAAGTACGCCGTACGGGCCTATTGATTTAGACGTGAACGTAAACGACGTAAATCCCGATTCGCGGACGACTTACGCAAACGACGTAAAAATTTCGAATTTCACGGCGGCCATACTTGACATTACTATTCCACTAGGGCCTAGCTCTAACTTTACGCGGCCTATCTTTTACGCAAACGGCGTAAAAGTACTGCGTCGGCCGGGCGTACGTTCGTGAATCGGCGTATCCCCTCATTTACATATTCTACGCTGACCGCAATGGAAGCGCCACCTAGCGGCCATCCAAAATATTGCAATCTAAGATACGATGGCTTGCGCCGTCCTATCTTAGATATGTTTAAGCGTATCTCTGTTTGAGCATAGGTCAGCGTAGATTCTGAGTTAGGTCGACTTATCTACTGATAAGTCGGCCTAACTCTACCTGAATCTACCTATCTGTGTGCATGGACACATCGGATAACATGATGGAGAGTTTTTAATGACTGTAGAAAAAACATCTACTGGCAAAACCGCTGCTGTAAAAACGTCAAATATCCAGTGTGCATGAGGCCTAAAAGTGTTCTTAAGCTCCCATGCTTAGGAGCTCTGTTCCCCGTCATCCTTGACTACAGAGGTCCTCCTAGCTCATCCTGGAACCGGCTGCTTTCAAGTGTAAAGACCCAGTGACTCTACTTACATTGTCAGATCAGATGTCTTAAATACTTCTATGGACTCTTTCACATTCTTTTGACTTTTTAGGATCTTCTCTTTTGCGCGCCAATTGTTTATTCATGTTCTTTCTCCTTCTGCAGCTGGAACGAGATGCGTATGTCCAGGCTCTGGCTCGCTTCTCCCTGCTGACCGCCAGCTCAAGCATCACCGAGATGAAGCAGAAGAATATCGACACCATCAAGACGCTGATCACTGTGGCTCACACCGATGGCAATTACTTGGGCAATTCCTGGCATGAGGTGTGTAGAGTTTAACAGGGATTTGTGTTTGTTCTACACATCTCTTCTATCAGTGTTGTACATCCAGCCAAGGTCTGTGTGCATAGAGCAGCTCATAGCGCACTCCTGGCTGGACAGAGCTAGACAGTCTTTCTATAGGAGAGGCTGTATGCTCAGAGCTGACAGGGTGTCAAAGAACTACAACCCGGGCCTCAGTTTGGGCAGCATACAGTATCACTGTATAATGGAAGGCACTCAATGACCATAAAGGTATCTACAAAGAGGTGCAACCAAGCAGACCCCCCTTTATCCTGCATGTGTTCTGTGATATACTGGGAATGTCTGTATATAAAGGGATGACATGGAAAGATCAAATGTATTAGAACAGTGGATATAATACAAAATGTGACTTTGGAAGGATATCGTAGAACAGCCCTCAAAAATTCCACCGCCTGCTCGCATTTTGCGAGTAGATTTTGAGGGCTGGCGAGTTTGGGCTGCCTGGGAGCGGAGGTGGGGGGGGGACGATCACCGCCAGCAGCCTTTGTTGTATGGGAGCAATCGTAAGGGAAGAGAGGAGAGCCGCCGCCTGGTTGATTAGAGCACTTGGAACAGAACAGCTTTCCATAGCTGTGTGTTTCCCACCGTGCACCGTCGTATACAGCCCCACCCCCTTGTCCATGAAACTTTGATAGATTACCCGTCCCAGGATTGGATGGGTAATCTGCCTATCAAAGTGCCCAGGGGGGGGGGGGGGGCTGTATATGACGGCATGCGGCAGGGAACACACAGCTATTGATATGAAAGCTGTTATGTTCCCGGCGCTCTAATCAACCAGGCGGCAGCGGCTCTCCTCTCTTCCCCTACACAGGTAGGCTGCATTGGGGACACCTGGCTGCACTGGCGGGCACAGGCTGCATTGGTGGACATGGGCAGGCTGCATTTTTGGGCACGGATAAAGTTGTTGTTAATATTTTTATAACCTAATTCTGCATAAAACTTTTAAGTGTCATTTTATGAGGGTGTGTTTTGGGGAGGGATTAGGGGTTGGGCGGGGCAACTGGTGGCGAGTAACCCTTGAGGCCTGGCTAATGGCTCAGGACTTGAAATTTTGAGTCCATTTGTAGAATATCATAAGTGTATATAGAGCGATGTCATAGGAAGGTGGCTATGATCTAGAAGTGTGTATATAGAGCGATGTCATAGGAAGGTGGCTATGATCTAGAAGTGTGTATGTGTATATAGAGCGATGTCATAGGAAGGTGGCTATGATCTAGAAGTGTGTATATAGAGCGATGTCATAGGAAGGTGGCTATGATCTAGAAGTGTGTATGTGTATATAGAGCGATGTCATAGGAAGGTGGCTATGATCTAGAAGTGTGTATATAGAGCGATGTCATAGGAAGGTGGCTATGATCTAGAAGTGTGTATGTGTATATAGAGCGATGTCATAGGAAGGTGGCTATGATCTAGAAGTGTGTATATAGAGCGATGTCATAGGAAGGTGGCTATGATCTAGAAGTGTGTGTGTATATAGAGCGATGTCATAGGAAGGTGGATAAGATATAGAAGTATATAATATGGTACGTTTATTGCAGATCCTGAAGTGCATCAGCCAGTTGGAGCTCGCCCAGCTCATTGGGACGGGGGTTAAGACACGCTACATCTCCGGAACTGGGCGAGATCGTGAAGGAATTAAGAGCTTCACATCTGGAGGGGAGGAGTTTATGGGCATCGGAATTGGTGAGTATGACGTTCTGATTGGTGATGAGGAGGTGAGGTGAAGCTGAGTTGGCCTGTGACTCACTGGTGATGTCTTTCAGGCACTTTAGTTGGCAGCACAGCGGACAGGAAGCAGATCGCCAGTATCCAGGAGTCTGTTGGAGAGACCAGCTCACAGAGTGTGGTTGTGGCCGTCGACAGGTAAGAACCTTTACTGAGAGGAATGCAAAGATGGCCATTGCTGACCTTCTAAAAAATGCAAGACGCCTGCCCTGGAACAAGCTTGCTGTCAACGACATCAAAGGGCATATGCTTAGCAGGACACTCAGGGATTCAGTATGTTCAGAAGGCAGCTGATATTGCTTCAGAGGTGACGACTCAGTGATGGTGAACATCGGCACCCCAAATGTTTTGGAACTACATTTCCCATGATGCTTATGCACTCTGCATTGTACTTTAGCACCATGGGAAATGTAGTTCCAAAACATCTGGGGTGCCAAGGTTCGTCATCGCTGCTCTAGGGGGTTTATTTACCAAAGCTAGAGTGTTCAAAATTAGTCACAATAATGCATATAAACCAATTCGCTTTCAGGTTTTAATGCCAAAGCCCAATTGAACAAGCTGAGGTTAGAAGCTGATTGGTTTCTATGCAGAAATGTGACTGATTTTGCACTCTCCAGCTTTAGTAAATAAGCCGCTAGGCGTGTGTCACCTGTTACCCGACTGCACCAACTTGTTCTTGTTCTGAGTCAGTGACTCTAGTAAGTGAGGAAAGGATGACAGTCCCAGGGCCTGTCCACATGTTTATCAGGGGTATTGGAGATGATGGTCCAGACTTGTACAGCTACTGTTCACTCAGTGGGAGGATTGGCCCACTCGGACTACTTTTTTAAAGTGGATGTAAATTCAAATTTACATAGAGTAATTATGTAGAGTATAAGATTTCCTATCATCTGTGCCCAGTCTTGCCACACAGAGTTAATCCAGCTCTGAGCAATCCTCTTTTATTGTTCAGTGAAAATTAACAGACTTCCAGATAAAAACCTGTCTAAATAAAAAGTCCTTTCCTCTCTCCTTGCTTTGAGTGACAGGTTATTTACATATTTAGCTTGGACATGTTTATCATATGTTATGTTTATCATATGAGGTGATCCACGCTTCATTGTATATTACCAGGATGTGTTATCACTTTTTATACTGTGGATCACCTCATATTATGATTAGCATAACATGATAAACATGTGTTGTATAGTATTTTATTTTCCAAGTTTGCCCTATATCTAAATGATGAAATAAAATACTGCGGAGAAGCTTCGTTAACATTTATACCTTTTTTTTCTTGTTTTGTTTTACAGAATATTTACTGGATCAACGCGATTGGATGGAAAGGCCATAGGTAGAATATGTACTATATATATATATAATATTTTATTTATTTATAATGTGGATGCCCTGTGCTTTTTTTTTTTTTTAGCTTCTGGGTGTATGAGGTGCCTGTACATCATTTTAAGGGAAAGGGGATCCTGCTGAGACTGGCATACATTGCTTACATCCACTGTGACCTGTGTTGTCATCCTGCAGAATCTTATGGGGGATCACCCCTCGGCATTGATCAAATAACACAGCTTATAATGACTGCATGTAATAAAAGTAGAATTAAAGAAAATGTTCTAGTGTACACACTCCATGTTGGGTAATCTCAGTTGTAGGGTCTAGTTGTTATATACAATGGTGATCTGGTCACTTCCTGAAGTCTGCACAAAACACATAAACACTTCCAGCGCATAGTTCTGCCTCGGTGTCTACTTGTGCAGTGGATCATCAAAAGCAATGGAATAACATCCTTCAGGTATGTTTTGTCAATGCAGCCCTTCTCGGATCAGGGAATCTTGTGGACAATTGTAAAAGGGCACATGTGCCTAGTGCATTACCGAAGGTTTATTGTATAAAAACAAAACATACAGCCAAATGGATACTCAAAAAAAAAAAAGTATATAGATATTGTATGACACTATATCTCAATACAGTGCAGGAATAGCGTGACCAAACTCATTGTAACACTGTGCTGACAAGCTGACGCATTTCAGGGAACCTGCCTCCTTCAGAGCTCTGAAGAAGAGGGTGCATGCCCAAAATGCGTCGCCTTTCTAGCGCAGTGTTTCACACATATACATTTATTTTCGTGAGTATCTATTTGGTTGTATGTTTTTTGTTTTATACAATAAACCTTTGGTAATGCACTAGGCGCATGTGCCCCTCATGTGTGCTCTTTTTACTTCCTGGAATCTGCACAGAGCGACCTCCCAGTATTATACCGGCATGGTCTAGTCACCCCTATAGAATCTGCACTCTGGGATCTCACAGTATTGTACAGCGAGTGTATAGTCATCCCTATAGAATCGGCACACAGTGATCTCCCAGTATTGCACAGCGACCGTATAGTGACCCCTATAGAATCTGCACTTGGTGATCTCCCAGTATTGTACAGCGATGGTATAGTTGCCCCTATAGAGTCTGCACTAGAAGATCTCACAGTATTGTACAGCGATGGTATAGTCACCCCCCTATAGAATCTGCACTTGGTGATCTCCCAGTATTGTACAGCGATGGTATAGTCACCCCCCTATAGAATCTGCACTCGATCTCTGAGTATTGTACAGCGATCGTATAGTTGCCCCTATAGAATCTGCACAGAGTGAATGCCCATCTACGGAAGTGTCACATATGCTTTTTTTTTTTTTTTTTATCCAGTTGACTTTGTGCGCTGGCTGTGTGTGGTCTCCATGGATGAGCTCGCCTCCATCCATCATCCTCGCATGTTCAGCCTGCAGAAGATCGTGGAGATCTCCTACTACAACATGGACCGAATCCGGCTTCAGTGGTCCAGGATCTGGCAAGTGATTGGTGATCACTTCAATAAGGTAATCCATTGGTTTCCAGGCTCCTTGGATGTCATTTCTTCTGTGAAATGTTCTCACCCTTCTGGGAGATAAAAATGCCACCTCTGTGAAGCCATTGCAGTAATGAGTGGAATAAAGATGGTGTTCAGGTAGATCCTCTAATTCAGCTCTGATGGGTGAGGTTATGGGTGGGAAGGGGGGGTGTTCTGTTGTCCAGGGGGAGAGAACTCTGGCAGAGCTGACAGTGCTTTGGGTGTCCTTGTATTAGAGGTACTGTGTTGTCAACTCAAACAGGAAATTAGGCGTTCACTGGATTTCTGGCAGATCAGCAGGTATTTTTCTGTACTTGCAGCATTTTTAAAGACCACATAAGGAAATGTGCTAACCTTTCACTCCTGTATAGGTCGGCTGTAATCCGAATGAAGACGTGGCCATCTTTGCTATCGACTCCCTACGTCAGCTGTCTATGAAGTTTCTTGAAAAAGATGAACTGGCCAATTTTCGCTTCCAGAAGGATTTCTTGAGACCGTTTGAGCACATTATGAAGAAGAACAGGTTGGTGCAGTCTGGGGGGGGGGGGGGTTGGGAGATATTTCTAAAATGTTCTGTCAATCTAATGTCTTTCTGGCTTCCAGGTCTCCAACCATCCGGGACATGGTCATCCGCTGCATCTCCCAGATTGTCAACATGCAGGCTGCAAATATCCGTTCCGGGTGGAAGAACATCTTTGCTTTATTCTATCAGGCCGCCTCTGACACAAACGGAAACATTGTGGAGCTGACTTTCCAGTCTGTGGGTCATATTGTCAGTAAGTAGCCGCTCTCGTGTATGTAGCAGTGGTGAGGGTGACTATATTCAGGAGATGGATGGAGAAGAAAAAAATAAAAACTTGTTTATCTGTAGTTCTCTCTCGCCTCTACAGCTATTCATAATCTAGAATTTACACAGCATTCCTGAGCCCTAGAAGGCAGGAGGTGGGGATCTGATGTCGCACACTGTACAGCAGGGGTCTTTAAACTACGGCCCTCCAGTTGTTGACCACTTGAGATCCGTGCTATAGCCGAATGACGGCCACAGCGCGGACCTGAATTGCTGGGAGGCCGTCAATAGACATCCTCCCCTTCACACGCTCCCCGCGCGCTGTCATCACTGAGTCACTGAGACTCAGGTGATCACAGATCCGAGTAAGGGGCCGATTCCAGCCCCTTACCACGTGATCAGCAGTCAGCCAATGGCAGCTGATCACGTGATGTAAACAAAAGCTCGGTAATCGTTTTTTTTTCTCCTCAAGCTGAAAGCGTGACGAGAAAAAAAAGCCAATCACCGTCTTATGTGCAAGGGACATCGGTCCCGAAGAGGAAGCGGCAATTCTGCCTCATCTGTGCCAATCTGTACTCCCTGCCAGTGCCAATCAGTGCCCATCACTGCCAGCTATCGGTGCCCTTTCAGTACCACCTCTGTGTCACCTCTCAGTGCACACCAGTGCCGCCTTATTGGTACCCATCAGTGCAGCCTCATCAGCGTACATCAATGAAGGAGAAAAATTACCTGTTTGCAAAATTGTATAACAAAATAATAAAAAAAAAAAAAAATTATATATTATACCCCGTTTCCCCAAATATAAGACCTACCCTGAAAATAAGACCTAGCGTTATTTTCCAGGAGGGTTGCAATATAAGCCCTACCCCGAAAATAAGCCCTAGTTAAAAATGCTTGTAAAATCCTATAATCCTCTCTATTACAGTAGTTTATAATGTACAATGTGTGTGTTTCTGTAATATAATTGCGGGGAAGAGAGCTCCGGCGGGTAACAGAAGTGCAGAGCAGCGATGTAACGAAGGTATTTGGCACAATTATATTACAGAAACGCACACATTGTACATTATATAATACTGTAATAGAGAGGATTGTAGGATTTTACAAGCATTTGAACTCAGTTCACACTGGGGATTCCTGACAGGCAGGGAGGGAGAGGGGGAGAGAAGACAGCACATTACATGGTAAGACCTACCCTGAAAATAAGCCCTACTGTGTCTTTTTGTTGGCATAATTAATATAAGACCCGGGCCTATTTTCGGGGAAACACGGTATATGTATGTGTGTGTGTGTGTGTGTGTGTATATATATATATTACACACACATACATACACACATACATACATATAAAATCAGTCTTTAACTGCTTGCCGACCAGCCGCTGCAGTTTTACGGCGGCAGGTCGGCTCTGCGGGGCGCGCGATCACCTCCAGGCACCCGCGATCGCTCTTTACACACACAGCTCTCGGTCCTGTCATGGGGGAAATGCCTGACTGTCTGTTCATACAATGTATGAACAGCGATCAGTCCTGAAGTATCCCCCTACGGGCTATGTTTTGGGCACTTCCGTAGTGCTGCGCTGGCAAGATAAAATGGCTCTTCTCAATACTATGTCATTGATATTGCTGTTGCCAGCGGTTTAGACATTAATGGCTGTGCGTTGCGTTATTTTGAGAGGCGACAGCAAATGTACACTTTTATACAAACTGTACACTCACTACACAACATTGTAGCAAGTGTCATTTCTTCAGTGTTGTCACATAGAAAAAAGATAGAAGAAAATATTTACAAAAATTTGACTTTTGTGAGCTACTGTAAATTGGATTTTCCTGAGTTTTGTGAGGCATGTAATAGTCCTTTTTTTTCTTGTAGCCAATGTGTTCCAGCATCACTTCCCAGCCGCCATTGATTCTTTCCAAGACGCCATAAAATGTCTCTCAGAGTTTGCATGTAATGCTGCCTTTCCAGACACCAGCATGGAGGCCATCCGCCTCATCCGACACTGTGCAAAGTATGTCTCTGAAAAGCCTCAGGTAAGTGAAAGAAAATTGTGTTCTGTGTACCCAAAAAGAGTCGTGATTATAAATAAAGTTAAGAAATGTGCAAACTCTCAGTACTGTCTCTCTAAAGAGGTATCTAAAGCCAATTTGTCTTGTCCATTGAGGGACCCAGATGTCTTGAACCTTGGCTTATGCTGCCGACTACTAGTGCACTATATTACCAAAAGTATTGGGACACCTGCCTTTAAACACATGAAATTTAATGTCCTCCCAGTCTTGGTCTGTAGGGCTCAGTATTGAGTTGGCCCACCTGATAGAGGGGAAAGACGGGATGGACAGCTACACTCCAAAAAAAAACAAAAGGTTGTCTTTATTGTAAAAATTTTTATAAAAAATGCACTACAAAGCAAGCAGAACACAGGGAAAACAGCCTACGCGTTTCACACTCCGATTATGGCTAGATGAGTTGGCCCGCCCTTTGCAACTAGAACAGCTTCAACTCTTCTGGGAAAGGCCGTCCACAAGGTTTAGGAGTGTCTATGGGAATGTTTGACCATTCTTCCAGGAGAACATTTGTGAAGTCAGGCACTGATGTTGGACAAGGTCTGGCTCGCTGTCTCCACTCTAATTCATCCCAAAGGTGTTCTATTGGATTGAGGTCAGGGCTCTATGCAGGCCAGACATGTTGCTCCACCCCAAACTCGCTCATCCAACTTTGTGGGAACAGTTTGGGGATGGCCCCTTCCTGTTCCAACATGACTGCACACCAGTGTACAAAGCAAGGTCCATTAAGACATGGATGAACGAGTTTGGGGTGGAGGAACTTGACTGGCCTGCACAGAGTCCTGGCCTCAACCTGATAAAACACCTTTGAGACGAATTCGAGTGGAAACTGTGAGTCAGGTCTTCTCGTCCACATCAGTGCCTGACCTCACAAATGGGCTTCTGGAATAATGGTCAAACATTCCCATAGACACACTCCTAAACCTTGTGGACGGCCTTCCCAGAAGAGTTGAAGCTGTTATAGCTGCAAAGGGTGGGACAACATATCATATTTTTTTTTTTTTTTTTTTTTTTTTATGTACGAATTTGGCAAGATCCTGTTTAGGGGACTGTGCTGGGGACTTGTTCACAAACTTTTCATGTCAGGGTGGTTGCTCTTCACCCTACACTAAATCTTCTACTCCTGTAGTCATCTGTCCTATTACTGACCACATGACATCTGTCTGTTCCAGGCACTGAGGGAGTACACCAGCGATGACATGAATGTGGCCCCTGGGGACCGTGTCTGGGTCCGTGGCTGGTTTCCCATTTTGTTTGAGCTTTCCTGCATCATCAACCGCTGTAAACTTGATGTTCGAACAAGGTAAAGTTCTGAGATAAAGATTGGATTCCTGGGGGAGGCGTCCTTCCTAGGAGCTTGCCTATGAACCTGCTGTGAGGGATTTGCTCTCCTTTCAATGGTTCAATATGAAGCTGTTTTTGAAACTCGGTTAACCACTTAAACAGAAGAATTCCCCCCTCAATGCCCAGGCCATTTTTTGCAATGCGGCACTGTCATTTTAACTGACAATTGCGCTGTCATGCAACGCTATACCCAAACAATTTACATCCTTGAGATTTTTAGAAGGTTCAGTGCTATCAATATGCACTGATTACTGTGTAAATGTCACTGTCAGGAAAGGGGTTAATCCTTGGGGGCGATCAAAGTGTTAACTGTGTTCCCTGCTAGGCGTTTCTAACTGTGGGGGATGTGACTTGCTAGAGGAGGATCTGTGTCTCCTCTCCTGACAGAATGGTGTGTGTGTATAGACACACACACATCCCCGTTCTGGCTCTCGTGCCAGCGGACATAGTGCCCCCCCCCCCCCTGGCATGCATCGCGCACGCATATGGCTCTTAAAGGAGCCGATGTACAGCTATGGCGAGTCACGGAAACGTGCTGACCTGTCACTGTAGAATGACGGCGGCTGGTCGGCAAGTTGTTTAAAGCAGAAGTTTTTTGTTTTTTATTGAAAAAAATAATTTAAATTCACGTTTTTATTGCAGGTAAAAAAAAAAAGTGCATTCGTTTTTATTTTTTACACTGGAGCCTGTAAAGCATTGCACCTGTTATCAGCCGATCGCAGGTGCAATGCCAGGATCCTGCAGACCCCCAGTAAACTGTCTGCCTGTACCTCCAATATATTCAGGCTCTTACTGAATTGCAGGGAGAATTAATGAACTACAAGAGCGCTCCCCAGCACCCTCGCAGTTGAATAAGCACTACAAGCCAACCATTCTGCAGTACTTGTAGTTTATTCATTCACAGAACTCCTTGAATTAAATGACACGGTCATGTGGGTGGATCTGTTTTTAAATTGTGGTAGTGGGTGTGGGGAGAGGATCCCCTAGCTGCTGTCCCACCGAAGAGGAGAGATTGGGTTCAGGGAGAGACTAGACAGGAGCTGAAACATGTTACATGTTCAAAGCTAAATACATGTCGACATGTAACATGTTTCAAAAGTGTACTTGGCCTTAAAATATCTCTTTCTACGTCATGGCCATATTTCACCTAATTAAAAAATGTATAAATTCACCCAAACACAACTATCCAGGGCTAGACAAGATTATTTGGTGTAGATCTGATTCTCCTTTCATCATTTTTCTGCAGAGGCCTGACGGTGATGTTTGAAATTATGAAGAGTTACGGTCATACCTTTGAGAATCACTGGTGGCATGACCTCTTCCGAATCGTCTTCCGAATATTTGACAATATGAAGCTCCCGGAGCAGCAGACGGAGGTGAGCGATGTCGATCAGACTGGGGTGATTCCTTCTTTACAGTCACATGACGTCTTGTATCCGTATCCAAATAGCTTCCATCACCTGCCTTCTCCATGAAGCTTATTGGATATCTTTATATTTTCTGAAAGCGGTAGAAAACTTTCCGTTTTAAGCAGCTAAGCCACAATGTCAGAGCTCTGAAAGGACGGATTGGAGTATGCTGTCCCATCAAAGCGCATGCACTGGTGATGTCATTGGCTGCTGAATCTGTGAATATCTTTTAAACGGTGCACATTTAGGAGATCTTCTTTGTACCTACATGTAAGCTTTATCATAGGCATACCTGTAGGTACAAGGGTCCAAGCGGTGTTTCAACTTTTTATCGGTACCATGATTGAAAGTTGGAGCCATATAGACTCAAATACATCTGTGTGTAAAGGGTATCAAAATAATTTATAATAAGTTTCCTTTTTTGGAGCTGTTCGGCGATCAGTCCTCATGTCCTATAGATCATGTTGCAAAAATAAACGGGTGAAATAATCCAAATGATATTAGATTGAGTGTTTTTTTCTTCACATTTAACACCGCAAACAATAGTGAATAACATCAAAAGAAAAGCCCGGATTCACAAACGGCGGCGCATATTTATGCCGCCGTAGCGTATTTTCTTTACGCTAGGCCGACGCAGCGCAGAGAGGCAAGCACTGGATTCTCTAAGCCAGTGCTGCCAAATCTGCGCTGGGTTTCCTAGGCGTAAGCCGGCGTATGTGGAAGTGGGCGTGACCCCATGCAAATGATGGGCTGAGGCTCAGACAGATACGTATAATCAACGGCGCATGCGCCGTCCCGTGGATGCATCCCAGTGCGCATGCTCAGAATCACGTCGGATCTACTCCCTAATATACAACGGATCACTGCCTACGGCGTGAACGTAACCTACGCCCAGCCCTATTCACGTCCAGCGTAAACGACGTAAAATACGACGGCTTATGTTCCCTGGTGCAGCCCTTTGCATGGATGCTGCTGAGTTACACCTCCTTTTATGGGGCATAACTTTACGCCGACCGTATGACTTTACGCGCACTGCGTCGGACGGACGTTCGTCAATCGGCATATCTCCCTCATTTGCATATGTGAATAGAAAATCAATGGGTGCGTCAAATACGTCCAGCGTAAATATGCGCCCACTCTACCCTGGCGTAGGCAAGTTATGTCGGTCGGATGAAGCCTATTTTCAGACGTATCTAGTTTTGTGGGCACGGCGCACAGATACGACAGCGCATATTTGCACTTACGCGGCGTATCTCGAGATATGTCGGCGCAAGTGCTTTGTGAATCCGGGCCAAAGTGTTTAAAGTAATAGTATAAAGTAGAGTTGTACCGATACTAGGATCGGGACCGATACTGAGCATTTGTGCAAGTACTCGCACAAATGCTCCAGATGCTTCACCCAATACCTGGGAATGCGGCAGAAGTCGGCAGGAGGAAAATGGATATTTTACGTATCGGCCTAAAATGAGGAAAAAATATGTTTTTTTCATATATTTTTGGGGGATATTTATTATAGAAAAAAGTAAAAAATATTGCATTTTTTTCAAAACTGTCGCTCTATTTTTGTTTATAGCGCAAAAAATAAAAACTGCAGAGGTGTTCAAATACCACCAAAAGAAAGCTCTATTTGTGGGAAAAAAAGGACGTCAATTTTGTTTGGGAGCCACGTCGCACGACAGCGCAATTGTCTGTTAAAGCGACGCAGTGCCGAATCGCAAAACCTGGCCTGGGCCTTTAGCTGCCTAAAGGTCCGGGGCTTAAGTGGTAATGCTTGTTCATAGGCATGTTACAGATCACCATATGTTTTAGGGAATTTCTGTAACAGATGGGAAATCTTTTCCTACTAAAAGCCCCAATGAAATCTGATAATTTTGCTCACACACAATCTGCCTCCTTTAATAAATGGCTTCAATTATGTGCTGTAAACCAGGGCAACCCATCGGAATCCATGAAGTGCTGGTCAGTGGTAAATTTGGATTGGTTGCCCCTCATTTATTACATACATATAGTACATCTGTGTACTTGGCGTGAACTTTTTTTTTTTTTTTTTTTTTGGGTTCTGTCTTGCAGAAGTCCGAATGGATGATGACGACCTGTAACCACGCCCTTTACGCAATCTGTGATGTCTTCACGCAGTTCTATGAAGACCTCAATGGCATTCTCCTTTCTGACATCTTTGCCCAGTTACACTGGTGTGTTAAGCAAGGTTAGTCTGCTTGGATGTGTAAGGAGGGCTGTTATGTTAGGATAGAAATTGCCATCCATATTTTTTTATTTTTTTGTTTCTACTAAAGAAAAGTGTTTTATAGGCAGAAATATTGGAAATTCTGAAGTGATTCTAAAGCCTGAAGGTTTTTGCCTTTTTTAAAGTGTTATTTTTATTGAAAAAAAAAAAAAAAGTCTTTACAAATCAACCATGTTATTTATACTTTTAGATTTGCACAGAGCAGCCCGGATCCCTCCGCCACTTCTCTATCTTCTGTGCTCCTGCCCCTCCCTCCTGAGTGCCACCGCAGCAAGCAGCTTGCTATGGGGGCACCCGAGCTTCAGTCCATTCAGACACAAAGCTGCGGTTCGGCCCCTCTCCTCTTTCCTGATGGACTTTGACAGCAGCCGGGAGCCAATGGCGCCACTGCTGTGTTCCAGCCAATCAGGAGGGAGAGTCCCAGACAGCCGAGAGACTTGTGGACAGTGCTGGACAGAGAGGGGGGTGAGGTGCTCAAAGTATTAGGGGGACTGAGGGGGGCTGCTGCACACAGGAGGCTTTTTATCTTGATGTATTAAGATAAACCTTTTGACTTTACAATCATTTTAATGCATTCTCTGCATTAGGGTATAAAACCTAGTCTCTCCCCCCCCCCCCCCCCCAAATACTTGCCTGAGCCCGATCTCGATCCAGCGATGTGCACAAGAGCAGAGGCTTTCTCCCTCCTCATTGGCTCACACAGAAGCAGGAGCCATAAGCTCCTCCTGCTGCTGTCAATCACAGCCAGTGAAGGTGAAGAGGGGTCAAGACTGAGATGTGCTCTGTGTCTTTTGGATACACACAGGTGGCCTAGCTTGCTATAGGGGCACGGGAGGGAAGGGGGTGCACCCAAAAAGGGGAGGATTGGGGCTGCTCTGTTCAAAACAATAACACAGAGCATGCAAGTTAAAAAAAAAAAAAAAAAAAAAAAGCAGCAGCTCTGTTTCTGAAACCCAACCGCCCACCTTGTACCCACAACCTGCTTCCCTCCTATACTGACAGTCCCAACCCAATACGCTGTCCAAATGGTGTTCAGTCCACCTGTATCCCTTTTTTGTCCTCGTTTATATCGGAAATCTGTTACTGTGCTTGAATTTTTCCCCTCAGCTCTCTTTTATCCTTCCCGGGAATAGCCAATCAGAAGAGATGTCATCTGATTGTCTGTCCAATGTGGTTTGGTGGCCCTGGACAAGCAAGGGAAGCTCTGATCTCGCATTGCTTTACCAGCACTAGGTGACACCGGAATAGATCAGTGACCCGTCCAGCACCTGTATCATTTGTCGGGTGACCTAATTCTGGATGCTGAAAGGTTTGGAGGAAAAAAAAAGTTGAGGGATTCTGAAACTTTTCATAAAAGTAAAAGCTAGAAGTAATTGTAACGTTCCTGATAATAAACAAAAAGTGTGAAAATTTCCAGGATTCTGCCCAAGACCTCAAATTTGTGTTCTCTCATTCCAGACAACGAGCAGCTGGCCCGATCCGGCACCAACTGTCTGGAAAATCTGGTGATCCTGAACGGAACCAAGTTCAGTCCTGAGGTTTGGGACCAAACGTGTAACTGTATGCTGGACATCTTCAAGACCACCATCCCCAGCGTGTAAGTGTCGGCCATGCCGTTCTTTTTATATCCGGTCCGCCTATGGTGGTGCTTTCAGAGAAGGGCGGAAGAGCTAAAGGAAATGTGTTTTTTTTATTTATTTTTTTATTTTTTTTTATGGCCTGTTGAGAAACGCATGAAGTCCTTTAACCTTTGGGTTTTACTGTTGACTATCGGTGTTAATTTTAGCAGCAAATTTCGTTTCAGTCTTAGGCCTTGTACCCTTGTACACACGGTCGGACAAAACCGATGAGAATGGACCGACGTTCAGTTTAATCGGTCCGAACCGACCGTGTGTATAGCCCATCGGTCTGTTGTCCTTCGGTCCAAAATTTTAAAACCTGCTTTAAAATCGAACCGATGGACCGCTGTCCGATCGGTCCAAACCGATGGTTAGTACAGAAAGCATCGGTTCAAAACCTGCTCAGAATCAAGTCGACGCATGCTTGGAAGCATTTAACTTCGTTTTATTCAGCATGTCGTGTGTTTCATGTCACCGCGTTCTGACCCGATCGGTTTTTGGAACGATGGTGTGTACACACATCAGACCACTTCAGCGGTGAACCGATGGAAATGTCCCGTCGAACCATTTTCATCGGTTTGGAACGACCGTGTGTACGCGGCCTTAGTCTTGGGACTAAAACGTCGTTTTAGTTCCATTTTTGTCTTCTGCAATTGTTTTAGTTGCAGTCGTATTTAGTAGACGAAATCTCCAGTATATTTTAGCTGACTTAAATGTCCTATGTTTTAGGAGACTAAGACCCCTTTCACACTGGGGCGGGAGCCGCGGTGGCGGTATAACGCCACTAAAAATAGCGACGCTATACCGTCGGATTTGCCGCAGAATTCGGCTGCTAGCGGTGCGGTATTAACTCCTGTTAGCGGCCGATAAAGGGTTAATGCCGATCGCAATGCGCCTCTGCAGAGGCACATTGCGGGCGGTATTGCCGCGCTTCCCATTGTTTTAAATGGGAAGGAGCGGTGTACACACCGCTCCTCTCACCGCTCCAAAGATGCTGCTGACAGGAGATTTTTTTTCTCTCCCGCCAGCTCATCGCCTCAGTGTGAAAGCCCTCGGGCTTTCACATTGAGTATGCAGTGCAGGAATTTTTCAGGCAGTATAGCAGCGCTTTTTTTAGCGCTGTACCGCCTGAAAAACTCCTCAGTGTGAAAGGGGTCTAACTAATTTTGGTTGTCTAAAGTCGAATGGGTGTAATTCAATTGTAATGCATTATTTAACATTTCTCTACAATTTCCAAACTCATTATATACGGCTGGAGTGAAAAATCTCCCATGTTATTATTTATGGTATTGAGGTTTGAACATGCACTACAGACCAGTGTTCATTTTGAAGTCAAATTTCAATTTTAGTTATGTCTTTTTTTTTTTTTTTTGCTAATGTGTTAGTAGGATGGGTATCAAATAAAAATAAAGTTTTATTTTAAGTTTCTTTTTTACATAGCAGAGCTGAAAAAACTGCACTACTATGTAAAAGACCAACATTAATTATTATTATTAATAATAATAATAATTATTTATTAATCCGCACCCTGTTTTATTCTTACAATAGTAAGATTGGTTGTTTTTGCGCATTTTTAGTTTATAGTGGTGTTAACTTATTTAATTATTGGAGCACTCACAATAGCGATAATAACTTTTGAGAGACAAAGTTGTTGCGCAGCATTTTTTTAATTTATTTTTTGTTTAGTGAAAGGTTCTTGTAAAAAATAAAATCTGACACTTCTTTACTGTTCCAGGCTCTTGGCATGGAGACCATCCGGGATGGAAGACGATTCTTCAGACAGGCGTTATGTGAGTGTTTGGTAGGATGTGATTTGCACGGTTTCTTCTATAAGGTGCCTGCTGCTCAGGAATTTCTCCCTCATGGTATTTCCTGATGTAGGAGTAGTGGGATTCCACCGTGATTTAGGTGGCACTCTGTAAGGGTCCTTTCACACTGCCTAGCGCCCGGCGTCGGTGGTAAAGCGCTGCTAGTTTTAACGAAGCTTTATCGCTGTTATAGCGGTGCTTTTCGGTCGCTAGTGGGGCGCTTTTAACCTCCCGCTAGCGGCTGAAGAAAGGGTTAAAAGAGCCTGTGTTGCGGCGTTGCCAAATCGCTTTGCAGTCGCTTCGGCAGCGCTGCCCATTCGATGGGCAGGGCATTTTGGGAGCGGTGTATACAATGCTCCCGCACTGCCCCAAAGATTCTGCTTGCAGGACTTTTTCTCGTCCTGCAACGAACCGGCCCAGTCTGAAACCACTTGGGCTTTTAAACTGGGGAGACATGAGAGGCGCTATTTTTTAACGCGAAAACGCCTGAGAAACGCTTTAGTGTGAAGTGGCCTAATGAAAATTAGATTAACATTTCTTGGTCTAAGGTACCATACCTGGAGGGAAAAATCGGCCATTCCTGGCACACAACAAAGACATTACACGGATATGCCTTTTTATTTATTTTTATATATATATATATATATATATATATATATATATATATATATATATATATATATATATATATATATATATATATATATATATAATATAGACAGTGGGCAAATGTACAAAATCAGCAGGGCACAAATACAATTTACAGTGGGGGGGGGGGGTGTGTAACGCAGTGCCGTATCCCAAAAAATGGCTTAGTCATGGGGGGGGGGGGTGAATCTTCAAGAGGCCAAGTATTTTAGAATTGGGGGGGGGGGGGGGGGGGGGGTCAGCCTGCCAGGGTTGTGTGTGAATTTTTCCATGACATGATGGTGTTTTATGTGTCGGTCATTCTCTCTGTTTTCCAGCAGGATCTGGATATCGATCACCAGTCAATGAGCAGCATGGAGAGGAATCCATCGGAGAGGGCACAGAGTCAGGTCTCTGAGGAGAACTGGAAGGGGAAGAGCAGTGAGAGTGAGTCCTGTGTTCTTGTCCCCTCTCACACAGGGTATCCCCGTCCACAAGCTGACCACCATTGTCTCTCCACACAGGGCTGGCTGATCAGAAGCTGTTTGCTGGTCTCCTCATCAAATGTGTCGTGCAGCTGGAATTGATTCAGACCATTGATAATATCGTCTTCTTCCCTGCTACCAGCAAGAAAGAGGATGCTGAACACTTGGCTGCAGCGCAGGTAAAGGATCAATGCTTCTGCAGAATGTAACATATATGTATGTCTGAATTTTTCATCAACGGGGGACACCATGCTGTTAGAAAGCATGACCGTATGCCTTGCCCCCATCCTCACTTAGAAACAGGCATTGCATGGGGCTTCAGGTTAATAAACACTGCAGAAGCCCTGGGAGACCAAGAACCTCCAGCCTACATGTGATCATTGTCAAAGTGCACATTACATAACCAAGAATCACTCTGATTGGTTCCCCATCATAAGTGGTGACCTGCGTTGTCAGTGATCACTAGCGGATATGGACAGAATCAGATGGTAGCTGTCATGGGGGGGGGGGGACTGTTACCAATCCATCAGTATAGGGTGTTGTAGAAGGAGACCCTAATCTTCAGCAGGAGTCTGCAACCTTTTCTACATTGTGCCAGTTTTCAAGCATTGGACAACCGGTGTGTCAGTGAAAAGCATGGCTTAGATCTCAGATCAGCCTTCCTTCCTGTGCCATCAGACCTCTGAGCCCCAAATCCCTGTACCATCAGACCTCTGATGAGAGCCCCAGTTCCTGTACCATCAGACCTCTGATGAGAGCCCCAGTTCCTGTACCATCAGACCTCTGATGAGAGCCCCAGTTCCTGTACCATCAGACCTCTGATGAGAGCCCCAGTTCCTGTACCATCAGACCTCTGATGAGAGCCCCAGTTCCTGTACCATCAGACCTCTGATGAGAGCCCCAGTTCCTGTACCATCAGACCTCTGATGAGAGCCCCAGTTCCTGTACCATCAGACCTCTGATGATAAGCCCCAGCTCCTGTACCATCAGACCTCTGATGATAAGCCCCAGCTTCTGTACCATCAGACCTCTGATGATAAGCCCCAGCTCCTGTACCATCAGACCTCTGATGAGCGCCCCAGTTCCTGTACCATCAGACCTCTGATGAGCGCCCCGGTTCCCGTACCATCAGACCTCCCGATGAGCCCCAGTTCCTGTGCCATCAGACCTCCCGATGAGCCCCAGTTCCTGTGCCATCAGACCTCCCGATGAGCCCCAGTTCCTGTGCCATCAGACCTCCCGATGAGCCCCAGTTCCTGTGCCATCAGACCTCCCGATGAGCCCCAGTTCCTGTGCCATCAGAGCTCCCGATGAGCCCCAGTTCCTGTGCCATCAGAGCTCCCGATGAGCCCCAGTTCCTGTGCCATCAGAGCTCCCGATGAGCCCCAGTTCCTGTGCCATCAGAGCTCCCGATGAGCCCCAGTTTCTGTGCCATCAGAGCTCCCGATGAGCCCCAGTTTCTGTGCCATCAGAGCTCCCGATGAGCCCCAGTTCCTGTGCCATCAGAGCTCCCGATGAGCCCCAGTTCCTGTGCCATCACTACTCTGGTCAGTCTCAATTTCTACACCTTCAGACCCCATGGCTGAAGTCCATTCCACCAGGAATAGCAAGAGGGTGGGCAGGTGTGCCTTTTAACTTTACGATGTTCACAGCTGCAGGTGGGCCTACATTGGTACTAGGAGGAGGGCTGGCATGTAAACTTCAGTAATGTTAGGCAGGCCTCTCGGAAACATCCTGGAGGTGGGCCTCAGGTACAAAGGGTCAGGCCAGGTTTTGTAATTGACAGCCTGGTGAGCTGCCAATCACAGCCTTTGGCTGTGACACTACATTGGTAGTATGCAGGCACCCGGCTGAGGATCTTTTGGTCCTCTGGTGGGCCATGGAGCGCTGGAGAAACTCCCCTCCAGGTGAGACAATTAAACCTGTAGACTCCACACATGGGTGTTCGCCTCTGTGTAGCATGTACTGGGAAAAATAGCTGCACACCACGGCTGGTCCTGAATCCTTTTATTTAAACATCCCAAAGTGACACACACAGGACACTGACAGGTACAGATGTTTGACGCGTTTCACACAAATCTGTGCTTAATTATAACCAAGTCAGTCTGAGCCCGCGCACATGCGACTTGATTATCTTCCAGGTGACCATAAAATTGGGTTCCCTTGCGTGACCACCCTGGTACTTGTGCCTTGGGTTGCCTATCTCTGGTCTACAGATTGCAGTTAGGAAGAAGTTAATTCTAGAATCCATGTATATGAACCTGTAATAATAATACATGTTTGTATATTCTGTACACGCAGAGGGATGCCCTGGACGAAGAGATTCACATTGAATCGGAAGATCAGGGAATGTACAAGTTCATGTCAACTCCGCATCTCTTTAAACTTCTAGACTGTTTGCAGGAGTCGCATTCTTTCGCCAAAGCATTCAATTCCAACAACGAGCAGAGGACGGCGCTGTGGAGAGCAGGTAAGGCAGGATCGCATTGTGTCCCCTATAGGAAATGCAGAAGGGAGTTTTTCTGATGGCTTTTTGTTCCGTAGGCTTCAAGGGGAAATCCAAACCCAACCTACTGAAGCAGGAGACCAGCAGCCTGGCCTGTTGTCTGCGGATTCTATTCCGGATGTATACAGACCCGCAGAGGCAAGACTCCGGGGATGTGATAGAGCAACGACTCTTAACGTAAGACTCTGTTGGCGGGCCCCCCCCCATCCCATCTTCAGTCTGTACATCTTACACAAGCATTGTGCGCTAGATAGTCGCAGCCTATTTAAAGCTTATCAAATGTTTGTGTGTAGTTATATCTATAGAGATTGAAGTACCATATTTATCGGGGTATTGCGCGCTCTGGCGTATAGCGCACCCCTAAAGTGGACCCGCATTCCTGTAAAAAAAATATTTTAGTACTTACAGTTTTGGTGTCTAGCGCGGCGTCCATCGGCGGCCTCGTCGGCTCCGGCGTCCGTCTGCGGCTTCGGTGGTGTCGTCCTCGTCGGGTCCGGCGTCCTTCTGCGGTGTCCTTCCCGCGCTGAGTTTGAACCACTGCGCCGGCCTATACCAAGCGCAGTACACTCGGGTATAGTCGGGCAGGCTCGGCTCCTCTCGCGGTCACGCCTTGTACGTCCAGGACGTGACCGCGAGAGGAGCCGAGCCTGATTTTTAGGGCAAAAAAGTGCGGTATACGTCGATAAATACGGTATAAAAAAATAAGGAGAGCTAATGGAGCAGCTAGGGAGAAAATAAATCCCCCCCCCCCCCCCCCCCACCTTCCTTATATCTGTTTTCCGACATCGGACTGTTTAACCACTTCCATACCGGGCCTTTTGTGGCACTTCTCTCCTACATGTAAAAATCATAATTTTTGCTATAAATTACTCAGAACCCCCAAACCTTATATATGATTTTTTTTTTTTAGCAGACACACTAGGGAATAAAATGTCGGTCATTGCAACTTTTTATCTAGCACAGTATTTGCTCAATTTTTCAAACTACATTTTTTTAAATAAAAAAAAAAAAGCCCATTTTTATTTTTCTATAATGTGAAAGATAATGTTGCGCCAAGTAAATAGATACCGACCATGTTACGCTTTAAAATTGCGCACACTCTGTACTTAAAAATCTCCATAGGCAACGCTTTAATTTTTATTTTTTCAGGTAGCCAGTTTGGAGTTACAGAGGAGGAATCTATTGTGACGGGTCCTCTTTATGGAGAGATGGGGGGGTCAATAAGACCAGGCTGGAAAGCATGAGATCGAGGGGGAAAAAAAAAATTCACGGATCTCAAGTTGACATCCGGGAACCCGGGCTTGACATCATAACGGCGTGGCCGGGCCTCCGACGGTCATAGAGATGACCGCACAGAAAAATGCGCTGGATGCCATTAATTTTAGTGGCACACTGGAAATCGCACCTGCACTGGGAACTGCACTGCATGTGCAGGCTGCGATTCCAGAACTGCTGCAGGGGCCCCCTTACATTGGCGGTCTGTGGCGAGGGGCCCCCTTACATTGGCGGTCTGTGGCGAGGGGCTCCCTTACATTGGCGGTCTGTGGCGAGGGGCTCCCTTACATTGGCGGTCTGTGGCGAGGGGCTCCCTTACATTGGCGGTCTGTGGCGAGGGGCTCCCTTACATTGGCGGTCTGTGGCGAGGGGCTCCCTTACATTGGCGGTCTGTGGCGAGGGGCTCCTTTACAATAGCTATCATGGTAGAAGGGGCACCTTACATTGGCAGTCGGTTAAATGGCCCCCTTAAATGATTGGTTTCATTGTTACCTGAGATATGGGAGACCCTCTGGTCTCTCACAATTGGCTCTGGAGCTAAAGGCGCTGTCAGGTGAATGGTCACTTCAGGGACCCCTGGCAACCTCTGGAAGGAATCATACGTTTCATGAAACCCTAGTTGAATAGGCTGCTTGCTATAATAAATATAACTCTGTCTTGGCTCAGTTGCATCCTGTTTTAAAGATTCTCCCACAAGAGACCCCCCCCCCCCCCCCCCCGATCCCAGGTTGATGTCACATAACTTTTGCATTGCTGCCATTATTGGGAAAGGAACACATTCAAGTGTTGAATGCGGTCCATTTCCTTTCTAATGATCTGTGTCTGTCATTGCAGCGTGTGTAGCGAGGCCCTCGCCTATTTTATCACTGTAAATTCAGAAAGTCATCGAGAGGCCTGGACCAATCTACTGATGTTACTTCTTACCAAAACCCTGAAAGTTACAGACGTGAAGGTAGGTACATTGATTGTATAATGACCCCCCATCCCGTTCCTTCAGCAGTATCGCCCTCACAATTTCCTCCAATCACTCTGCACTGCCCGTCCCTCATTCAG